>NC_135370.1:181844181-182146896 GCF_049243985.1 Paroedura picta | reverse complement strand
TAGGATTCCAGGAGTCTAGTTCAGCAGTGGAAGGGGCTGCCTAAGGAGGTGGGGAGCTCCCCTCACTGGCCATCTTCAAGCAGTGGCTGGACAGATCCTTCTCCTGGATGCTGGAGGCTGATCCTGCACTGAGCAGGGGGTGGGACTAGATGGCCTGCATCGCCCCTTCCCACTCTAGGATTCCAGGAGTCTAGTTCAGCAGTGGAAGGGGCTGCCTAAGGAGGTGGGGAGCTCCCCCTCACTGGCCGTCTTCAAGCAGTGGCTGGACAGATCCTTCTCCTGGATGCTTGAGGCTGATCCTGCACTGAGCAGGGGGTGGGACTAGATGGCCTAGATGGCCCCTTCCCACTCTAGGATTCTTGGAGTCTAGTTCAGCAGTGGAAGGGGCTGCCTAAAGAGGTGGGGAGCTCCCCCCCACTGGCCGTCTTCAAGCAGGGGCTGGACAGATCCTTCTCATGGATGCTGGAGGCTGATCCTGCCCTGAGCAGGGGGTGGGACTAGATGGCCTCCATGGCGCTTTCCATCTCTATGGTTCCACGATTCAGTGATCCTCTTCAGCACTGCAGAACCCGAGAACTCTAGTATGCTAAATGAAACGTGAAACTTCACCTGCTGACACCACACCGCAGCAGAAGGGGACAGACAAGCGTCCGTGGGGAGAGAGTTACAGAGCTTCAGTGCCACCACAAAGAAGTCCGTCTCTTAGGTTGTGTGTGTGTGTGTGTGTGTGTGTGTGTGTGTGTGTGTGTGTCTGAAGTGCCGTCAAGCTGCTCCTGACTTATGGGGCCCTTATGAATGTCTGACCCCGAAAACATCCTACCCTTAACAGGCTTTGCAAACTGGACCGTGGCTTCTTTTTTCGAGTTTTGTTGGGCCTTCCTCTTTCCTTCCGCTTTTCCTCCCACGATTGTCTTTTCCAGGTGGCCTTGTCTCGTCCTGTCGTCCTCCACATCACCAAAGCATGGGGGCCTCAGTTTAGTCTCCCAGAAGACTGCCCACCTCATCTCTGAAGTCACGGAGTTCGCTGGTTAACCTTGCGCCAGTTAAATAAAACCAGAGCCCTGGAGTATCTTAGAGCAGGGGTCGTCAACTTGTGGTCCTCCAGATGTCCATGGACTGCAATTCCCATGAGCCCCTGCCAGCGTTTGGAGGCGTTTGCTGGCAGGGGCTCATGGGAATTGTAGTCCACGGACATCTGGAGGACCACAAGTTGACGACCCCTGTCTTAGAGGCAAGCAGGATTCGTTCCCACTTAAGCTTTTGTGAATCAGAGCTGAGTTCATGAGATGCGTGGAGGGGACAACCGTTCTGCTGGGGGGATATTACAAAGAGAGGACAGTTGAAAACGCTTCATCTGATGAAGGGGGTTTTAATTCTTGGAAGCCCCCAAAAACCTTGTCCGTCTCTGAGGTGCGACTGGAACTCTTAACGGTTTTAAACAAGCTCGTATCAAAATAATGAGTTTGGAGTCCGGGGGTATCCCCAGGGCTGATGAAATTTTATTCAAGGAATGAGTTCTCATGTGCATGCATGCTTCCTCAGGGGCAAAATGTCAGGGAATGGAAGTGATCCGTTCATACTTATAGGCAAAGTACTGGAGAAGACTCTTGTGAGTCCCTTGGACTGCAAGGTGAACAAACCGGTCAGTCCTAGAGGAGATCAGCCCTGACTGCTCTTTAGAAGGCCAGATCCTGAAGATGAAACTCAAATACTTTGGCCACCTCGTGAGAAGGAAGGACTCCCTGGAGAAGAGCCTAATGCTGGGAGTGATCGAGGGCAAAAGAAGAAGGGGACGACAGAGAATGAGGTGGCTGGATGGAGTCACTGAAGCAGTCGGTGCAAACTTAAATGGACTCCGGGGAATGGTAGAGTACAGGAAGGCCTGGAGGATCATTGTCCAGGGGGTCGCGATGGGTCGGACACGACTTCGCACATAACAACAACAACAACATAAATTTACATACAGCATATAGAAAATGGGTGACAGATCCCAGAGATAAATAGGAAGAACCAGCAAGTTGGGTTTGTATTCACTTGAGAGTGAATTGCAGGGGAAACATTTTGGATTCATTAAAAGAACAATGAGCAAATCTATAATCAGTGTTCAGCTCAGTTCAAACTTTATTACAGTCGTTCAGACCAAGTTGTACGAAGTTAATACATAAGAGACCAAAAGAATGTGGTCATTTAATATAACACAATTTAAAACAGAACTTAAAATTATGCTACTTTAGAGCATCGGATTTTTATTGGATTTTATAATCAGTGGCTGAAAGCAGTTATATGAGACCTTGCCCTTAAGCCCCCCTTCTCTCCTCTCAAGCGTGGAAGCATCTTAGAGCAGCATTTGCCTATCTCCTCTGTCCACAAACCAGAAAAAAACATATCAATCTCCCTGTCCAAAATCCATCGCATTATATACTAATCATAATTACATTACCACCTCTTTGGTCAAAGCAATCATTCCAGATGCGGTGGTGAACTCCCCCTCACTGGCAGTCTTCAAGCAAAGGTTGGATACACACTTTTCTTGGATGCTTTAGGATGCTTAGGGCTGATCCTGCATTGAGCAGGTGGTTGGACTAGATGGCCTGTATGGCCCCTTCCCCACTCTAGGATTCTGTGATTCTATGAGAGATAAATTAAAACACAGAGCACATCTGGCCTTTTTGAGGAATTGTGAAGAATGCATACGTAGTGGGATAAAAAACCAATATCGCTGTTGAGTCCTGGGGATTCCATTGTTCTGTTAGGGTGATCTGAGTCGTATCCACCCCATGACCAGGCCGGAAGCCTGACTGGAACGGGTCAAGTGCTGGAGTTTCTTTCAAGAATCCTTGGTATTGTCCTGCCATCGCCTGTTACCCAGGAATTCGATAAAGGCCGAATCACTGCCTCTTCCAGCCTCTCCGGGAATGACCCTGAAGTCAGGGACAAGTTGATAATGTCCCAGAGAGGACCCTGGATCTCCTCACTGCCACACTCCCCTCGCCCCCTGCACTTGGGCTTCATCTGTGGTTGACTCGGCCTCCCACAGCTGTCACTTTGAGCTTGCACCTGCCACCTTGTCCCAAGGTGCCCACACAGCAGAAAGCCTGTTAGTTGAACCATAAGGACTAGAATCTTGGTGCTTTCTGGGTCTTGCTGTGATTTCGGTCTCCATGCAGCAAACCGCAAGTTCAGTTTGTTAATTATTTTACTTTTGCTCATGCTATCAAAGTTTTAGGTACTTTTGATCTATTGGAAATCATTGGGGAAGGGAAGGGAAGGGAAGGGGAGGGGAGGGGAGGGGAGGGGAGGGGAGGGGAGGGAAGGGAAGGGAAGGGAAGGGAAGGGAAGGGAAGGGAAGGGAAGGGAAGGGAAGGGAAGGGAAGGGAAGGGAAGGGAAGGGAAGGGAAGGGAAGGAGGTGGGGGAAGCACCATCCTGGCAGGGCCATAACGATGAATCGAGTGACTTGTTTGCTAAGGAGCCAGCAGTCTTACAGATAAGCATTTATAGCTGGTTCTGTTTTCTTCTGGCAAGACATCTGCAGGTGGGGTAGAATGCCCCGGAATCCCCTGATGGGAAACGGAAGCATTTCTGCTCAATTAAAAAAATAATGACTGTATTTTCTGTGAAACATCACTGGTTTACTCGCTGGATCAGGAGACAGTTCTCTTTTCCTCCTTTCTCCCTTCCCTCCACACTCCTTTGGTCTGTCTGGTTGGAGCAGGATGGGCTAAAACCCATTCCAAGCGATTTGCACCTCTAAATACTTTTGGGATGAAGCTCGGTGAGCAAGGCCACAAAATGGCTCCCACGGGGTGAAGCCAGCACCAAAATGGCCGCCACCACAGACCTTCAATACTACTGTGAAGGTCACTCAGATCTTCACTCAGACGGTGAAGATCATTCAGAAGATCACGTTTGGGCTGTATCAGAGTATCGTGTCCAGATCACGGGAGGTGATGGTACCGCTTTACTCTGCTCTTGTTCGGCCTCACTTGGAGTCCTGTGTTCAGTTTTGGCCACCCCAGTTGAAGAGGGATGTAGACAAACTGGAGCGTGTCCAGAGGAAGGCAACAAAGATGGTGAGGGGTTTGGAGACCAAGACGTAGGAGGAAAGGTTGGGGGAGCGTGGTCTGTTTGGCCAGGAGAGGAGACGACTGAGAGGGGATCTTCAAGTATTTCAAAGGCTGCCATGTAGAGGATGGAGCAGAGTTGTTCTCAAAGGGACAGACCAGAATGAATGGGATGAAATTAATTCAAAAGAAATTCCATCTAAACATCCGGAAGAAGTCCCTGACAGTCAGAGTGGTTCCTCAGTGGAACAGGAGGTTCCCCTCAGTCTTCAGAGCTAGTAGCCATTGATAGACCTCTCCAGGAAACTCTGATCTTCTTTTGAAGCCATTTATTCCTTGGGAGGTGGTGGATTCTCCATCTTTGGAAATTTTTAAACGGAGGCTGGAGAGCCATCTGACGGAGAGGCTGATTCTGTGAAGGCTCAAGGGGGTGGCAGGTGACACAGGATGAGCAAGAGGGTTGGGAGCGTCCTTCATAGAGCAGGGGGTTAGACTAGATGACCCAGGAGGTCCCTTCCATCTATGATTCTATGATTCTAAATTCCATCTAAACATCCAGAAGAAGTTCCTGACAAAGCGGTTTGTCAGTAGAACAGGCTTTCTCGGGAGGTGGTGGGTTCTCCATCTTTGGAGATGTTTAAACAGAGGCTGGAGAGCCATCTGACGGAGAGGCTGGTTCTGTGAAGGTTCAAGGGGGTGGCAGGTGACAGTGGGTGAGCGAGAGGGTTGTGGGTGTCTTGCATAGTGCAGGGGGTTGGACTAGATGACCCTGGAGGTCCCTTCCAACTCTGTGATTCTAAGATCGTGCTGTGGTGGTGGTTAAAGTCAAAACAACATTTAAAAAAATAATTGCACAACCAATGAATACTTCAAAGGCCTTTCTGGGCAAAAAGCCCGACCTGGGCCCTACCTTTAAACAAGCTCTTGGTGGGCACCAGAAAACAGTATCAACTGGTGCAATGGCTCCCACGAGCACCCCGTTGGGGACCCCTGCCCTACACTCTACTAGGGGGCCCTTGATTCTCAGTTCCTTATTCCTGGTTCCTTCTTTGCAAACCCGACCTGTGCCTGAGGATCTATGATTCGGATAGTTCCAAAGGTTATTTTATGCATCTTTAGTACTGATTATTTGCACCAGGGGTAGTCTGGTGATTCTATGATTCGGATAGTTCCAAAGGTTATTTTATGCATCTTTAGTACTGATTATTTGCACCAGGGGTAGTCAAACTGCGGCCCTCCAGAGGTCCATGGACTACAATTCCCAGGAGCCCCTGCCAGCGAACGCTGGCAGGGGCTCCTGGGAATTGTAGTCCATGGACCTCTGGAGGGCTGCAGTTTGACTACCCCTGATCTGCACAAATAAGAAACTAGGAACTGTGCGCGAAAAACCAAGAACCAACTTCAGGCTCCTAAAGTAAGCAGAGCTCAGGCTAAGCGGGGGATAGGCGACGATGTTAATAATTGCAAGTTTTTTATCTTGGTTGATGTTCCTTTTTTTCTAAATTTTCAGTTACAGCTCTGAGCAGCTGGTCAAATATTGACCGGCTGTCATTTGACCACGCTCAAACGTTGCCAAATATCCCAGGAAGCTGATAGTGTGACGTAGCTGGCAGCTTTTCTTTTGCATTTTTACAATGGTGTGTTTTTTGACGATGGTGCCATTGTATTCGCCGGGGGAGGGGGGAATGTCCTTGTGTCCCGTCAGCAGTGCCCCATGACGGTCCTTGTTGCATAGCGAAAAGCCCCCCAACGGATTCTGTTTTTTTCATGGGTCCTTTCCCGCTTCGGTTTTATTGACGTTTGCCTGCTGTATTTAAAAACTGGTGACCAAGCCATGCTGTATTCTTCGTATTTATAGAAATCTTTTGCTTTGATAAAAGCAGCTGTACTTCATAGCATTCTTAATCATAAAATCCTAGAGTTGGAAGGGACCTCCTGGGTCATCTAGTCCAACCCGCTGCACTGTGCAGGACACTCACCACCCTCTCTCTCCTCCACTGTCACCTGCCACCCCCTTGAACCTTCACAGAATCAGCCTCTCCTCCAGCCTCTGCTTAAAAATCTCCAGAGATGGAGAACCCACCACCTCCCGAGGAAGCCTGTTCCACTGAGGAACCGCTGTAACTGTCAGGAACTTCTTCCGGAGGTTTAGATGGAATTTCTTTTGAATTAATTTCATCCCAATAGTGTTATTGATGTGAAGACATCTTTCAAATATGCAGCAGAAAAAGCAACAGAAATCTATACCGAAATAATCATTGACCCACAAAATTTAATGGACGCAGAGATGCAAGCAGTAAACAGCCCAGAGGCTGTGCGTGGGGGGTGGCTCACTTAATATGTGAGCCGTACTCTGCACGGGACAGCTGCAGGCAGCGTGGTTCACGTTCCAGCATTAGATTGCAACATCTCCATTACTTTTCAGATGATTTCCGAACTTTTAAAAGCAATCTGACTCCCGCTGACTGGCTGAAGTCATGCTGTGCCTAGTGTTGAAAGGACGGGCCCTCCTCTGCTCTCTCCTGCTCCTGGGCGCATGGCCGGCAAGCAGCACAGAAGAGGTCTTTTCGGAGCAGGAACTCCAGGAGTATCTCAGCAGCTCACCAGCATCCAAAGCATCCCTGGTTCATTTCAGGAGGGAAGGTGAGTATTGTCGCCTCGTGCAGATTTATTACCTTTGGTTCATAATAATGATAATATAATAACAATGAAGAACAAGAGTTGGTTCTTATATGCTGGCAGGGGCTCATGGGAATTGTAGTCCATGAACATCTGGAGGACCTCAGGTTGACTACCCCTGGACTAGATGACCCAGGAGGTCCCTTCCAACTCTATCATTTTAGGATTCTAAATTCCGTCTCAACCTCCGGAAGAAGTTCCTGACAGTCAGAGCGGTTTCTCAGTGGAACAGGCTTCCTCGGGAGGTGGAGGGTTCTCCATCTTTGGGAATTTTTAAGCAGAGGCTGGAGAGCCCTCTGACGGAGAGGCTGATTCTGTGAACGTTCAAGGGGGTGGCAGGTGACAGTGGAGGAGCGAGAGGGTTTTGAGTGTCCTGCATAGTGCAGGGGGTTGGACTAGATGACCCAGGAGGTCCCTTCCAACTCTATGATTCTGTGATTCTGTAAACTGTGACCATAAATCAGAACTTAACTCTTGCTTGTGTTCTAGCTTCTCTGTCTGCGGATGTCTTCCTGGAGCAACTGGAGAAATCCATAGCAGCTCTTCGAGAGTATGGAATTTCAGTCTTGAAGGTAATTCAAAGGGATATTTTCTTATTTTTTATTTGATTCATATATTTGTATTTATTCACTGCCACTTGCAGACCCAGCCGGCTTGTGGCGGTTTACATAAAAATCTAAAAGCCCCACATAAAACAATGTAGCCCCACACCACCCAAGATGGTGTCAAAATCTCAATCAGCGGAATAGCCCACCTCACTCCCACCCCTGACCCCTAACCACGACACTAAGCTGGCTCTCTTGGCCTCTTACACCCTCTTGGCCTAACCTACCTCACAGGGTTGTTGTGAGGATAAAATGGATGAGAGGAGCCTAATGTAAGCGTCTTTGAGTCCCCCATTGCGGAGAAAGACAGGCTATTAGTCTGATCCTGCATTGAACAGGAGGCTGAACTAGATGGCCTGAATGGCCCCTTCCCACACTGTGATTCTAAGAGTCTAGACCAGGGGTAGTCAACCTGCGGCCCTCCAGATGTCCATGGACTACCATTCCCAGAAGCCCCTGCCAGCATTTGCTGGCAGGGGGCTCCTGGGAATGGTAGTCCATGGACATCTGGAGGGCCGCAGTTTGACTACCCCTGGTCTAGAACATAAATGGAAAAATATTTTTTCCCAGCTCCAAATCTCATCTGTCTCCCCTAATAAGCTTCAGTTTAGCCCAGGCTTTCTCAACCAAAGTTTCTTGACATCCCTAGATGGGTTTCCTGCGTGGGTGGGAGTTAATTAACTTTTAGTTCATTTCTTCAATTTGTTAAACCTTTATTGGGTGATATGTCCACATACGGTCCTGTCCACCCACCCACCAAAATGTCCAGTGATGGGCCTGGAGGGGGTGGGAAGGGGAGGAGTCCTAGGTGGGCATTTCCACAGCTCTGCTTCCCAACCATCTTGAAGCCTGAAGGACGTTTCATGGCTTTCTCAAAAGTAGAAAAAAGTTGAGAAAGGCAGTTTTAGCCAGATGTTTACCGCAGGCTTCTGCAAGCAGGATGGAAGGTTTCTCTGTCATCTCAAGTTGCAATATTTGCTTCGGTGGAAGGTCAGGGGGGAGTTTGTAGTGGGAGGAACGAGAGCCAGATGCGGGTCCCCGTCAGTCACACGGAGCAGGCCAGACCAAACTTTGTCCTGCGGTGATAAGATAGCGTTGCCCGGATGGGGATATTTAACGTCAGGGTCCTTTCAAGGGATTTATTTCCCACCTCTCCCTCTCCCCAAGGCCATACAATATCACACACAACTTTGAGCGCTGGGCAAAACAGGATAAAACCACGTGGGCCAAAACCATTCTGTCAGCATCCGATTCAAGTTAGTCAAATAGCACAGGGGTAGTCAACCTGTGGTCCTCCAGATGTCCATGGACTACAATTCCCATGAGCCCCTGTCAGCATTTGCTGGCAGGGGCTCATGGGAATTGTAGTCCATGGACATCTGGAGGACCACAGGTTGACTACCCCTGAAACAGCATATAGCGTCAAGACCCAGCGTCTTCTAAAAGAGCGTAAAGGGACCGATTGCTTTTTGTATGTCTTTGGATTTCTTTTCTAGCATTCGCTTTAATTGCTTTAGTGAGATGTTGCTGTTCTCCTCGGTTTTTTTGGGAAGCCCCCTGGGCGTCACGTTGCAAAAAGCCCCGCTAGGCTCTTTTTTGAATTCCTCTGCAGAATTTCTCTCCCGGACTAATTGGCTTTCTTTGTTAGCTGCGAAAATCAAATAAATGTGTACCATAAAGCGGTGATAAAATCGCAAGAGGTGATATGCTTCACGTAGCCCTGGATTTCTGAGTCTGGGTCTGCTTGGCAGGTGGCATGGGTCCCCCTCGCAAGGGCCTTCCTGTTTAAGGAGAGATGTGGGTTTTTCGTTTGCCATCTGTCAAGGTTTTGTGTATTGTCGTTATTGGGTTTTAATGGGGCTTTTTTGGGGTTTTATTGTACGGGTTTTCTTTTGTGTGACCCGCTGTGAGCCGATTTATTTTTAAAAATATTTTATTAATACAGTACAAAGTTATATATAGATTACAGAACAACAAATACATATGAGAGAGAAAAACAGTAAAAGAAAAAAGAAAAGAAAAATAAGTATCATGTGATTTTAAAAATGACTTCCAACTCTACTTAAATAGAAAAAATTCTTAACCTTTTCCCCCGAATATAAACTTTTGCTGTAACACAATATCTAATATAACAGATATTCTATGAAATATAGAGCCATCCTTAATATTTATAATCGTATCTTTGTTTTAATTTTTTGTCGAGTGACAGGCTATATATTCAATTATAAATAAAAATAAATAAAAGGTTGTAATTCCGCACCGGTGAGCATCACTGGTTAGGGAGTCCTACAGATTACGTCTCCAATCTTTTTGAGCCTGTGGGCACAAATATGCTGGACACAGCCACAAAATGGCCGCCACAGGAGGCGGAGCCAGCCAGCCAAATGGCCGCAGCAGCTGACTTTCAGTTACCCAGCGAAGATCCTTGCAGTGTGGTGGGAACTGCTGCTGAAGAAGCTTTTTAAAAAAACTTTGCAGCCTATCAAATCTCCACTGGCCAATCAGAAGCCTTGCTGGTCATGCCCACTTTCTGTAAACACTTTAGTGGACACCAGGAAAGGTGCTGGTGGGCAACCTGGTCACCCTGCTGGGGACTACTGGCCAAGGCACAATCTCTGGTGCTCGCCTTTGCCAGAAGGGGCACACAGTTCGGGTGCTCAGATGAGGGTTTCAGATGCCAGGGGACACAGCTGCACGCTGAAGGTGGACTGTGAAGAGGTCTGGGTAATAAGCAGCGCTTGGAATGGTACCGGAAGGGAGCCTGCTGCCAGGGAAGATTTCCTTTTGAAACTGGTAAGCTGAACCTTCATCACCAGTCCAACCTGGGTGCAGCTAAAGCCTCAGTTGCCAGGACCAAATAATGTGGCTTGAATAAGCTGCTACAATGCGGGGTGATCTGTGTCTTTCCCTATTGCCTGGTCCTTGTTAACTGGAGATGCCGGGGATTGAACCCGGGACCTTCTGCATGGGTCTTTCCTATCACCTCCTGCCTGGTCCTTTTAACTTTTTAAAAGCGGTCTGAGCCTTCGGGGAGGACGGTATATAAATATGAATAAATAAATAAATAAACTGGAGATGCCGGGAGCTGAACCTGGGACCTGCTGCCTGCCAAACAGATGCTCTTCCCCTGAGCCACAGCCCCTCCCTAATCAATATGAACACAGGAAGCTGCTTCTACTAAATCAGATCGTTGGTCTATCCAGGTCAGTCTTTCCCATCCCCTCCTGCCTGGTCCTTTTAACTGGAGATGCCGGGGATTGAACCAGGGACCTTCTGCATGCCAAGCAGAGGCTCTGCCACTGAGCCATGGCCCCTCCTTAATAAACATAAACACAGGAAGCTGCTTCTACTAAGTCAGATCATTTGTCTATGAAGGTCAGTCTTTCCCATCACCTACTTCCTGGTCCTTCTTAACTGGAGATGCTGCCGGGGATTGAACCGGAGACCTACATGCCAAGCAGAGGCTCTGCCACTGAGCCATGGCCCCTCCCTAATAAATATGAACACAGGAAGTACCTTCTACTAAGTCAGATCATTGGTCTATCCAGGTCAGTCTTTCCCATCACCTACTTCCTGGTCCTTTTTAACTGGAGATGCTGCCGGGGATTGAACCTGCAACCATCTGCATGCCAAGCAGAGGCTCTTCCACTGAGCTGCAGCTCACCATCCTGTTGGTTATTAACTGAGAGGACAATGACACGATGAAACATTTCCATTGCATTTTGCGTACATCGACTTAGAATTATTAGAATCGTGGAGTGGGAAGGAACCTCCAGGGCATCTAGTCCAACCCCCTGCGTCATGTTCTTGGTGTATCTTTTCTTCTTCACAGGTGAGCTGCCACCGTGAAGGAACGCTGGGATACTGTCGAGAGGAGCGTTCCGTGGGGAAAGCATACCTGTTCAAGTAAGTGCATCATTCCATGAGAGAGAAAAGCAGAAAGCAACGCAGTAGAGTAAGGGCTGCAACAGACTGTGCTCCTGCCCTTTAACAAAATGAGACGTTCCGTTGACCGTGCTAATTCCTTCGGATAATTGCCTTCTTCGAATATTCTGCACAGCCGGAAAAGTGCAGGAGATTTCCTGACCTCCCTAGGCAAGTTTTTTGAAGCTGTCTCGTTGTCTTTGTCTCCTGCTCCCCCAGGGGCCACGTGCTGATTCGAGAGTTCCCGACAGACGCCTTGTTCAGCGTGGACGCCATTGTGGCCAACGTCCTCTTGTGAGTCCCTGGCCATCTCCTGGTTCGCGCAGTTGCAGAGGGCGGCCATCCTGGCCTGCTCTAGAACCACTAGATACGGTGGCCTGCAGGTCCAAATTGACTTGTTATGGAGACCCGTCCTGGGCTGGCCCGAGGATTTTGGGTGCCCAAGGCCAACTATGACTTCAGCAACAATCCAGTTCAAGTTTCCGTTCTGTGCAGTAGGCTAAACAGATTCTTTTGAGGAAACCACAAGCATAACACCGAGGACACCGTAGTCCCCACTGGGAGCCCCACGCAGGTGGCATTCTGACAGGCACAGTGTTTGCCTCTGGAGGTTAGATCCCAGCCTCCGGACCCCCCTCTCTTTCCCCATGACCCCCTGGAGTGGTTTAAGGATTCGTGGGCCTCATAGCACTCAGGGTCAGAACTGGGTTTCCAAAACACAAAAGAGCCAAGAGTCCAGTGGCACCTTAAAAGACTAGCACAATTTGTGGCAGGGGAGGACCTTTCATGAATCTCAGCTCACTTTTTCGGATACTTGAACATATCTTTCATTCTCACGACGGCCCTGTGAGGTAGGCTGGGCTGACAAAGAGCAGTGAGCTATGGAGGGATTTGAATACAGGTCTCTCCATGCCCGGCATGATGAGGCAGCTCTGCTTTGACTCATTTCCAGCTGGGCATGGAGCGGGTGGGTGTGCGTCCCACCCTTCGAAGCACAAATAGGCCTTTCTCCTGCTTAAGGGGGCACCACTGCATTTTGGCGGGGACCTGATCCACCTTTCTCTCCCGGTCTCCTCCTCAGTGCCCTCCTCTTTAACGAAGTGAAATATATCGCCACGCTGGAGGACCTCCAGAATCTGGAAAACGCCATTCGGGGCCAGTCGGGCCTCGTGTTTGCTTATGTCCAAGCTGTTGGGACTGCAGGTAAAGCTGTCCAGCTGCTGTGCTAGGCAGCTGAAGGGGAGTACAGCCGGTCTTTTGTCCCTGCAGTGTTCTCCATGGAGCTTTTCCCCAACCTGTCCTCGAGGTGGAACTTGAAGGACTCGGCTTTTCACTTTGGGATTTATCGGGGCGGGGGGGAAGGATTTTGGGGCAAAGCTGCTTCATTGTGGAAGTCGGGATTTCGGGAATAAAGAGGTGCAGTTGTAAGGGCAAAACTAAAAAATGGCATTCCTTCCAGAAAAACGACAATATTTTTCTCAATGATGACGTAAGTAACATAAGGGTATATTAAGTCATTTCTGCCCAGCTAGGCTCTTGTTTTTGCCTGAACAGATTTTTTAGATAAGGGTTGGGTTCCGGGCTGAGAGAAGTGGAAGTCAAGGCTTTCAGAATCAGCTCTGTCTCTCTGCCTGTCTTTATGTTTTTCTCTGTCTCTTGTTCATGTTGCCTTTCTCTATCTTGTTCCTTTCTTTCTCACGCTCTGTTTCTGTGCTCTTTTTCTCTGCATCTCTGTCTCTCAATCTGTCTTTTTCTTTCTGCCTCTGTCTCTGTCTCTCACTCTGTCTCTCTCTCCCCTCTGTCTTTTTCTCTTTCTCTATATCCCTGTCTTTCTTTCTCCATCTCTCTCTCTCTCTCCCTCCCTTTCTCTCTTTTTCTCTCTCTCTCTGTCTTTTCTCCCTTTCTCTTTCTCCCTCTCTCTGCCTGTCTTTTTTCTCTTCCTGTATCTCCCTGTCTCTTTTTCTCTGTCTCCCGGTCTTTGTCTCTCACACTTTCTATTGGTCTCTCTTTCCCCGTCTGTCTTTCTGACTCTATCACTCTCTCTCTCTCTCTCTCTCTCTCTCTCTCTCTCTCTGTCTTTCTTTCTCCACCTGTCGTTTTCTCTCCTTCTGACTGCTTCTCTCTGTCTCTCTCTTCCCAGAGCACAGAGTGCTAATGGAGGCAGCCTTCGTATATGGCTCTCTGTACCGTTTTGCTGTAACCACCGAAGTGACGCTTCTGAAGAGCATCCGGTAGGCATTCCCCAGTCTGGGAAGTTTAGGCCTTGCTGGGAATTGTAGCTTCTCTGGAGCCCTTCTGTAGACAGCCCTTTGCCTCCTCCCCCTTGCCCCCAAAGTCTCCACCCAAGGCTTATAAACCCGACTGCTTGTCCCTGGTGAGTGCCGACTGGAGACCAATGCACTTACATTGTTTTTTACATTGTGGATCCTGCTGAATTCAGATTGATTTTAACTTGCATCTTCCTCTATCTCCCTCCCTCCCAATTGAAACAGAATGTGTTCTGCACTCGATTGGGGAAGCTCAGAGTGGGGAGGGGAGCCAAGCACAGCAGGAGTCTCTTTCTTTTCTTGAATGGGGGGTGGGTGGGGAATAAATCCAAGAGGCAAATCTCTGCTGAGAGAAATTAGGGCTTCTGGAGCGCAGTCACTTTAAGGGAAGCCTTGCAACCGGGAACCAGGAAGTCTTTGAAACTGATGCCCTGGCCAATCAGGGAAGACTGCTTTGCTAGGAGGCACGGAAAAGGGAGTTAATTTGCAAAAAGCAGAAATCTGCACACTTACTGACGGCAATTTTTTCAAATATCGAGAGTTATATCCACTTCTGGATATTGCGGGGGGAAGGTAGGGTCACTCCGATTCAAACATGCATGTTGCAGAGGGAAAATCTGCCACCAGTTTTTTTTTTTAAACTGGAGATGCCAGGGATTCAACCTGGGACCTTCTGCATACCAAGTAGACCCTCTGCCCCTGAGTTAAAGCCCACCCCATTCACATGCAGGTGTAGACGATTTCTCTGCCATCATTAGAGATTTTCCAACACTTGTAAACATGGGTGCCAGCCAGCCAGAATTCTAGATCCAAGCTTGCATTCTTTTCTCCTGCAGCGATGAAAAGTCAGACATTCCGGCATCGAAGCTCTTTTTCTGCCACTGCCAGGTGGCCACCGATCCAGGCCAGCCGTGCCGCAGGACCCCGATGGAGCAGCCGCTGACCACGCTGAATGTCCACAAGTTCCTGAAGCTGATGGGGGAGCCTCTTGTGGTAGGGCTGATGGCAACGGCTACCTCCCCCCGTCCTCCCCCTGGGGGTCCCTCACTCACCCAGTACCGGTTGCTTTGGGCCATATCAGAGCGAGCGTTTGTCGGACTGGGCGCCTGGGGCATGCTGGGCAGGGGTGGGGGCATGGAGGAGAGGGCAACGCCAAACAGGCTCAATCACCTGACAGCGCCCCAAGTCTGGTTTGGTTCACCAATTTGGACAGGAAACAAGCCCTCTTATTAGAGAAGACAGACTTGCAAATAAGCCCAGAGAGCTGCTCAAGTGCTCTGTCTCTTCCCGCTGTCTGCTACCTTTTTATCTCACCTTTCTTCATCTGTGTAGCTGTGTTATATTGCACCAGAACCTTGTTCCATTAAGGTCAGTATTGTCCACCCAGCTGGCAGCTGCTCTCGGGTCTCCTATTTGCTTGCTTGCTTGTTTGTTTAGGCTTATGATTTAGGCTTATAGGCTGCCCCTCTTGAATCCGTCATCTCAGGACAGCATACAGCATTATGTTAAAACCGATAAAACTCATAAATACGGTAAAGACTACTCTAGCTAACAATAAATACCCTACGCTGAGTCGTCGTTTATTGATACCCCATAAGAGGGAGGCTGTAGGAGACCCTGAGCTAGTAGAGGAGGCCCGTGTGATGTTTGGGGTAGTGGTTAGGGGTGCGGACTTTTAATCTGGGGAGCCGGGTTCGATTCTGCCCTCCCCCACATGCAACCAGCTGGGTGACCCTGGGCTAGTCACAGCACTGATCAAGCTGTTCTGACTCAGCAGGAACATCAGGGCTCTCCCAGCCTCACAATATCCCCACATCAGACCTCTCTCTTTCTCTCCTCCAGATGGAGATCATGGCCGATCCGGAGAAGGTTTCGACCGTTCACCTCCAGCTCGGCCTCCCGCTGATCTTCATCCTCACTCAGAAAGAAACGCTGGAGGCCGACAGACGGACAGCTGAATTTGTGGCCTGGAGGTTGCTGGGCAGAGCAGGCGTGATCCTTTTGTCAAGGTGAGGGCAGGGGTTAAAGGTGGGCAGGGAGACGCTGGGGAAGTCACAGGGGGATTCGATCGTCACATCGGATTAGACATGGAGAGCCCAGCGTTTGAATCCGCCTTAGCTGTGAAGCTCAATGGATGATCTTGGCCCAGTCCAGGGCTGGCAGCTTAACCTACAGGCAGGATTGTTGCCCAGTTGTCAGCTTTTCACAGGGCCTGCAAGACGGAGCTCTTCCGCCAGGCGTATGGTTGAGGCCAGGGCGGGGTCCCGGTGTTACCATCGGAGGATCCCCCCCCCAATGTATGATTATATTGGCTGCAGAGGAAAGGACGCGCAGTAATGGGTTTAAACTACAAGTCAGAGTAGTTCAGAAGTGGAATAGGCTGCCTAAGGAGGTGGTGAGCTCCCCCTCACTGGCAGTCTTCAAGCAAAGGTTGGATACACACTTTTCTTGGATGCTTTAGGATGCTTAGGGCTGATCCTGCGTTGAGCAGGGGGTTGGACTAGATGGCCTGTATGGCCCCTCCAACTCTATGATCCCTTGCTCCCAGTGAGAGAGAATTTTGACCCATGGGCTGAATGGGGTGTGTAGATCGCCATCTGATTGATGTAATTTAACAAGTGCTTTTAGGGGAGGGGGGGTTATTGCATTTTATCTACTCTTGTGAACCGCCACAAGACTTCTGGAGAGCGGCGGTGCAGAAATACGAAGATAAATAAATAAAATATTCCAGGGGCTCCTCCATGGTCAAAAGGCTGAAAAAGGCTGGTCTATTCGGGGCTCAGCTGAAGGACTGTCGTCTTAGGCAGGTGCCACTAGGGGGCGACGTGCTACCGTTTTCCAGGTGGTGCTAGAAAGTGCCAGTACGGCAGGAGACACCCAGAGCTGGCTTGGCATTGCCTGCTGATCCCCGGAGGTCTCTGTGCTGGGCCCGTCTGCCAACACTTCCTGGGTGTTGAGAAGAGACCGAGGAAGCTGGCCTCGGCCCACAAGCCCTGCAGGGAGGCCCACCTGCAAAATGGAGACTCCATCAGGTGCAGAGGGGGAACCTCAAACGGGCCTGCAGCCTGGGATCAGAAGCTGAAGGAGAGACCTCCAGCCTCACCCTGGGGTCACCAGAGCCCTTGGAACACCAGAGAAGGAGGGCTTAGGGTGAGATCACACTCTTGGGGTTCTCTCCTGAGTTCCTACTGAGTATGGGATATGTTCAGCAGAGATTGACCGACATAGAACGCCAGCAGGACCTAGCTAATAAGCCATCTTTCATTATTAGTGAACCCAATAGATATTCATCTTTCCCTATGGCATATCTGGCCAAGCTTGAAGTACCTAGTCATAGGAGGGCCTTCAGTTTGGCACGCTGTGATGCCTTTCCTTTGGCGGTATTAGAAGGAAGATATAGGAAAATACCCTATACCAGGGGTAGTCAAACTGCGGCCCTCCAGATGTCCATGGACTACAATTCCCAGGAGCCCCCTGCCAGCGTTTGCTGGCAGGGGGCTCCTGGGAATTGTAGTCCATGGACATCTGGAGGGCCACAGTTTGACTACCCCTGCCCTATGCCAAAAGGAAATGCACCTGTGGCTCTGGACATGTAGAAACCATGGAGCATGTTCTCTTTCAATGTCAATTCTATAATGAGATTCGAACTAGTCTCATTCTGCCGTTGCTAGGCAGATTCCCAGGGCGCTCAGGAGAATTTTACATTTCTCTGCTGCTTGCAGATATAGAAAAATAATACAACTTTATTAAGTTGCCAAGTTCTGCGCAGCAGCGATCAAAATTCGTAATAGAGTGGTCTGTTTTAAATGAATCTGGACAGCTGTGTTTATCTACCTTATTCTATTTTCCATTGTTATCTTTTAAGATGTTTTAATTCCTGGTTTTAATGGATGTTTCTGTATGCTGGTCTATGACCGTAATGAAACTAACTGAACTGAGCAGCTCCGGCAGCCTTTGAGTGCAAGAAGGTTGCAGGATCAGGGCAGGGGACTGCTCAGTCATCGAGGGCTTGCACCTGGCCTGGAATGACTCGTGATTGAAGAAGCCAGAAATACGGCAGCCAGTGTGAAAGGAGGAGTCCAGCCTCATACAGGGGCCAGTTAGTTCCTCTGCAGGGCCAACCACAGGGCAGAGAGGCCGAGGCCTTCCCTTGAGGTTGCCTCCTGGCTCTGAGATATAGAGATTTAGTGCCTCTGAAAATGGACTAGTAGCCATTGCTAAACGTATCCTCCACCGATCTGTCGACTTCCCTTTGGAATCGTTCTGCATCTACGGCCAAAGCTACAGCGGATTCCGCATTCTGCGTAAAGTAGTACTAAGGTGCAGTAGTAATTAAGTCATGGTAATGAGGCTTTCCCCTGGCCTGCCATTCCTTTTCATGTGACAAATCAGCTGCTTGGGAAACAGGAGGATTGGGCTGTGTTGTGTCCCCCTCTTGAAGCCGTACGGCAGAGCCAGGGTCTGCCTACAAGCGCTTCCCTGTCTCATATCTGATTTCTCTCTCCAAAGGGGGGCTGCAGGCCTGGACTTCCTCCTCCGTTATAACGTGGCTGTCAAGACAACCGCCGAGGTTAGTGCTGGACGCACCGTAAGACCGTTGACACCTTTTGCTTTTAACATTTGGTGTAGTGGTTAGGAGTGCAGACTTCTAATCTGGCATGCCAGGTTCGATTCTGCGCTCCCCCACATGCAGCCAGCTGGGTGACCTTGGGCTCGCCACGGCACTGATAAAACTGTTCTGACCGAGCAGGAATCTCAGGGCTCTCTCAGCCTCACCCACTCCATATGGTGTCTGCTGTGGTGAGAGGAATGGGGAGGAGAGTGGAAGCCGCTTTGAGCCTCCTTCGGGTAGGGAAAAGCGGCATATAAGAACCAACTCTTCTTCTTCTTCTTAACGGTTCGGACCTCCCTGGCTTGCCTGAATTCTTTCCCCCTTGAGAACCTTGTTACCGTTCAGCTGCCCCTGCCAGGAGAGGAACTTGAGGTTTCTCATGGACACCCTGGTGTTGTTATTTAATGATAACATAATGCCTGGGGATCTCCAGGTCCCACCTGGAGGCTGGCATCCCTACGTAAGACCTGCAGCATCGTCTTGACGAAGGTGGGCTCCTGGTCACAAGACACTAACTGGACACTGAAAGAGCTTGCCTTGACCAGGCCTGTTTTTGAAATATTTGAAGCCTCCAATTGTTTCATCTGGCCTTCTGGTCCACAGAGTTGACCATTGGTTCATAGTGTCCTGAATAGATATTTTTATGTAAAGGAGCCAAGTGGCTATAATAGTCGTTGAATTTATTGTATATTTTACATATGCTGGCTTTATCTGGTTTTATCTGATGCTGAAATGCATCTGGTCAGCAGAGGCATCAGTATGCATGGCTGTATTGATTGTATTGGGGCTATGCTAAAGGCCCAGAGGTTTAATTTGATTAATCAGTACAGGTACTATATATTTTTAAAATTGTGTTCCACCCTGTATAGGCAGAGGTTCATTTCCCTGCTGCTGACCCTTTTAGATTCTTGACTTTTGTTTGGGTCGGGATATTTCCTCC
This sequence comes from Paroedura picta, assembly GCF_049243985.1. NCBI lineage: Eukaryota > Metazoa > Chordata > Lepidosauria > Squamata > Gekkonidae > Paroedura > Paroedura picta. The sequence continues at coordinate 182,127,807 of NC_135370.1, read as the reverse complement.
GTTTTGTTTTGATCCCTAAGTAAGAACCATACGAATAAAACAATTATTAACACATCGAAACTCACAAACACATTGATGTGTTTCTCCCTGCTAGAATTCGAGACAGCTGATGATCTATGTAAAATGATTATTTTTTAAAAAAACAGTAGAATTGGGGTTTCCAGCCCCCCCCCCCCAAGCACTAGGCATAGGGCTGCCAGATCCTGGTTTGGAAATTCCTGGAAATTTGGGGGATGGAGCTTGGGGAGGACAAGGACCTCAGTGGGGGGGCAATGCCAGAGAGTCCCCCCTCCAAAGCATCCCTTTTCTCCAGGGGTCTCTGAATTGGGGTGGGAGGTGACCAGTAACCAATAAAATTGCTGTATTGATCAATGTACTGTACTGGCTGATCAATGCCATCCCAAACTCCTTGGCAGAGGGGCATGTGAAAATTCCCTTGGGGTTAGGACAACCTTGCCATCCGGTGGTTCTTCTCAAACCCCGAGGGGCCATTTCGAACCCCGAACCCCGCCTCACCAATCTCGAAATCCACTTGGATCCCTTTGTTCCCTTCGTAGGGCGTGAAGTACATGGTCTTGAAGGACACCGAAGAAATCATAGCGCTGGTGGAAGGCAATAAGCAGGGCGGCCCCGTCCCGGAGAATGTGGAGGAGGAGGAAGAAGAGGACGCTGATGAAAGCTATGAGCAAGGTAAACGTGGCAACCTCTTCCTTCTGCAGCACTTGAATCATTGTAAGGCAGGGGTAGTCAAACTGCGGCCCTCCAGATGCCCATGGACTACAATTCCCGCGAGCCCCTGCCAGCGTTCGCTGGCAGGGGCTCATGGGAATTGTAGTCCATGGGCATCTGGAGGGCCGCAGTTTGACTACCCCTGTTGTAAGGGTTTATGGTCAGTTATACACCCTGCTGAATTTGCATATTCCAACATGTTTCTCCTGTAGAGATCCAAGACGATCAAGTGGTGGAATCCATCGTCCGGGACAGGAAACACGAACTCCCCTTGGGACGCATCCAGACCCTGACAGAAGAATCTTTCAGCTCTGCTCTGGCAGCCTCTGACTGGATGCTGCTTCTGTTCTACGCCAGCTGTAAGTGAATTTCGGGTAAACAGCTGTCTGGTCATAGAGGCTGCTTTTCCAAATTCAGGGCAGTATAAAACCCGCGTTTTCCTGCTTGCTGTTCAGGCACAGAGTTGGGCATTAAGGGTGATATTCAAATTCCTGAGAATCTTGGTTCTCTTGGCATTTTTAAAAAAAGAAACACCCAAGTGTCTAGTCCATAAGCCAGCTGAAGATGCATCAGCCGTGCCTGACTTTAAGTTTCCATCACCAATAAAGCCGTCAATTCCTTGTATATCCAATCTGATTTAAAATGGAATCCCACAGGCATGTAAAGTCAAATAAAGTTGTCCATTCTTATTTGAATGCAAACAGAACAGGTTCCCGGGTTACTTACTTCCCCGTTTTTCTGGTCTTCTTCAGTGATTGCGAGACTACAAAATAAAGGTAAAGGTAAAGGTCTCCCCTGTGCATGCACCGGGTCATGTCTGACCCTTGGGGTGACGCCCTCCAGCTTTTTCATGGCAGACTCAATACAGGGTGGTTTGCCAGTGCCTTCCCCAGTCATGACCGTTTACCCCCCAGCAGCAAGCTGGGTACTCATTTTACCGACCTCGGAAGGATGGAAGGCTGAGTCAACCTTGAGCCGGCTGCTGGGATTGAACTCCTAGCCTCATGGGCAGAGCTTCAGACTGCATGTCTGCTGCCTTACCACTTTGCGCCACAAGAGGCTCTACAAGATTAAAATTAAAGTTCATTTCTGAGGTCCTTAACATATGCGTAATCCAGTATATAAACCAGCATTTACCATCTAAACGTACCTTCCAATATTTTCAGGTTACGCCGTTATCGGCTAGCTCCTTGGCTCTCAGCTGATCCAATTCACAATCGCTGAAGAAGACCAGGAAAATGGGGGAACTGAATAACCAGGAAACCTGTTCTGATTGTGTTCAGATGTGAATGGACGAATAGAAGAATAAATGAATATCTGATTTGACTTTTCATGCCTGTGGAATTCCATTTTGAATCATATTTAAGTTTCCAGCAGCCATGAGGCTGCGTTTTCCTCTCCTCTGTGACTAGCGGAATTAATTACCCAAAGTAGGCACATCTGTTCGAATGACAGTCATTCCCAGAGGTGGAAATGCTGGCAGGGGCTCATGGGAATCGTAGTCCATGGACATCTGGAGGACCACAGGTTGACTACCCCTGGTGTAGTGGTTAAGAGCAACAGCTCCTAATTTAGTGAGCCCAGTTTGATTTCCCTATTCCTCCTGATGCAGCCAGCCCGGGTGACCGTGGGCCAGTCACAGTCCTGATAGTTCTCACAGAGCAGTCCTGTCAGAGCTCTCTGAGCCCCACCTCCCTCCCACGGCGTCTATTGTGGGGAGAGGAAGGGAAGGCGATTGGAAGCCGCTTTGAGACTCCTTCGGGTAGAGAAAAGCGGCATATAAGAACCAACTCTTCTTCTTCTTCTTCAGTAATCTCAGGGCTCTCTCGGCCTCCCCTCCCTCACAGGGTGTCTGTTGTGGGGAGAGGAAGGGAAGGCGATTGTCAGCCACTTGGAGACTCCTTCAGGCAGTGAAAAGCGAGGTATAAAAACCAACCCTTCTTCTTTTTCCTCAATGCCTGCCTCTAAGGAGCAACCCTGGACTCCCTCACTGGTCTCCCATCCAGGTTCTAACCAGGGCTAACCCTGAGTAACTTCCAAGATTTGATGAGATCCGGCTAGCCTGGGTCCTTGCCTGCCTCTGCGTAGTTTGCCATTGCCTGCCTCTGCGTAGCAACCGTGGCCATTCAAGTGCTAACAAGGGCCAGCCCTCCTTAGCCTCTGAACTGGGATGAGTCTGGGCCATTGGGCAGGGCGAATAATTTATACCAGGGGCAAAACTGAGTTTTTGTTGGCACTGACATTGGACTTGCATCTCCTGGATAAGAGCCGACTCTCTTGTGTCCTCCGTGTAGGGGAAGCCGTCTCCCTGGTCGTGATGCAGTCTTACGTAGAAGTGGCCGCTCGTCTGGAAGGTATGGATACGAGGAAGGGAAGGGTGAGTGTGGTGTAGGGAGTAGGGCAGCCTGCCTCGGCCAGGGTGTCGTGAAACCCCGGGGCTTCTTGGGTGCCCTGGAAGGTTTTCCTGACGGGGTGGGAGGGAATTAATCTTTAATTAAATAAAAATTGTTAAACATTTATCGGGCGATATGAGTATGTATGGTCATGTCGACCTTCCTTCCCCTCATAGAATCATAGAATTGTAGAGTTGGAAGGGACCTCCTGGGTCATCTAGTCCAACCCCCTAGTCCAACTATGCAGGACACTCCCAACCCACTCGCTCATCCACTGTCACCTGCCACCCCCTTGAGCCTTCACAGAATCAGCCTTTCCGTCAGATGGCTCTCCAGACTCCGCTTAAAAATCTCCAAAGATGGAGAACCCACCACTTCCCGAGGAAGCCTGTTCCACTGAGGAACTGCTCTACCTGTCAGGAACTTCTTCCGGATGTTTAGATGGAATTTCTGTTGAATTAATTTCCTCCCCTTGGTTCTGGTCCGTCCCTCTGGGTCAAGAGAGAACAACTCTGCTCCATCCTCTACATGGCAGCCTTTTAAATACCTGAAGATGGTTATCAGATCCCCTCTCAGTCATCTCCTCTCCAGGCTAAACAGACCAAGCCCCCCCCCCCCCCAACCTCCCCAACTGTCTAATGATAGGCCTGGTGGGGGTGGGAAGGGGAGGCACCCCTGTCTGTCTAACTCCTGTCCCTTCTGGTGGGATTATTTGTGATTCCAAAACACATCCGGAGGATTTCTCGCTCCCTCCGTCCTTTTGACGTTTTGTGGCCGCCTTAGCAGCGCCTCCAGGAGCCGAGCATCCTTAATAGCAGAAGAGCACAAAGGTTATCAGACTGTAATGGAGCTTAGAAGATGTAGCCTCTTGAGACTACAGGCCTGATTGCCTCTCAGCCGCCTGGAGTGTGCCACAAGTAATGGACCGCTGGAGGGGAAAGGGAGGGGTGTGGCCATTAGATCAAGCAGGCTCTTAGAAGCCGGGTAATGGAACGGCAGTGACCACCTTGCTGGGAATTGCGCAGATCCCTGCCACTCCTAATTTTCCTACCGTAGCTGTCTTTTTGTGCTGATTGGGCTGGGCTTCTGTCACTGCAGTGGTGAGATGGGGGCACATTTCTGCCTCCCACCAGAGCCCCAGGTTGTGAGTGCCCTTCACGGGGTTGGACTAGATGACCCAGGAGGTCCCTTCCAACTCTGTGATTCTAAATTCTGTCTAAACCTCCAGAAGAAGTTCCTGACAGTTAGAGCAGTTCCTCAGTGGAACAGGCTTCCTCGGGAGGTGGTGGGTTCTCCATCTTTGGAGATTTTTACACAGAGGCTGGAGAGCCATCTGACGGAGAGGCTGATTCTGTGAAGGCTCAAGGGGGTGGCAGGTGACAGTGGATGAGCGAGAGGGTTGTGAGTGTCCTACATAGAGCAGGGGGTTGGACTAGATGACCCAAGAGGCCCCTTTCAACTCTGTGATTCTAGGATTCTACTTGTAAGAGGATACAAAGGCAAATTGAAAATGGTCTGCATTGGGGTGCTCTCAGTGAACTGTAAACAGCTTCACGTGTCTTGCCTCTTTATTTGGATCAAGTCTGCCAGGAGCAAGATGTTGCTCTTGCTTCATTCTGAAGGATGGTCTGGGCCCTTTCTTGCTTGAAAATATTGAGCCGAAGCCAGGCTACCGTTTTCCTTATGGGAAGAAAGTGAGAGATCCACCCAGCAGAGGGGGGAAGAGAGCAGGGGTCGTCCTGAATTGCAACCTTTGCTACTTGGGTTGGAATACAGCTGAGTTTTGCCCAGTCAGAGAAGTGTGATCCTGAGTGTAGGAAATAAATCTCCCAAGATATATATTGCAAAAAAGGGCAACTTACATTTATTTTATTAGATCCCATTTGCATTCAGGCTGCAATCATAGAGTCATAGAATCACAGAATCCTAGAGTTGGAAGGGGCCATCCAGGCCATCTAGTCCAACCCCCTGCTCAACGCAGGATCAGCCCTAAGCATCCTAAAGCATCCAAGAAAAGTGTGTCTCCAACCTTTGCTTGAAGACTGCCAGTGAGGGGAGCTCACCACCTCCTTAGGCAGCCTATTCGAAAGGAGAAAGAAACCTAATTGAAAAGAGTCCTTTCCCACTCACAAAGGGACAGCTTGTGTGTAGGGGGGAGGCAGGGAGTATGAGGTCATTGGCTCTACAGGAGAGACCTGCAAAGATGTGTGTCTCCGTGGAAGGCCAAGTGGAGACAGGGAGAGAACACGGACCGCGGGAGAGACCTGCAGAGATGTGTGGTAAAGGCCATGTGCAAGAGGGAGAGGACCAAGGTAGAGAGGAAGGGTCGGAGGGCAGCTCCCAGGTTAAGACAAAGAGGGGAATCCAAGGAGATGACACCCTTACACCCTTAGAGTGATGTAGTGCCCCCCCCCATTTCCAGGCATGCCGAGTTGCTCACTTTGACAACTCTACAGCACCACTTTCTAGATGCCACATGTTTTGGACGAACCTTGAGGCTAGCCAGCTGCCTCTCTTAATGCAAATACCATTGGTTCCTAACAGCGCTGAATGCCTACTGCTTGGAACACTACAGAATCCTGGCATGTCCCTCTTCGGATGGCACGTCGGCCTTGTGCAATAATACTCCAAATGTATTCTTGGTGGTGTGTTTACACTGGGGGTTCTGGAAGCTCTCCCTTCTGCTTCTGCTTTCCTGGCAAAGGCTGACATCACCGGGCATCTTCTGCAGATGTCCGTCCAGCTTGGCAGGAAGCAGAAAAACAGCTGGCCGGCAATCCATCACAGGAGGAACAGCTGTCAGCTTGTTGGTACAGAAAACATTGGGCAGAAGCCGTGCTCCTTAAGTGCATCCAGTCCAGCCTCTTTCCCACCCAGTGGGAAAAGCCAGCCACAGGGCAGAGAGGCCGAGGCCTTCCCTTCATGTTCCCTGCTGGCTCTGGGATTCAAAGCTGTAGTGTCTCTGATTGTGGAGGTTCCCCTCAGTCCTCAGGGATAGTAGCCATTGATAGACCTCTCCAGGAAACTCTGATCTTCTTTTGAAGCCATTTATTCCTCGGGAGGTGGTGGGTTCTCCATCTTTGGAAATTTTTAAAGGGAGGCTGGAGAGCCATCTGATGGAGAGGCTGATTCTGTGAAGGTTCAAGGGGGTGGCAGGTGACAGTGGAGGAGCGAGAGGGTTGGGAGTGTCCTGCATATTGCAGGGGGTTGGACTAGATGACCCAGGAGGTCCCTTCCAACTCTGATTCTATGATTCTAAATTCTGTCTAAACATGCAGAAGAAGTTCCTGACAAAGCGGTTTGTCAGTGGAACAGGCTTCCTCGGGAGGTGGTGGGTTCTCCATCTTTGATGTTTAAGCAGAGGCTGGAGAGCCTTCTGACAGAGAGGCTGATTCTGTGAAGTTTCAAGGGGGTGGCAGGTGAGAGTGGATGAGCGAGAGGGTTGTGAGTGTCCTGAATAGTGGACTAGATCGCCCAGAGTTGACCTAGGAGGTGCCTTCCAATTCTAGGGGCCATTCCGCACAGCCACCAATGTAGCTGAATCTGAGCGCTATTGAAAAGCGCTGCAATTAATAGTGGCAGGTCTCAGTAACGCATATAGCCGTTTTTCTCAGAAAAAAGGCTCTTCCACTAGCGCTGCTCTCGTAACGCACAAGTTTCCAGTCTCGCTGGAATTGCAACAAAGGAGGTGATATTTTTCTTTGCTTACTCCTGCCCCTCACCGTCAGCCAATGAACTGTTGTGTTCGTGCTTCCCTTTAAAAACTGTTTTTTAAAAACCCAAAAATACCTGTAGCAATGCATATTTATTCATTCGATGTATCAGAAAGACCTTTTTCGCTGACGTGAGCACTTAATCGTTTACACGCTCTTAGTTTAACCCCCCCCCCCGGAGCAATTTCTGGCCAAAATCACAGGTAGTGTCAAACATAGGGCTGTATTGTGCTCGGAAACTTTACAGACAATTGCTTGTAGAGGGATTTCAGCTGAATAAGCATCACTTATTCATTGCTTTTGCTGGTTTAAGGGGGAAAAAATGGTGATCGCGATGCCGGAAGCTCGGGTGCGAGACATTAGGGAGGGACATTCTTGCTACCGCTATATTGAGAACGAACATGTCTTTTTCAGATGTGTTGCAGGTTGTTCTCAAGAGTCTAGTGGTTTTTTTTAGGGGGAATCCACTTTTGTGGAATCCACTTTTGTGGATTCCCCGAAAAGCGCTACAAAGAAATGATTTTGCGGGAGTGTTGCAGGAGTGTTGCAGATTGTGTACGACGTTGTGCGTAATGTTTAAAAAATAGCATTACACAATGGTAACACTTCAGCAACATTAACGCTGTGCGGAATGGCTCTAGGATTCTTTGATTCTGTATTCTATTCCTGTGGCAATTCATTTCGCCCTCCCTGAACCTACTGCCTGTCAGTTTCATTGGGTGGCCTTGAGTCCCAGGGAGAGGGAAAAGACTTCTGAACGTGGTGACGCAAGAGCATGACAACGCAGAGTTAAAACATAAGAAGGCGTTGTTTAAAATTCCCTGCGCATTCAGAGGCACAGCTGCCACTTTTCCCGAGCTTCATGCTGCTGAGTTGTTGTTGTTTTTCCCCAGGGTCCCCTGGGATTTCGCTGGCAAGGGTCAACTGCTGGGACTGGCCCCACGTCTGCGCCCAGCAGAACGTCACCCATTTTCCCACCCTCAAGTCGTACGAGAAGGGAGGCCGAACGCTGACGTACTCCGGGACGTGGGGAACGGAGGCCATGGCGAGATTCATCGAGCTGTAAGTGGCTGAGATTTTAAAAGTATTACTATTATTTCTACCATTTTTCTGCCGTCCTACCCTGCAGGCTCAGATGGTGTCATCTCCCTTGCATGCCATTATGCACTACCGCAGCCGTTACTCAGTTTTTTGACCCTTGAGAAAGCCCTGGAACATTCTTCAGGCTTTGAGAAACCCCAGAAGTGGCGGAATTGTGCAGAATAGGGTTGGGAAGTAGAGCTGTGGACACGCCCACCTGTGGCTCCTCCCCTTCCCACCCCCTCCAGGCCCATCATTGGCCATTTGGGGAGAGGGTGGGTGGGTCAAGATGACCATATATGGTCGTATCATCCAATAAACGTTTACCAAATTTAAAAAAAAATCAATCAATCAACTCCCACTGATTCTGGAAACCCTTCCAGGCCTGTCACAAAACCTGGGCTGAGAGAGCCTGCACTCCTGGCTCCATACTCCACTTGAGAATTAAAATTTCTGATCCTTAAAAGGAAAGTATATTGTCTGTACTGTTGTACATATATTTCACTGGGGCAGAAGGTTATTTGTCAAGAGGTCTCCATGTTTTATCTCTGCCTTGAGTCACAGTCAACAATTTCAAACAGGTCCTCCGGGGGCTTTTTGAAATGATCATTGATTTTATCTGTGACCCAGAACTCTTGCGTATTATATGACTGGTCTGTTTGGTCTGCAGAAGGAGGCCATGCAGCCAAAACGCATTTGGTCAAAGTCGGATATGGTCCTTATTTGCTGTGATTGAATAATTTTACTTTGTGGGCAAGATATCATTGGGACCTAAAATTGTTTTGATTGCATGTAATTTCCATAGCATTTTTATTAGAACAGGAAGAGTTGTTCTAATTATACCCCATTTTTCACTACCCGAAGGAATCTCAAAGTGACTTCCAATTGCCTTCCCTTCCTCTCCCCACAACAGACACAATGTGAGGGAGGAGAGGCTGAGAGAGCTCTAACAGAACTTGTGAGATCAGCTCTAACAGGGCTATGTCTAGCCCAATGTCATGCAGCTGGCTGCATGTGGAGGAGCAGGGAATCAAACCTCCAGATTAGAGGTTGCTCCTCGTAACCTCTCCACCATGCTGACCATGCATTTGTTTTCCTTTAACCTTTGGGTTCTCGATTCAAGTTTCTTTGGGGGGTTAAGTTTTTTCTCTTCTCTTTCTGATTAGTTATATGGACAGTGCCCCAAGGGGTCCCAGGGCCTTTCCCAGAAGCTTGGGAGGCCTCTGATGTTGCTAGACGTCACTGGAGCCCACTTCCCCTGTGGCTCTACAGGCCCTGCACAGAGCAGCCCTAAAGCACCCACTTTCGTTTTAGCCTATTGGCCCTTCCTAACGCTGGCGCCATCCGGTGGGAGTGTATGGGTGATGTCACTTCTGGGGGGCATGGTAGGGAGGCGTGGCCAGCTGACATCACTTCCTCCAGGGCCAAAAGGCTGAAAAAGGCTGCTCTAACCACTACACCAGGGGTAGCCAAACTGCGGCCCTCCAGATGCCCATGGACTACAATTCCCATGAGCCCCTGTCAGTGTTCGCTGGCAGGGGCTCATGGGAATTGTAGTCCATGGACATCTGGAGGGCCGCAGTTTGACTACACCTGCACAACAGAATACTGACTCTTTAATCTTCTGGGTCTCCGTTTTATGTTTTCTCCGTTTTATATTTTCAGCTGGGTCTCCGTTTTATATTTTCAGAATCCAGACTCCCAGCCCTGTGAAGCTGACGACCCCTGGAGAAGTGGAAGAGTATTTAAGTGGCAAATCCCCCCGTCTGTCTCCTGGGGTCTCCGTTCTGGGATTATTTGATGCCAGCATGCGGGACGGTAAGGCCTGTGTTGGATTTAGCTTTGATGTGCTTCACGAAGACGGGTAACTGCTAACACACACACACAAACACACACACAATGTATAAGCTCACACAGGCCGTGTCCGTTTTAGAGACGGATGTAAAAGAGAACTGGACAAGTTCCTTGAAAGCCTGGACTCCTTGTGGCTTAGGATGGCGAAACAGAACCTCCATGTTCAAAGGCAGTGTACCTCTGAATGCCAGATGCTATAGGCAGGAATGAGGGAGAGGTGCTCTTTTTCTCTCCCCTGTTGCTCTACAGGCCTGGTGTCCTCCACAACGGAAAAGCGGTGAATGTTTGTTTGTTTGGTCAGTTGGCTGGCTGGCTCACATAGCTTCCTTCTGCACCCCCTTCTCTGAAGGGGTCATGTCACCACATCTGGGGTTGCGGGAAGCCTGAGGGGCTTTCCGCACCGGGATCTTTGTAGCAAATTGGTTGCGGAACGAAAAATCGCCATTTAAAATAGTGGAATTCGTTGTTATGCATACCTGGCTTTGTAGTGGAATCCAGTTGCGTTTTGTAGCGTTTCCCACAGGCTTCCGGTCTCGGCAAAAATCGCTAGAAAGGAAGCGCTATTGCCAAGCTCGTCCCGCCCCTGGCCGTCAAGCAGACAATGGGCAGCCGTTAGCATGCTCCCAAACAGCCCCTTTCCCTTTAAGAAAGTTTAAAAAAAAAAAAAAACACACCCATTGCAACGAATCTGTGTTGATTCGTTGCAACGGAGAGACCCATCCAGTGACTAAACAGCTCTGGGAAGGGACTGAAGCCGGGGAAGCCTCTAAACGGAGGCTCGCCGGTGCGTTTATCCCCGCTCGCTCGGAGAGAAAAAAAAATGGCGATCGCTTCGCTGGAAGATCAGAGGAGAGAGCCAGGGGGAGGGACTTTGTAGAAACCGCAACAATGGTAACGCACAGAACTTTCCCGCTAGTGTTGCAGATTGGTTGCAGGAGTGTATCGCTTTCCAGAGGGTGAATCCACTTTTGGGGAATTCCCTGAAAGCGCTACAATGAAGCGCTTTTTGTGGATCAGTTTCAGGTGTGTGGCAGATTGTCAACGATGTTGTGCATAACGGCAAATCAATAGCGTTTTCAATTGGCAACCATTGTGTGATTTTGAAGGCGTGCGAAAAGCCCCTGAGATATTTTCCAGGGGTTCCTCCAAGGTCAAAAGGTTGAACAAGGCTGGATTAGACTGAACTGAGTGGGAGGAGTTTGGGCCACCATATGTAGAAAGCCCACTGCCTGGAGAGCAGCATACATTGCTGTCTCTTACATTATCTTCACAACAATCCTCCAAGGTAGGATAGACCAAGGGAAAATGACTGGCCCAAGGCCACCCAAGGAGCTTGGTTACTGAGCTCTCCTCAGCCCTAGCGCACTACTTTATGCACTGCATCATGGATCACAGAATCATAGAGTTGGAAGGGACCTCCAGGGTCATCTAGTCCAACCCCCTGCACTATGCAGGACACTCACAACTACCTGCCCACCCCCAGTGACCCCAATTTAATGCCCCTCATGCACACCAAAAATTTCTAGAATCCAGCCTGGCCTGGAGGAAATTCACCTACCATCCCACAGTGGCGATCAGCAATTCCCTGGGTGTGCAAGGAAGGGCCACAAGAGACAAATGCTGGCACATCCCTTCCTGCCCACCCTCTGACCACCTGCCTCATAAACTCAGCATTTCTGTGAGATGATTATCTAGCCTCTGCTTAAAGACTTCCAAAGGAGGAGAATGCATCACCTCCTGAGGAAGCCTGTTCCACTGAGGAACCGCTCTGACTGTCAGGAACTTCTTCCGGATGTTGAGACGGAATTTCCTTTGGATTAATTTCATCCCATTGGTTCTGCTTCATCCTCTATAAGACACACTTTTAAATACTTGAAGATGGCTATCAGGTCCCCTCTCAGCCATCTCCTCTCCAGACTAAGCTCCCCAACCTTTCCTCCTACGTCTTGGTCTCCAAACCCCTCACCATCTTTATTGCCCTCCTCTGGACACGCTCCAGTTTGTCTACATCCCTCTTCAACTGAGGTACCCAAAACTGCACACAGGACTCCAAGGGAGGCTTATCTTCAGTTTCAAGCCTTGAAGATGGATCAGGCATCAGCTTGCTTTGCTACGTTTAGTCGCTTGTACAGGTTCCTTCTTTCCGCCAAAGCACGTTGCTCTTAATTCGGCAGCTTTCTGAGCCGAGTCTTGTGTTTTCACAGAAAAAGAAGCTTTCATGGAAGCAGCAGCAGCCCTCAGCGGATCCATAGTGATGGGGATCTACTGCGAAGAGGATGCCACACTTCTGTAGGTTGGCTGCAGGCTTGCACTGATTTGGGCGACGGGAGAATTGCTGGGTCTGGTTGGTGGTATCGTTGAAGAGCGTGATAGATCGTGACTCTGTCTCCTCTGCCTGGGGTGCAGGAGGTCCTAGGTTCAATCCCTGGGGCCTCCAGTTAGAGGACCAGGCAGGAGGTGGTGGGCAAGGCTTCAGACTGGTTCCCTGGGGAGAAGCTGCCAGTCTGAGTAGGCAGCACTGACTATGATGGAGCCAGGGCCTGATTCAGTAGGGCAGCATCACATGTACATATGGCATGCAGAAGGTCCCAGAATCACTCCCAAGCATTTCTAATCAGGCAGGAGGTGATGGGAAACCGCCCTGAGCCTTAGGGGAGGGTGGAAAAAAATGGTAGGAAGGAAGGAAGGAAGGAAGGAAGGAAGGAAGGAAGGAAGGAAGGAAGGAAGGAAGGAAGGAAGGAAGGAAGGAAGGAAGGAAGGAAGGAAGGAAGGAAGGAAGGAGAACTTGAATTCAGGAAGGAAGGAAGGAAGGAAGGAAGGAAGGAAGGAAGGAAGGAAGGAAGGAAGGAAGGAAGGAAGAGAGGCAGGCAGGGAGGGAGGGAGGAAGGAAGGAAGGAAGGAAGGAAGGAAGGAAGGAAGGAAGGAAGGAAGGAAGAGAGGCAGGCAGGGAGGGAGGGAGGAAGGAAGGAAGGAAGAGAGGCAGGCAGGGAGGGAGGGAGGGAAGGAAGGAAGGAAGGAAGGAAGGAAGGAAGGAAGGAAGGAAGGAAGGAAGGAAGGAAGGAAGGAAGGAAGGAAGAGAGGCAGGCAGGGAGGGAGGGAGGAAGGAAGGAAGGAAGGAAGGAAGGAGAGAGATTGGAAGGAAGGAAGGAAGGAAGGAAGGAAGGAAGGAAGGAAGGAAGGAAGGAAGGAAGGAAGGAAGGAAGGAAGGAAGGAAGAGAGGCAGGCAGGGAGGGAGGGAGGGAGGAAGGGAGGAAAATTTGAATTAAGGAAGGAAGGAAGGAAGGAAGGAAGGAAGGAAGGAAGGAAGGAAGGAAGGAAGGAAGGAAGGAGAACTTGAATTCAGGAAGGAAGGAAGGAAGGAAGGAAGGAAGGAAGGAAGGAAGGAAGGAAGGAAGGAAGGAAGGAAGGAAGGAAGGAAGGAAGGAAGGAAGGAGAACTTGAATTCAGGAAGGAGAACTTGAATTCAGGAAGGAAGGAAGGAAGGAAGGAAGGAAGGAAGGAAAATTTGAATTAAGGAAGGAAGGAAGGAAGGAAAGAAGGAAAGAAGGAAGGAAGGAAGGAAGGAAGGAAAGAAGGAAGGAAGGAAGGAAGGAAGGAAGGAAAATTTGAATTAAGGAAGGAAGGAAGGAAGGAAGGAAGGAAGGAAGGAAGGAAGGAAGGAAGGAAGGAAGGAAGGAAGGAAGGAGAACTTGAATTCAGGAAGGAAGGAAGGAAGGAAGGAAGGAAGGAAGGAAGGAAGGAAGGAAGGAAGGAAGGAAGGAAGGAAGGAGAACTTGAATTCAGGAAGGAAGGAAGGAAGGAAGGAAGGAAGGAAGGAAGGAAGGAAGGAAAATTTGAATTAAGGAAGGAAGGAAGGAAGGAAAGAAGGAAGGAAGGAAGGAAAGAAGGAAGGAAGGAAAGAAGGAAGGAAGGAAGGAAGGAAGGAAGGAAGGAAGGAAGGAAGGAAGGAAGGAAGGAAAATTTGAATTAAGGAAGGAAGGAAGGAAGGAAGGAAGGAAGGAAGGAAGGAAGGAAGGAAGGAAGGAAGGAAGGAAGGAAGGAAGGAAGGAAAATTTGAATTTTGGAAGGAAGAGAGGAAGAAGAAGGAAGGAAAGGAAGGAAAGGAAAGGAAAGGAAAGGAAAACCTCTGCTTGAGACTTTGAAGAGCTGCTGTCAGCCTGAGCAGACAATACTGACCTTGAAGGACCAAAGGTCGGATTCAGTTTAAGGTACTTCATTTGCGTTCATGAGGCCGCACCCTGCTTCTGATGGAGATGAGGTGTTCTGCAGTTTGCAGTCCCCCAGGCCCAAGGGCTGCGGCTGGAATAAAGCAGCTACAAAGTCCAGGCTTGCTGACCAGCCGGAGCCAGGAAGCAAAACCCTTTTCAATCCAGGTGCTTCATGTTGCTCCCCAGTCACTCCCTGATCTCCACTGGGAGAGGGCTCCACCGGGCGGGTGCCAGGGTCAAGAAATCCCAGGCTCTGGTTGAGGCCCACTTTATCTCTCTGGGACTGGGGATCTTTATGTTTTGTGTGCTGAAGCATAAGCTCTTCAGAGGCACATAGGGGAGAAGGCGGCCCTGCACATCCGAAGGTCTCATTTCTGGCACAGACCAAGATGGCTAGCCTCTGAAACTTTTTTCCCCCAGCGCCAATCAATACAGGGTGCCTCTTCCAGCAGTGCTGCTAGCTGGTCCGGAGGGCTCTCGGAGGGAAACCATCCACCTCCCAAAAAGCAGCACCCAAGACATGGCGGGACTCATCCGACGTGCGTTGCTGGAGCCATTTGTGAGTTCAACTTCCGCCTTGCCTCTTTCTGTTCTGTGGGGGCCTCAGTGGCCTTTCTTTCCGCTGCTTTGGGGGGTGCAGACGCTGTACAGCTTCGGAAAGCACTTGTGTGTTTTGGGGTGGCCGACAGGGAGAAATTGGGCAGGAACCTCTCCTCCTATCGTGATTGTTCAGAGTGTTCTCTTGAGACAAGATCCGCTCCAGAGAGGGAGTCAGCAGTAACAGAAGAAAATGATCAGATGAAAACAAGGAGGACACGTGCAGCGCGATGAACACAAAATCAGCAGCGTGGATCGAGGAGGGAATAGAGAAGACTATTTGTTTTTATTTATTCCTTTTGTTATTTATTATCTGTTCCTTTTCAAACTGGCTTGACAGCAATAATAAACCGAACTGAACTGAACTGAACCCTCCTCCAAGTGACAACTTTTCAAGGATTTGAAAGGTTGTCACTTGGAGGAGGGCAGGATGGTGTTTCTGTTGGCTGCAGAGGAGAGGACAAGCAGTAATGGGTTTAAACTTCAAGTACAACGATATAGGCTAGATATCAGGGAAAAAATGTTCACAGTCAGAGTAGTTCAGCAGTGGAATAGGCTGCCTAAGGAGGTGGTGAGCTCCCCCTCACTGGCAGTCTTCAAGCAAAGGTTGGAGACACACTTTTCTTGGATGCTTTAGGATGCTTAGGGCTAATCCTGCGTTGAGCAGGGGGATGGACTAGATGGCCCCTTCTAACTCCATGATTCTATGATTGTTTATTTATTTCTCCTGGCAGAGTCACATGCTCTGAGAGCCAGTGTGGTTAAAACCAGCAGCTTCTAATCTGGCGAGCTGAGTTTGATTCCCTGCTTCTCCCCATGTAGCCAGCTCGGTGACCTTGGGCTAGTCACAGTCCTGTTAGAGATGTTCTCACAGAACTCTCTCGGCCCCACCTGTCCCCACAGGGTGTCTGCTCTGGGGAGAGGAAGAGAAGGTGATTGAAAGCGGCTTTGAGACTCCCTCTGGTAGAGAAAAGTGGGGTGTCAAAACCAACCAGCATATAATGACATTAAATTTGCAGCCAAGTAGGTACAATGGTTCTGCAGATCAATTGGGCACTCCCCCGAAATACTGATATTTAAGTTGGGAGGACGTTGCCACTTCCTTGCCTTACGTTCTTTTGTTGCAGCCCGAAATCACCGTGGAAAATCTGCCAGAGTACTTCCAGTTGCAGAAGCCCTTGCTCATCCTCTTCAGCAGCGGCAGTATGAGCCAGGGGGACGAACAAGAGATGCGGCTTTTGGCCAGAGAGGAGAACCCCCAATCCTTCCTGGCCTGCTGGCTGAACCTGTAAGCATGTGGAGGTCCCTGGGTGGACTTCGGTTTGGGACACATTGCTCAGCTTGCCTAGTTTGTCCAGATAGCCAAGCTGGAAAGGGAAGTTGCAGCCAACTTACGGTGAACTCTTAGGAGGCTGGACTAGGTGGACCCCTGGTCCGACACAGCAGGGCTCTTCTGATGCTCTTAGGAAGGCCTCAGCCTCTCTGCCCTGTTGCTGGCCCTCCAGAGGAACTGGCTGGCCCCTGTGTGAGACAGGAGGCTGGACTGGATGGACCCCTGGTCTGACCCAGCAGGGCCCTCCTGATGTCCTTAGGAAGGCCTCAGCCTCTCTGCCCTGTTGCTGACCCTCCAGAGGAACTGGCTGCCCCCTGTGTGAGACAGGAGGCTGGACTGGATGGACCCCTGGTCTGACCCAGCAGGGCTCTCCTGATGTCCTTAGGAAGGCCTCAGCCTCTCTGCCCTGTTGCTGGCCCTCCAGAGGAACTGGCTGGCCCCTGTGTGAGACAGGAGGCTGGACTGGATGGACCCCTGGTCTGACCCAGCAGGGCCCTCCTGATGTCCTTAGGAAGGCCTCGGCCTCTCTGCCCTGTTGTTGGCCCTCCAGAGGAACTGGCTGTCCCCTGTGTGAGACAGGAGGCTGGACTGGATGGACCCCTGGTCTGACCCAGCAGGGCTCCCCTGATGTCCTTAGGAAGGCCTCGGCCTCTCTGCCCTGTTGCTGGCCCTCCAGAGGAACTGGCTGGCCCCTGTGTGAGACAGGAGGCTGGACTGGATGGACCCCTGGTCTGACCCAGCAGGGCTCCCCTGATGCTCTTAGGAAGGCCTTGGCCTCTCTGCCCTGTTGCTGGCCCTCCAGAGGAACTGGCTGGCCCCTGTGTGAGACAGGAGGCTGGACTGGATGGACCCCTGGTCTGACCCAGCAGGGCTCTCCTGATGTCCTTAGGAAGGCCTCGGCCTCTCTGCCCTGTTGTTGGCCCTCCAGAGGAACTGGCTGGCCCCTGTGTGAGACAGGAGGCTAGACTGGATGGACCCCTGGTCTGACCCAGCAGGGCTCCCCTGATGTCCTTAGGAAGGCCTCGGCCTCTCTGCCCTGTTGCTGGCCCTCCAGAGGAACTGGCTGGCCCCTGTGTGAGACAAGAGGCTGGACTGGATGGACCCCTGGTCTGACCCAGCAGGGCTCCCCTGATGTCCTTAGGAAGGCCTCGGCCTCTCTGCCCTGTTGCTGGCCCTCCAGAGGAACTGGCTGGCCCCTGTGTGAGACAGGAGGCTGGACTGGATGGACCCCTGGTCTGACCCAGCAGGGCTCTCCTGATGTCCTTAGGAAGGCCTCGGCCTCTCTGCCCTGTTGCTGGCCCTCCAGAGGAACTGGCTGGCCCCTGTGTGAGACAAGAGGCTGGACTGGATGGACCCCTGGTCTGACCCAGCAGGGCTCTCCTGATGTCCTTAGGAAGGCCTTGGCCTCTCTGCCCTGTTGCTGGCCCTCCAGAGGAACTGGCTGGCCCCTGTGTGAGACAGGAGGCTGGACTGGATGGACCCCTGGTCTGACCCAGCAGGGCTCTCCTGATGTCCTTAGGAAGGCCTCGGCCTCTCTGCCCTGTTGCTGGCCCTCCAGAGGAACTGGCTGGCCCCTGAGTGAGACAGGAGGCTGGACTGGATGGACCCCTGGTCTGACCCAGCAGGGCTCTTCTGATGTCCTTAGGAAGGCCTCGGCCTCTCTGCCCTGTTGCTGGCCCTCCAGAGGAACTGGCTGGCCCCTGAGTGAGACAGGAGGCTGGACTGGATGGACCCCTGGTCTGACCCAGCAGGGCTCTCCTGATGTCCTTAGGAAGGCTTCGGCCACTCTGCCCTGTTGCTGGACCTCCAGAGGAACTGGCTGGCCCCTGTGTGAGACAGGAGGCTGGACTGGAGGGACCCCTGGGCTGACCCAGCAGGGCTCTCCTGATGTCCTTAGGAAGGCTTCGGCCACTCTGCCCTGTTGCTGGCCCTCCAGAGGAACTGGCTGGCCCCTGTGTGAGACAGGAGGCTGGACTGGAGGGACCCCTGGTCTGACCCAGCAGGGCTCCTCTGATGTCCTTAGGAAGGCCTCGGCCTCTCTGCCCTGTTGCTGGCCCTCCAGAGGAACTGGCTGGCCCCTGTGTGAGACAGGAGGCTGGACTGGATGGACCCTGGTCTGACCCAGCAGGGCTGTGTTCTTATGTAAGTGCCCTTGTGTGCTTGAACTTGCTCCTTACTCTGCTAATCTTCTCCCCGCAGTGAAAACACCCCTGTGGGCCGAGGGATCCTGAGAGCCTACTTTGGAAGTCCTCTCCCTCCCTTGCCTCTCCTCGTTTGGGTCAGCCCCCATGCAGGGGGTCAGGTGTTTGCGTTTCCTTCCGGTCAGTCCATCACCAAAGCCAGCGTGCTCAGTTGGATCGAGAAGTTGGAATCTGGCCTGGAAGTTCCCAGTGGTGAGTATTCCTGGGTGCTGCACATCCTCCGACTCGGGACAGCCAAAGGACCGAAGTTCAAAAGCAGCTTCACACAACATGGTGGAGCCCTGGGACTTTGTAGTCAGGGTGCTTGGGTTGTTTTTGGAGCATGAAATTTTTCTCATGCCTGAATCCATGCTTGGGTCCAGCTAGGTCACAGGACCCCCCTTCCCCTGAACTCCCTCCTGCCCTCCTTGTACTGAGTCCCAGCTTCTGGGCTTGAGGGGAAAGACAATCAGTAAACAAGGAAGCTGACTGATGTCCACTTTCTCCTCCCAAGAAAGCAAACAGTTTCCTTAAAGCTGCAAGGTGGCCGTGCTCCCCTTGCGCTCGCCTGCTGAAGGCGTGTCCCAAAGGGTGTGCCAAATTCCATTTAGTTGTGAAATCAGAGTCAGGAGGGACCCTTTTAGAGACAGGATGTTGTAACCACAGGATCCTCTCCAAATGGGAGTGTTCATCGCCAGCGTCCCTTCTCCTCCTTTATCTAGCCACAAAGGGAGTCCGCTCGACCATTCCTGCCCGGCAGTGTGATTAACACGGGTCCTGTTGCATCTTGGGATATATTCCCATCATACCTACGACAGTAGTGGAGTTACTGGAAGATACTCCGCATGGGGCAAGATTGATGGTGGGATGAGGGAACATCCTGGAGGGGGGAGGCTAGGGAAATTAATTAAGATCTCCCCCTCTCCTTAATTTTTATCCCTCCTTTCTTCCAGGCGTTGAAGGGTAACATCCATGTTCTCTCTTTCCTTTTTTTATTCTTCCCAACAACCCTGTGAGGTGTTGGCAGAGTTTGAATGTAGAGAGAGACGGAAGCCACCAGGCTGCTTAAAGAATAAAATTGTTTTGTTTATGAAGAAAAACAACTATGTTTAGAAAGAGAGAGTGGGAGAAAGAGACCTAATTATCTATCTAGCTGTTGTTTGCCACCGTTCTTCGGTTCAACCGCTGTTCTGGAGGCAAGCAGGGAACAAGTGTGCTCGGATAACAGGAAGTCTCCTGTCGAGCCAATCAGGAATTTCAAACTCCATCAGGAAGTTCCTATCCTAACTATGCTAAATATACATCTCTGAGGCCCCCCGCAGGACGCTCCTTATATTCTGCTGAGTTATGCACACTGCATAGCTTGCAGATTCCAACCTAAGGTAGGTTAGGCTGGGTGTATGTGGCCAGAGCAAAGTCACCCAGTGAGTCTTCTAGGACAGGGGTAGTCAACCTGTGGTCCTCCAGATGTCCATGGACTACAATTCCCATGAGCCCCTGCCAGCATTTGCTGGCAGGGGCTCATGGGAATTGTAGTCTATGGACATCTGGAGGACCACAGGTTGACTTCTCCTGTCCTAGAAGACTCGAACCCCACTCTGCAGAATGAAAGTACTCTAACCACTAAGCCACACTAGGGAGGGGCAATGAAGAAACCATCAGGCGCATTGGATAGAAGGGTGAAATAGGAACATTGAAATTAAGTAAAACTCCCTTCCATCACTACATTACTGCAGATGTCATTAAATTCAGCTGGGTTGCCGTGTTGGTCTGAAGCACCAGTTAAGTTTAATCGGTCATTTCGTGGTTGGCTCTGACTCCTGTGGCAGCCATTTTGTGATTGGTTCTGACTCCTGTGGCAGCCATTTTGTGATTGGTTCTGACTCCTGTGGCAGCCATTTTGTAGCCATTTTGTGATTGTGGTGCCCACCCTGTGTCACAACCCCAAAGGATGCCCACAGGCTCAAAAGTTTCTCGGTCTAGAGCACCCGGCTGCCGACGCCTGCAGACCGAAAGGTTGTCTAGGGAAACCTTTGGAAACTTTGCAGTTTACTTCTTTAGATTTATAGCCAGCATTTCATAGAATCATAGAATCATAGAATCATAGAGTTGGAAGGGGCCATACAGGCCATAGAATCACATAATCATAGAGTTGGAAGGGGCCATATAGGCCATAGAATCACATAATCATAGAGTTGGAAGGGGCCATACAGGAGGGGCCATACAGGCCATCTAGTCCAACCCCCTGCTCATCGTAGGATCAGCCCAAAGCATCCTAAAGCATCCAAGAAAAGTGTGTATCCAACTTTTGCTTGGAGACTGCCAGTGAGGGGGAGCTCACCACCTCCTTAGGCAGCCTATTCCGCTGCTGAACTACTCTGACTGTGAAATTCTTTTCCCTGATATCTAGCCTATATCGTTGTACTTGTAGTTTAAACCCATTACTGCGTGTAATTTCCAACTATGTGGAGGAGAAAATCCTAATAAAGACTGCCAACAGCCTCCTGAGATGAAAATATGTCCCTTTTTCTCCCCCAGCGACCTTGCCTGACGAAGACTGGAAGCCCCGCCTGCCTGCCTACGACTTCCTGAGCCGGATGAAGCCCCCCCTGCCCGAATTCACCATTTACAGTTGGCAGAGCAGCCAGCAGGAGGAAAACGTGGCTGTCCATGGAGAAGACAAGGCGGCAGAGGGGCGGGAGGACCCCGTCGAAGACCCCTCCAGGGCCGAGCTGGAAACGGAGCCGCCGACAGGCAGGGACTTGCGGGGGACAGCCCCGCGCCTGGCTGGCAGGGAAAAGCAGGCCAAGCGCCACTTGGAGTTGTGATGTGACCCGTAATCCCAGGGCAGTGGGCAGTTCTAGAAGCCAGGCCTAGACAGAAGGAAGTTGTGAGCTCTTCCGTTCCGGGCTGGGAGCCTGCTCTGCTGTGGGTCAAGAAGTGAGAGTACCACGTGGGGTTGCCAGTCTCCAGGTAGGGCCTGGAGATCTCCTGGGATCTCAGCCACTGTTGTGCAAGATAAAGAAAGAGCTCTGTTGGATCAGATCCATTGTCCATCCAGTCCAGCCTCCTGTCTCACACGGGGGCCAGCCAGTTCCTCTGGAGGGGCAACAGCAGGGCATAGAGGCTATGGCCTTCATGTTGGCCTCTGGCAGTGGGATTCAGAGGCTGACTGCCTCTGAACACGGAGGTTCCCTTTAGTCACAAGGACTATTGGCCATGAAGTTTACAGTCTTGTTTTAGAAAACAGCAAGAGGCCAGGAGCACCTTCAAGACTAGAAGAAGAGTTGGTTCTTATAGGCCGCTTTTCTCTACCCGAAGGAGTCTCAAAGGGGCTTCCAATGGCCTTCACTTTCCTCTCCCCACAACAGACACCCTGTGAGGTGGGTGAGGCTGAGATTGCTGCTCTGTGAGAACAGCACTAGCAGGACTGTGGCTAGCCGAAGGTCAACCAGCTTGCTGCATGTGGAGGAGGGGCAGGGAATGAAACCCGGCTCGCCAGATTAGAAGCTGCCGCAGTTCACTATGACACCAACATTTGTGGCAGGGGATGAGCTTCCGTGAGTCACAACTCAGCTCTCCAGATGCCTCTCACTTCTTCAGTTGCTTATAATTTTACAGGTCATCCACAGAGGACTTGTAAAGAGAACAAACCCCAGATACAGATTTGTCCTGCATAACAGCTGCTTGTGAACTCAGCAAAATGCACGGTTGGCACAAGTTCTCACACTTTCTATTTAAGACAAGTGTAAATAATAATAATAATAATAATAATAATAATAATAATAATAATAATAATAATAATAATAATAATAATAATAGGACTAGCTTTTGGTAACGTGGTTTTTATTACCTGAAGGAGTCACAAAGTGGCTTACGGTCCACACAACAGACACCTTGTGAGACAGGTGGAGCTGAGAGAGTTCTGAGAGAACTGTGACTGGCCCAAGGTCACCCAGCTGGATGCACGTGAAGGAAGAGCAGGGAAATCAAACCTGGTTCTTCAGATTAGAGGCCACTGCTCTTAACCGCTATGCTACGCTTGCTGGTTGGCCACTGCGTGAGACAGGAGGCTGGACTTGAGGGACAATTGGTCTGATCCATCAGGGCTCTTCTGAACTTAAGCTTGTAGGTAGCCCCATACAGCAGCTGCAGAGGACACATAAATTTATTTATCTCCTACTTTTCTCCTCAGTTGTGACTCAAAGCTGCTTAGAGCATTTTCTTCTCCATTCACTCACAACAACCCCCCTGCAAGAGAGGCCAAGCTGAGAGTTTCTGAGGAGCCCAAGGTCATCTAGGGGGATTTGAACCCAGGGTCCTAGTCAGCCACTGTTCACTATTCAGGCCAAATATCTTTCCATTCCAGGTGTGATGACATTTCTGTCTTGAAATACTTTCTTAATAAAAGAGTGCAAAAGACAACAGTCGTGTTTCTCAGCGTACTCTGCAATTGGTGACATAATTGGTCCAAATTTTGGGGTGGAGGAGATCGTTGTGGGGTAGGTCAGCATTGAAACTAGGCTGTGAAATCACAGATGGGACCAACGTGTTAACCTCTTCCTCTCCCTGGGATTGGAGGACGACAAAAATTCTCTTCTCACATCCATGCATGAGATGTTGGGGCTTACAGATGTGACAGGTGAGTGTGATTAATCCCTCTGTTATTATAGTCCCCCATGAATATAGAAGCCCCCCCCCGCCAAAAAAGAAAAGAAAAGATAGTTGTGGATAGATCCATTTCTTGTGGAGGATGTAATCTCCTGTCCTCACACTCATTTTGGCCCTCAGGCCCTGGGCGTCTGATGGCTTTCAGGCCTTGCAATCTGCTTCAGAACATAAAAGAAGCCATGTTGGATGAGGCCAAACGACCCGTCCAGTCTAACACTCTTGTCACACACAGTGACCAAAGCTCAGGTACCATCAGGAGGTTCTCCAGTGGACCTGGTGGTCCAGTGGACCTCCGGAAGCCCTTCCAGTGTGGCCCCCCAAACACCAAAGATACAAAGCACCACTGCCCCAGACATAACATAAGCCATGTTGGATCAGGCCACATTGCTCAGCTTGCCTAGTTTGTCCAGATAGCCAAGCTGGAAAGGGAAGTTGCAGCCAACTTACGGTGAACTCTTAGGAGGCTGGACTAGGTGGACCCCTGGTCCGACACAGCAGGGCTCTTCTGATGCTCTTAGGAAGGCCTCAGCCTCTCTGCCCTGTTGCTGGCCCTCCAGAGGAACTGGCTGGCCCCTGTGTGAGACAGGAGGCTGGACTGGATGGACCCCTGGTCTGACCCAGCAGGGCCCTCCTGATGTCCTTAGGAAGGCCTCAGCCTCTCTGCCCTGTTGCTGACCCTCCAGAGGAACTGGCTGCCCCCTGTGTGAGACAGGAGGCTGGACTGGATGGACCCCTGGTCTGACCCAGCAGGGCTCTCCTGATGTCCTTAGGAAGGCCTCAGCCTCTCTGCCCTGTTGCTGGCCCTCCAGAGGAACTGGCTGGCCCCTGTGTGAGACAGGAGGCTGGACTGGATGGACCCCTGGTCTGACCCAGCAGGGCCCTCCTGATGTCCTTAGGAAGGCCTCGGCCTCTCTGCCCTGTTGTTGGCCCTCCAGAGGAACTGGCTGTCCCCTGTGTGAGACAGGAGGCTGGACTGGATGGACCCCTGGTCTGACCCAGCAGGGCTCCCCTGATGTCCTTAGGAAGGCCTCGGCCTCTCTGCCCTGTTGCTGGCCCTCCAGAGGAACTGGCTGGCCCCTGTGTGAGACAGGAGGCTGGACTGGATGGACCCCTGGTCTGACCCAGCAGGGCTCCCCTGATGCTCTTAGGAAGGCCTTGGCCTCTCTGCCCTGTTGCTGGCCCTCCAGAGGAACTGGCTGGCCCCTGTGTGAGACAGGAGGCTGGACTGGATGGACCCCTGGTCTGACCCAGCAGGGCTCTCCTGATGTCCTTAGGAAGGCCTCGGCCTCTCTGCCCTGTTGTTGGCCCTCCAGAGGAACTGGCTGTCCCCTGTGTGAGACAGGAGGCTGGACTGGATGGACCCCTGGTCTGACCCAGCAGGGCTCCCCTGATGTCCTTAGGAAGGCCTCGGCCTCTCTGCCCTGTTGCTGGCCCTCCAGAGGAACTGGCTGGCCCCTGTGTGAGACAAGAGGCTGGACTGGATGGACCCCTGGTCTGACCCAGCAGGGCTCCCCTGATGTCCTTAGGAAGGCCTCGGCCTCTCTGCCCTGTTGCTGGCCCTCCAGAGGAACTGGCTGGCCCCTGTGTGAGACAGGAGGCTGGACTGGATGGACCCCTGGTCTGACCCAGCAGGGCTCTCCTGATGTCCTTAGGAAGGCCTCGGCCTCTCTGCCCTGTTGCTGGCCCTCCAGAGGAACTGGCTGGCCCCTGTGTGAGACAAGAGGCTGGACTGGATGGACCCCTGGTCTGACCCAGCAGGGCTCTCCTGATGTCCTTAGGAAGGCCTCGGCCTCTCCGCCCTGTTGCTGGCCCTCCAGAGGAACTGGCTGGCCCCTGTGTGAGACAAGAGGCTGGACTGGATGGACCCCTGGTCTGACCCAGCAGGGCTCCCCTGATGTCCTTAGGAAGGCCTTGGCCTCTCTGCCCTGTTGCTGGCCCTCCAGAGGAACTGGCTGGCCCCTGTGTGAGACAGGAGGCTGGACTGGATGGACCCCTGGTCTGACCCAGCAGGGCTCTCCTGATGTCCTTAGGAAGGCCTCGGCCTCTCTGCCCTGTTGCTGGCCCTCCAGAGGAACTGGCTGGCCCCTGAGTGAGACAGGAGGCTGGACTGGATGGACCCCTGGTCTGACCCAGCAGGGCTCTTCTGATGTCCTTAGGAAGGCCTCGGCCTCTCTGCCCTGTTGCTGGCCCTCCAGAGGAACTGGCTGGCCCCTGAGTGAGACAGGAGGCTGGACTGGATGGACCCCTGGTCTGACCCAGCAGGGCTCTCCTGATGTCCTTAGGAAGGCTTCGGCCACTCTGCCCTGTTGCTGGACCTCCAGAGGAACTGGCTGGCCCCTGTGTGAGACAGGAGGCTGGACTGGAGGGACCCCTGGGCTGACCCAGCAGGGCTCTCCTGATGTCCTTAGGAAGGCTTCGGCCACTCTGCCCTGTTGCTGGCCCTCCAGAGGAACTGGCTGGCCCCTGTGTGAGACAGGAGGCTGGACTGGAGGGACCCCTGGTCTGACCCAGCAGGGCTCCTCTGATGTCCTTAGGAAGGCCTCGGCCTCTCTGCCCTGTTGCTGGCCCTCCAGAGGAACTGGCTGGCCCCTGTGTGAGACAGGAGGCTGGACTGGATGGACCCTGGTCTGACCCAGCAGGGCTGTGTTCTTATGTAAGTGCCCTTGTGTGCTTGAACTTGCTCCTTACTCTGCTAATCTTCTCCCCGCAGTGAAAACACCCCTGTGGGCCGAGGGATCCTGAGAGCCTACTTTGGAAGTCCTCTCCCTCCCTTGCCTCTCCTCGTTTGGGTCAGCCCCCATGCAGGGGGTCAGGTGTTTGCGTTTCCTTCCGGTCAGTCCATCACCAAAGCCAGCGTGCTCAGTTGGATCGAGAAGTTGGAATCTGGCCTGGAAGTTCCCAGTGGTGAGTATTCCTGGGTGCTGCACATCCTCCGACTCGGGACAGCCAAAGGACCGAAGTTCAAAAGCAGCTTCACACAACATGGTGGAGCCCTGGGACTTTGTAGTCAGGGTGCTTGGGTTGTTTTTGGAGCATGAAATTTTTCTCATGCCTGAATCCATGCTTGGGTCCAGCTAGGTCACAGGACCCCCCTTCCCCTGAACTCCCTCCTGCCCTCCTTGTACTGAGTCCCAGCTTCTGGGCTTGAGGGGAAAGACAATCAGTAAACAAGGAAGCTGACTGATGTCCACTTTCTCCTCCCAAGAAAGCAAACAGTTTCCTTAAAGCTGCAAGGTGGCCGTGCTCCCCTTGCGCTCGCCTGCTGAAGGCGTGTCCCAAAGGGTGTGCCAAATTCCATTTAGTTGTGAAATCAGAGTCAGGAGGGACCCTTTTAGAGACAGGATGTTGTAACCACAGGATCCTCTCCAAATGGGAGTGTTCATCGCCAGCGTCCCTTCTCCTCCTTTATCTAGCCACAAAGGGAGTCCGCTCGACCATTCCTGCCCGGCAGTGTGATTAACACGGGTCCTGTTGCATCTTGGGATATATTCCCATCATACCTACGACAGTAGTGGAGTTACTGGAAGATACTCCGCATGGGGCAAGATTGATGGTGGGATGAGGGAACATCCTGGAGGGGGGAGGCTAGGGAAATTAATTAAGATCTCCCCCTCTCCTTAATTTTTATCCCTCCTTTCTTCCAGGCGTTGAAGGGTAACATCCATGTTCTCTCTTTCCTTTTTTTATTCTTCCCAACAACCCTGTGAGGTGTTGGCAGAGTTTGAATGTAGAGAGAGACGGAAGCCACCAGGCTGCTTAAAGAATAAAATTGTTTTGTTTATGAAGAAAAACAACTATGTTTAGAAAGAGAGAGTGGGAGAAAGAGACCTAATTATCTATCTAGCTGTTGTTTGCCACCGTTCTTCGGTTCAACCGCTGTTCTGGAGGCAAGCAGGGAACAAGTGTGCTCGGATAACAGGAAGTCTCCTGTCGAGCCAATCAGGAATTTCAAACTCCATCAGGAAGTTCCTATCCTAACTATGCTAAATATACATCTCTGAGGCCCCCCGCAGGACGCTCCTTATATTCTGCTGAGTTATGCACACTGCATAGCTTGCAGATTCCAACCTAAGGTAGGTTAGGCTGGGTGTATGTGGCCAGAGCAAAGTCACCCAGTGAGTCTTCTAGGACAGGGGTAGTCAACCTGTGGTCCTCCAGATGTCCATGGACTACAATTCCCATGAGCCCCTGCCAGCATTTGCTGGCAGGGGCTCATGGGAATTGTAGTCTATGGACATCTGGAGGACCACAGGTTGACTTCTCCTGTCCTAGAAGACTCGAACCCCACTCTGCAGAATGAAAGTACTCTAACCACTAAGCCACACTAGGGAGGGGCAATGAAGAAACCATCAGGCGCATTGGATAGAAGGGTGAAATAGGAACATTGAAATTAAGTAAAACTCCCTTCCATCACTACATTACTGCAGATGTCATTAAATTCAGCTGGGTTGCCGTGTTGGTCTGAAGCACCAGTTAAGTTTAATCGGTCATTTCGTGGTTGGCTCTGACTCCTGTGGCAGCCATTTTGTGATTGGTTCTGACTCCTGTGGCAGCCATTTTGTGATTGGTTCTGACTCCTGTGGCAGCCATTTTGTAGCCATTTTGTGATTGTGGTGCCCACCCTGTGTCACAACCCCAAAGGATGCCCACAGGCTCAAAAGTTTCTCGGTCTAGAGCACCCGGCTGCCGACGCCTGCAGACCGAAAGGTTGTCTAGGGAAACCTTTGGAAACTTTGCAGTTTACTTCTTTAGATTTATAGCCAGCATTTCATAGAATCATAGAATCATAGAATCATAGAGTTGGAAGGGGCCATACAGGCCATAGAATCACATAATCATAGAGTTGGAAGGGGCCATATAGGCCATAGAATCACATAATCATAGAGTTGGAAGGGGCCATACAGGCCATCTAGTCCAACCCCCTGCTCATCGTAGGATCAGCCCAAAGCATCCTAAAGCATCCAAGAAAAGTGTGTATCCAACTTTTGCTTGGAGACTGCCAGTGAGGGGGAGCTCACCACCTCCTTAGGCAGCCTATTCCGCTGCTGAACTACTCTGACTGTGAAATTCTTTTCCCTGATATCTAGCCTATATCGTTGTACTTGTAGTTTAAACCCATTACTGCGTGTAATTTCCAACTATGTGGAGGAGAAAATCCTAATAAAGACTGCCAACAGCCTCCTGAGATGAAAATATGTCCCTTTTTCTCCCCCAGCGACCTTGCCTGACGAAGACTGGAAGCCCCGCCTGCCTGCCTACGACTTCCTGAGCCGGATGAAGCCCCCCCTGCCCGAATTCACCATTTACAGTTGGCAGAGCAGCCAGCAGGAGGAAAACGTGGCTGTCCATGGAGAAGACAAGGCGGCAGAGGGGCGGGAGGACCCCGTCGAAGACCCCTCCAGGGCCGAGCTGGAAACGGAGCCGCCGACAGGCAGGGACTTGCGGGGGACAGCCCCGCGCCTGGCTGGCAGGGAAAAGCAGGCCAAGCGCCACTTGGAGTTGTGATGTGACCCGTAATCCCAGGGCAGTGGGCAGTTCTAGAAGCCAGGCCTAGACAGAAGGAAGTTGTGAGCTCTTCCGTTCCGGGCTGGGAGCCTGCTCTGCTGTGGGTCAAGAAGTGAGAGTACCACGTGGGGTTGCCAGTCTCCAGGTAGGGCCTGGAGATCTCCTGGGATCTCAGCCACTGTTGTGCAAGATAAAGAAAGAGCTCTGTTGGATCAGATCCATTGTCCATCCAGTCCAGCCTCCTGTCTCACACGGGGGCCAGCCAGTTCCTCTGGAGGGGCAACAGCAGGGCATAGAGGCTATGGCCTTCATGTTGGCCTCTGGCAGTGGGATTCAGAGGCTGACTGCCTCTGAACACGGAGGTTCCCTTTAGTCACAAGGACTATTGGCCATGAAGTTTACAGTCTTGTTTTAGAAAACAGCAAGAGGCCAGGAGCACCTTCAAGACTAGAAGAAGAGTTGGTTCTTATAGGCCGCTTTTCTCTACCCGAAGGAGTCTCAAAGGGGCTTCCAATGGCCTTCACTTTCCTCTCCCCACAACAGACACCCTGTGAGGTGGGTGAGGCTGAGATTGCTGCTCTGTGAGAACAGCACTAGCAGGACTGTGGCTAGCCGAAGGTCAACCAGCTTGCTGCATGTGGAGGAGGGGCAGGGAATGAAACCCGGCTCGCCAGATTAGAAGCTGCCGCAGTTCACTATGACACCAACATTTGTGGCAGGGGATGAGCTTCCGTGAGTCACAACTCAGCTCTCCAGATGCCTCTCACTTCTTCAGTTGCTTATAATTTTACAGGTCATCCACAGAGGACTTGTAAAGAGAACAAACCCCAGATACAGATTTGTCCTGCATAACAGCTGCTTGTGAACTCAGCAAAATGCACGGTTGGCACAAGTTCTCACACTTTCTATTTAAGACAAGTGTAAATAATAATAATAATAATAATAATAATAATAATAATAATAATAATAATAATAATAATAATAATAATAATAATAGGACTAGCTTTTGGTAACGTGGTTTTTATTACCTGAAGGAGTCACAAAGTGGCTTACGGTCCACACAACAGACACCTTGTGAGACAGGTGGAGCTGAGAGAGTTCTGAGAGAACTGTGACTGGCCCAAGGTCACCCAGCTGGTGCACGTGAAGGAAGAGCAGGGAAATCAAACCTGGTTCTTCAGATTAGAGGCCACTGCTCTTAACCGCTATGCTACGCTTGCTGGTTGGCCACTGCGTGAGACAGGAGGCTGGACTTGCGGGACAATTGGTCTGATCCATCAGGGCTCTTCTGAACTTAAGCTTGTAGGTAGCCCCATACAGCAGCTGCAGAGGACACATAAATTTATTTATCTCCTGCTTTTCTCCTCAGTTGTGACTCAAAGCTGCTTAGAGCATTTTCTTCTCCATTCACTCACAACCCCCCTGCAAGAGAGGCCAAGCTGAGAGTTTCTGAGGAGCCCAAGGTCATCTAGGGGGATTTGAACCCAGGGTCCTAGTCAGCCACTGTTCACTATTCAGGCCAAATATCTTTCCATTCCAAGTGTGATGACATTTCTGTCTTGAAATACTTTCTTAATAAAAGACTGCAAAAGACGACAGTCGTGTTTCTCAGCGTACTCTGCAATTGGTGACATAATTGGTCCAAATTTTGGGGTGGAGGAGATCATTGTGGGGTAGGTCAGCATTGAAACTAGGCTGTGAAATCACAGATGGGACCAACGTGTTAACCTCTTCCTCTCCCTGGGATTGGAGGACGACAAAAATTCTCGTCTCACATCCACGCATGAGATGTTGGGGCTTACAAATGTGACAGGTGAGTGTGATTAATCCCTCTGTTGTTGTAGTCCCCCATGAATATAGGAGCCCCCCCCCCGCCAAAAAAGAAAAGAAAAGATAGTTGTGGATAGATCCATTTCTTGTGGAGGATGTAATCTCCTGTCCTCACACTCATTTTGGCCCTCAGGCCCTGGGCGTCTGATGGCCTTCAGGCCTTGCAATCTGCTTCAGAACATAAAAGAAGCCATGTTGGATGAGGCCAAACGACCCGTCCAGTCTAACACTCTTGTCACACACAGTGACCAAAGCTCAGGTACCATCAGGAGGTTCTCCAGTGGACCTGGTGGTCCAGTGGACCTCCGGAAGCCCTTCCAGTGTGGCCCCCCAAACACCAAAGATACAAAGCACCACTGCCCCAGACATAACATAAGCCATGTTGGATCAGGCCAATGGCCCTTCCTGGCCAATGTTTGGTGTCACACAGTGGCCAGAACCTAGATTCCTTTGGATGGTCTAGCAGTGGGGCCTGAACTCCAGAAGCCCTGCTCCCACTGTGGCCTCCCAAGCATCAAGAATACAAAGCATCCCTGCCCCGGACATAAGAACATAAGAAGCCATGTTGGATCAGGCCAGTGGCCCAACACTCGGTGTCACCTGGGTCCCCAGGAGGTCCACCAGCAGGGCCAGAACTCCAAAAGCCCCCAAGCTCCAAGAAAACTGTCAGTGCCCCCAGACAGATTCAGCTGCCTTAATCTGAAGCAATACAGCAAAGTGTGAGTCCAGGGGCACCGTTAAGACCAACAAGTTTAATTCTGGGTACTTTGCAAAATGCACATGGAAGTTTACACCCAGAATTAAACTTGCTGGTCTTAAAGGGGCTCCTGGGCTCAAACTTCGCTCTCTTTCCCCGGACACGAGTGTTAACCCCCTCTATTTCTTATGGTTAATAGCTCCCAATAGAGCCTCCTGTGGCGCAGAGTGGTAAGGCAGCAGACACGCAGTCTGAAGCTCTGACCATGAGGCTGGGAGTTCAGTCCCAGCAGCCGGCTTAAGGTTGACTCAGCCTTCCATCCTTCCGAGGTCGGTAAAATGAGTACCCAGCTTGCTGGGGGGTAAACAGTAATGACTGGGGAAGGCACTGGCAAACCACCCCGTATTGAGTCTGCCATGAAAACGCTGGAGGGCGTCACCCCAAGGGTGAGGCATGACCAGGTGCTTGCACAGGGGATACCTTTACCTTTACCATTAATAGCTCCCAATGCACCTCTGCTCCAGATGTTTCTCCCCTCCCCTCTCGAAGCTGCCTGTGTTTGTATCCACCACCGCTTCCTGCTGCAGGAAATTCCCCGTGTGGATGGCTCTTTGGGTGAAGGAGGACTTCCTTTTCTCTACTCAAGGCCTACTGATGATTTGGCATTCTCACAGAAGTTATAAATGGCTAGCCACCTTGCGAGGGCAGAAAGCCAGGGTGCAAAATCTCAAAGTTGACAAGGCCATTGTGACTCTCCAGGGGGAACCGGCTTGAGTGTTTCCCGGCCCGGCCAGGTCCTCCTGCCAACCAGGGAAGGGGGCACGGCTGTGAAAGGGAGCGGCTCTACGCGTCCCATGGCAGAGGTCCCAAGCTGCCCCTAAAACCCCCACAGAAATACAACAGTCAAGAGGGTAACCGTGATTTCTGAGGAAAAAGGAAGTGGGAGGACAGAGGTCAGCGAGGACAGGCCGTTCGCTGAGGGGAACGAGAGACAAGGACGCCTGAGAGGAGAAATGGGGCCTGGCAGTTTTCCTAACTTGACACTCTCCCTACAAGAGAGCCAGAGTTGGCTATTGAGGGGGAAATTGGACTCTTTTTACCCAAACCCCCCTGGCACACTTGGAGGCTCCTGAATCCGCTGCCACTGGAAGAAGTGTTGTTTATTTGATTTATTTATTTAAAACATTTCCACCTTGCAGAACTCATAAGAACATCAGAGGAGCCCTGCTGGGTCAGACCAGGGGTCCATCCAGTCCAGCCTCCTGTCTCACACAGGGGCTAGCCAGTTCCTCTGGAGGGCCAGCAACAGGGCAGAGAGGCCGAGGCCTTCCTAAGGACATCAGGAGAGCCCTGCTGGGTCAGAGCAGGGGTCCGTCCAGTCCAGCCTCCTGCCTCACACAGGGGCCAGCCAGTTCCTCTGGAGGGCCAGCAACAGGGCAGAGAGGCCGAGGCCTTCCTAAGGACATCAGAAGAGCCCTGCTGGGTCAGACCAGGGGTCCATCCAGTCCAGCCTCCTGTCTCACACAGGGGCCAGCCAGTTCCTCTGGAGGGCCAACAACAGGGCAGAGAGGCCGAGGCCTTCCTAAGGACATCAGGAGAGCCCTGCTGGGTCAGACCAGGGGTCCCTCCAGTCCAGCCTCCTGTCTCACACAGGGGCCAGCCAGTTCCTCTGGAGGGCCAGCAACAGGGCAGAGAGGCCGAGGCCTTCCTAAGGACATCAGGAGAGCCCTGCTGGGCCAGACCAGGGGTCCCTCCAGTCCAGCCTCCTGTCTCACACAGGGGCCAGCCAGTTCCTCTGGAGGGCCAGCAACTGGGCAGAGAGGCCGAGGCCTTCCTAAGAGCATCAGGAGAGCCCTGCTGGGTCAGACCAGGGGTCCCTCCAGTCCAGCCTCCTGTCTCACACAGGGGCCAGCCAGTTCCTCTGGAGGGCCAGCCACAGGGCAGAGAGGCCGAGGCCTTCCTAAGGACATCAGGAGAGCCCTGCTGGGTCAGACCAGGGGTCCCTCCAGTCCAGCCTCCTGTCTCACACAGGGGCCAGCCAGTTCCTCTGGAGGGCCAGCCACAGGGCAGAGAGGCCGAGGCCTTCCTAAGGACATCAGGAGAGCCCTGCTGGGTCAGACCAGGGGTCCCTCCAGTCCAGCCTCCTGTCTCACACAGGGGCCAGCCAGTTCCTCTGGAGGGCCAGCCACAGGGCAGAGAGGCCGAGGCCTTCCTAAGAGCATCAGGAGAGCCCTGCTGGGTCAGACCAGGAGTCCATCCAGTCCAGCCTCCCATCTCACACAGAGACCAGCCAGTTCCTCTGGAGGACCCAAGACAAGGTATGGAAGCCAAGACCTTCCTCTGATTTTGCCTCCTGGCAGTGGGCTTCAGAGTCTATTAGCCACCATGGCTAGTAGACACTGATAGACCCCTCTTCCCTGAATGTATCCCCCTTTTCAAACTATCTATTCCTGTGACGATCGGTGCATCCC
Source organism: Paroedura picta (assembly GCF_049243985.1). NCBI lineage: Eukaryota > Metazoa > Chordata > Lepidosauria > Squamata > Gekkonidae > Paroedura > Paroedura picta. Next base: position 182,094,546 of record NC_135370.1, on the reverse strand, counting down.
CTTTGCAGCAAATTCCACATTTTCATCCCTTGCTGTGTAAATAAGTCCCTTTTTCTGTACTGAACCTCCTGGCCATCAGCTTCACTGGATTCCCTCCAGTTTTAGCAATTAAAGTGGGTTAAGACAAACTAAAAGAACTGTTTCAAAAAAACAAATTAAAACCCACAATTTATAATATCCAACTAGGAGTGCAAATAAAGAAAAACTAAATTATTCATTTGCAGTCCTAAATCACAGTGCTCAGCTGCCTCTTAAAAATTGGAAAGGAGGGGGCAGGTGTACTGGGAGGCTGTTTCATAATTGCGGTGCTGCCACTAAAAGGCCCATCTCGTGTGCCCACCAGATGAGTGGCCCACCCTAGCAAGGAGGGATGTCCCAGATCAATGGGTCTCTTACAAGTAGGGTTTGGCATTCTAGAAGTTAGTCATGGGTCTAAACCAGTGATTCCCAAAGTGGGCGCTACCGCCCCCTGGTGGGAGCTGCAGCGATCCAGGGGGGCAGTGATAGGCCACAGGTGCATTTGGGGACGATTAATAACTATTAAAATTTTTAAAAAAATTATTTCCAGGGGGCGCTGAGTAATACTGATGGGGATGGGACCATCAGTATCCCCTCTCCACCTGCTAGTAGGGGGAGGGAGAAGTGAGCCGATCTTGCCATGTTAGCTTGCTAATTATTAATTGGGGGATTGTAGTTATTGTTAATGGATTTTAAAGGATTTTATGGGGTTTTAGAATGTTGTAACCCGCCACGAGCCACAAGGGAGTGGCGGGTAATAAATCGCAAAATAATAATAATAATAATAATAATAATAATAATAATAATAATAATAATAATAATAATAATAATAATAATAATTTTTTCTGGAAAGGGGGCGGTAGGCCAGATAAGTTTGGGAACCACTGGTCTAGGATGCTTTAGGATGGTTAGGGCTGATCCTGCGTTGAGCAGGGGGTGGGACTAGATGGCCTGTATGGCCCCTTCCAACTCTATGATTCTATGATTCGATGTCTAAACTTTATGATGAACTGGATCATGGCTGTTCTTGGTAGACACTTTGTTCATTTCTGGCTCCTAGCTTTCTCCCGTTTGGTTCCTTTTGTGCTTTTCCTACCCAAGGAGTCATGGAAGTGACACCCGTGTGCTCCAGGTGTTCTTTGGGGAAAGGCAGCCTCTATGTGGATGTGGTCTGGTTTTTATGAAAACAGTGAATCCCTAAAATGCTTTCGGGGTCCCAAAGGGTCAGGAAAGAAAGAACACTAAATACTATGGTTGCTAAATCAGAATGCAGCTATATTCTACTGAGTCAGACTCTTTCCCCATCAAGGTCAGAATTGCCTACTCTGACTGGCAGCTGCTGCCCAAGGTCTCAAGCGGAGATCTTTCACATCACGTCCCACCTGCTTCTTTGAATTGGAGATGCCAGGGATTGAACATGGGACCACTGAGGTCCATTCCGCACGACTTTAATATAGCACTAGTCTTGCATTTTGTTTTCGCCACTAAAACAACATTCCGCATGACGTCGTGAGCAATCTGCAACACTCCTGCAACACTAGCGCGAAAATCGGTTCGTTGTAGCGATTTCCGGGGAATCCAGAAAGGTGGATTCACCCTCAGAAAATCGCTACACTCTTGCCAACAACCTGCAACACTTGCGAAAAAGACCTTTGCGTTCTCAATGTAGCGGTTGCAACAAAGTCTCTCCCCCTGGCCCTCTCCTCCGAACTTCCGGCGAAGCGATCGCCATTTTTTCCCCTCAGAGCGGGGAAAGCAATGAAGCAGCAAGGCTTCTCCGGCTACAGTCCCTCCACAGAAGTGCTTTAAAGCTCCCCTAAGTCCCCAAGCACAACACAGCCCCCTGTTCGCCAGTTGCCTTTAATTTCAGCCAAAAATCGCGCCCGTGCGGGGGGGGGGTTTCCACTTGGTGGAGCGTGGTAACGATGAATCACCAGCTCACACGCCAGCTAGATGGGTCTCTCCGTTGCAACGAATCAAGGCATATTCATTGCAACGTGTTTGTGTGTGTGTTTTAAACCTGTGCTTAAAGGGAAAGGGGCTTTTCGGGAGTATGATTGGCTGTTCCGTTTGATTGACGGCCAGGGGCGGGAACAAGCACATAAAAAAATCGCTTCCTTTCTAGCGATTCCTGCGAGACCGGAACCCTGTGGGGAAAGAATGGAACGCTACTGGATTCCACTACAAATGAAGGTATGCGGAACGCCGAGATTCCACTATTTAAAATAGCGTTTCCGCTTTGTGAAAGCAATTGGTAACATTGGTCCTTGTACGGAATGGCCCTGACTGGCAGCCGCTCTCCAAGGTCTTTCACATCACGTCCCACCTGCTCCTTTGAGCTGGAGATGCCAGGGATTGAACATGGGACCACTGAGTCACAGCCCTTCCCCCAAACTGGTTTAAATGTGGTCCTTTCTTGCATGCCCGGGGAAATGCCGACCGCCACTTTGGTGTTAGGAGGTGAATTTCTTCCAGGCCAGGGATTCTAGTTTTGTCTTTTGGGGTGGGGGCATTATCTGTGCATAGAATTGGGGCTACTGTGGGTGGGCAGGTCATTGTGAGTTTCCTGCACTCTCCAGGGGGCTGGACTAGATGACCCTGGAGAAGAACCTCAGCAAGATACAGCCATAGTCAGCCCTACAAAGCAGTCATGTTCTCTAGAGTCTAGGGCAGGGGTAGTCAAACTACAGCCCTCCAGATGTCCATGGACTACAATTCCTATGAGCCCCTGCCAGCGTTCGCTGGCAGGGGGCTCATGGGAATTGTAGTCCATGGACATCTGGTGGGCCGCAGTTTGACTACTCCTGGTCTAGGGGAACTGGAGTCTGGAGATCAGTCGTAAATCCAGGAAATCTCCAGGCCCCACCTGGAGGCTGGCAACCATACCCCTTTGCCAGCTTTTCAGGCTAACGAAACGCCCACAAAAGTACATGCCAGTGTGGATATTGGCTACTAGCCAAACACAGCTGGTGGCTATGATTTATCGGGTGGACAGATGACTCTTTTAAAGCTTTTATGAGCTCTTAGGGAAAGGCTTATCCCGGTTGTTCACTATTCATTAATGTTGATTTTGGAGGATGACGCTAAACAGCTGGCCGATGTTATGCATCTCCTTGCCCAGTTGGGTAAATTTGGAAGGACTCAAGGCAGGTGATAAGAACCTTTGTGCAAACACTGCCGTCCTTTTAAGACAGCATTAAGGATCACGCAGATCGCTTTATGTCAACATTGTCTCCCTGTCTCGTTATTCACCTCCTTGCAGTTGGTTTTGTCGCTGAGTAGGCGTGCAAATGAACTAGGGCAGCAGAAATGTTTAGCAGATTTGAAGATATTTCGGCACAGCAAGGGAGAAGGGAGAAGTTGGAAGGAACATTCTGCTTTTAGTTTGGAGCTGACAGGCAGATTTGGGGGAGAACAAGGAGAAGAGTTGGTTTTTAAACCCCGCTTTTCACTACCCGAAGGTGTCTCAAAGCGGCTAACAATCCCTTTCCCTTCCTTTCCCCACAACAGATACCGAGTGAGGTAAGTGGGGCTGAGAGAGCTCTGTGAGAACAGCATTATCGGGACTGTGACTAGCCTAAGGTCACCCAGCTGGCTGCCTGTGGAGGGGCTGAGAATCTAGTTTGCCAGATTAGAAGAAGCTGCTCTTAACCAGGGGTAGTCAAACTGCGGCCCTCCAGATGTCCATGGACCACAATTCCCAGAAGCCCCTGCCAGCGAATGCTGGCAGGGGCTCCTGGGAATTGTAGTCCATGGACATCTGGAGGGCCGCAGTTTGACTACCCCTGCACTACACCAAGCTAGCTACCTAGTGGAGCAGGGGGAGATGGAAGGTCTTTCAGTCACCGCAGGCTGGGGTGACTCACATCAGCTGGCTCCTGACCTGTCCTCATGGTCCAATCCATCCCCAACGGATATGTGCTTCTGAATGCGGAGCAGAGGGAGTGGGCTGAGAGATGATTTTTGAAGGGGGGAGGGAGAAGCTAACAAGTCTATGAGATAAAGTCAACAGCCAGTGACCCTAAACCAACTGGAGCAGATCACCTTTGGCATGTGAACACATCGGAGTCTCCTTGACTTTTATGGCATGCAAAACCATAAAATAGACACAGACAAATGCCAGTTTCTTCTGATCAGTCTCAACAAGGGATGGCACAAGTTGGCTGATGCTGAACTAAAATTCATTGTGAAAGTTGGCCTGTTAAGGATTTGCTTGCAAATTCCGCAAGCAGGTTTGTGACCTGAAGAACCGTAATGAACTATCACGAATTTTGGCACATCTTTGGAGATTTTAAAACAGAGGCTGGAGAGCCATCTGAGGGAGAGGCTGATTCTGGGAAGGTTCAAGGGGGTGGCAGGTGACAGTGGGTGAGCGAGAGGGTTGTGAGTGTCCTGCATAGTGCAGGGGGTTGGATTAGATGACCCAGGAGGTCCCTTCTAACTCTGTTATTCAGTGATTCTAAATTCCGTCTAAACATCTGGAAGAAGTCCCTGACAGTTAGAGCCTTTCCTCAGTGGAACAGGCTTCCTCGGGAGGTGGTGGGTTCTCCATCTTTGGAGATTTTTATATAGAGGCTGGAGAGCCATCTGACGGAGAGGCTGATTCTGGGAGCGAGAGGGTTGGGCATGTCCTGCATAGTGCAGGGGGTTGGACTAGATGACCCAGAAGGTCCCTTCCAACTCTATTATTCTATGAATAATAAGCTATGAAGCTTATGCGTAAAGAGAAGGGTCTCTGCAGATCAGCTTTTGTCAGGCAGCAATTCAGGAACCAAATCATAGCTGAATCAATGCAGCTTTTGTAATTTGGATCCTGAATCAAAGTAGAAATTCACAACTCAGCTAAAAATTTATCACCCCCCCCTTTTAAATCAGCATTGAGTTTTTTGGTGAGTTTCCCCCCCCCCGCTGAGCCAATCGCACGTTCCCAATGTGAACTTGGTCAACTTGAATAAATGTAAGTTTACTCTTTTTTCCCCCCTATATGCTTCCTACATGTTTACCACACTCAGGATCATGCTTCTATAACAGGGTAAACTCTGCATTATTAACCAGATATCCCAGATAGGCTGATGGTTCCTTCTCCAGGAGGGATAGGAAAAAATCTGTTTCACAAGACCCTCTCAAACCTGGCAAGGAGGGTGTTAAACTAAATCCTGTGCGGAAGGATGACAAACACGAAAGGATGGGTGGGAAGGGGGAGATATGCAGGGACTCATCAAGCAGCCCGTAAACAAAACACTAAAGGTACCAAAACCACAGATTCCAATGTTGCTACGCTAATGTGCAGAATACGGGAAACAAGCAGGAAGGACTTGAAGTCTTAATACGATGACCTAATACAAACTACTGAATCTTGGTGGGGCACAACTCACAATTTGAATATTAGGACTGAGGGATGCAACTCATTCCAGGGGAATAGATTTAAAAAGGAGGGCGGAGTAGCTTTCTATGTCAAGCATATATATATTTTTTGTAAGGTTAAATGCATGAATCCAAGCACGGGAGTGTAACCCATGTCTGTTCGTTTGTTCCTTCTTTTGTTCAGTTTGTTCATTCGTTCATTCATTCATTCATTCATTCATTCATTCATTCATTCATTCATTCATTCCTACCTATCTCAGCAAACTCAGGACAGATCACAACATTGTTAAAATCACATAAGTAATATCTAAAATGCAAATAAATTTAACTCAGATACAAATGTCCAACAAAATTCCACACCAATAAAAAAGGTAAAAGGTAAAAGGTATCCCCTGTGCAAGCACCGAGTCATGTCTGACCCTTGGGGTGACGCCCTCTAGCGTTTTCATGGCAGACTCAATACGGGGTGGTTTGCCAGTGCCTTCCCCAGTCATGACCGTTTACCCCCCAGCAGCAAGCTGGGTACTCATTTTACCGACCTCGGAAGGATGGAAGGCTGAGTCAACCTTGAGCCGGCTGCTGGGATCGAACTCCCAACCTCATGAGCAAAGCTTTCAGGCGGCTGCCTTACCACTCTGCGCCACAAGAGGCTCGCTTCCACACCAATACCACCCACAAAATTTCTATAATGGGATTGGGGTGGGGTGGGGGCATACTATGGACCTCTCTAAGGCAGGTTTTGACACTTTAATTTTAACATTTTAACATTTCCCATGTGGTGTAGTGGCTGAGAGCTGTGGTTTCCAATCTGGCAAACTGGGTTTGATTCCCTCCTCTTCCACATGCAGCCAGCTGGGTGACCTTAGGCTGGTCGCAGTCCTGATTATGCTGTTCTGACTGAGCAGTCCTGTCAGAAGCTCTTTCAGACTCATCTACCCCACAGGGTATCTGTTGTGGGGAGAGGAAGGGAAGGTGATTGGAAGGTGCTTGGAAACTCCATCAGGTGGTGAAAAGCAAGGTGTGATAACCAACTCTTCTTCTTCTTCTTCTGTTAAAACAGGCTTTCTCAACCAGTTTCCTGAAACCCTGGGGTTTCTTGAAAGCCCTGGAAAGATTTCCCAAATGGGTGGAAATTAATTATTTTAAGCGTTTTTTAAACAGAAGTTAATTATTTATCAGACGATATGACTATATATGGTCATGTTGATCCCCTCCCAAATGGCCAATGATGGGCCTGGGGGTGGGGAGGAGAGGGATCCCTGGTGGGCATGTCTTCAACTCTACTTCCCAACCATATTCTGCACCATCTTGCCACTTCTGGGATTTACCATAGAATCGTATAATTGGAAGGGACTTCCTGGGTCATCTAGTCCAACCCCCTACACCAGGATAGTCAACCTGTGGTCCTCCAGATGTCCATGGACTACAATTCCTATGAGCCCCTGCCAGCATTTGTTCTCATGGGAATTGTAGTCCATGGAGGTTTAGACATGATTTCTTTTGATTTAATTTAATCCCATTGGTTCTGGTCCGTCCCTCCGAGGCAAGAGAGAACAACTCAGCTCCATCCTCTACATGGCAGCCTTTTAAATACTTGAAGAGGGTTATCAGATCCCCTCTTAGTCGCCTCCTCTCCAGGCTAAACAGACCAAGCTCCCCCAACCTTTCCTCATACGTCTTGGTCTCCAAACTCCTCACCATCTTTGTTGCCCTCCTCTGAAGAAGAAGAAGAAGAGTTGGTTCTTATATGCCGCTTTTCCCTACCCGAAGGAGGCTCAAAGCTGCTTACAGTCGCCTTCCCATTCCTCTCCCCACAACAGACACCCTGTGGGGTGGGTGAGGCTGAAAGAGCGCTGATATCACTGCCCGGTCAGAACAGTTTTATCAGTGCCGTGGTGAGCCCAAGGTCACCCAGCTGGTTGCATGTGGGTGAGCGCAGAATCGAACCCGGCATGCCAGATTAGAAGTCCGTACTCCTAACCACTACACCAAACTGGCTCTCTGGACAAACTGGCTCTCTGGACATGCTCCAGTTTGTCTACATCCCTCTTCAACTGGGGTGCCCAAAACTGAACACAGGACTCCAAGTGAGGCCGAATCAGAGCAGAGTAAAGTGGTACCATCACCTCCCATGATCTGGACACGATACTCCGTTTGATACAGTCCCAAATCCCATTTGCCTTCTTAGCCTGAAGAAAGTTTCAGGGGGGTCTCAGCAGTTAAAATGTTGAGAAAGGCTGTGTTAGAATTTTCTTCAGGACTATTATTTTAACAACATTAGAGCCTCTTCAAAGCAATCTTTTTGCTTTCCTCTTTCGGCGCTGTTAATCTGGAAGGAGTTTCTTTTGGCAAAGAGCATAGCCTTTTGATTAAGATTCACATTAGTGACCCTGTTAGACAACATGTTGATTTTCTGCTGGCCTCAAACTTTTGTTCCCTAATTTTCGTGTTACACCATTTGAACTTCTTGCTTGTTTCACCACCTGGAGGTTGACTATGCTCCTTTCTTTGGCTCCTGCCTTCTGGGTTCAGCCCGGTTGCACCAATGCAGTGCGCAAATACCTGGGCTGATTCTGCACTTACTTTGTTTTTTCCGTTGTGGATCCTGCTTTATTCAGATTGATTTGATCTTGGGTCTTCCTCTATCCCCCCCAATTGAAACAGAAAATATTCTGCACTTGATTGAGAAAGCTCAGATCAGAGAGGGGAGTCAAGCGCATCAGGAATCTCTTTCTTTTCTTGAACGAGGAGTGGGGGAGAGGATTGGAGACAGCAAAGTAGAGGGAAATAATAAGAGGCCAATCTCTGCTGAGAGAAGTTAGGGCTTCTGGAGCACAGTCACTTTAAGACAACCCTAACCCTGGCCAATCAGGGAAGACTGCTTTGCTACGAGGCATGGAGAAGGAAATCAATTCACAAAAGCAGAAATCTGCACACTTCCTGATGGCGATTTTTCAAATACCAAGGCTTATATCCACTCCTGGATATCGTGGGGGAAAGGTAAGGTCACTTCGGATCAATCATGCATGTTGCAGAGGGGAAATTTAAAGCGCCCAAAATGAAAATGGAAATCGAATTCAGTGTAGACGGGAGGGATTTATTCGAGCTGGGAGTGGGTAAAAAGCCCCGTGCAGACTACACCCTGGTTTTATATGTTTCTTGTCTTCCTTCATTTCTGCTTGGTCTCAGTCATCGGCTCCAAGAAAGGCAGGATTGCACCTTTGCTCCCGCTTCAGTCTCTCTGGAATCTCCACAACACTTTTTCAACAACACATGTGGCTCATCCCTTGACAAGCTGTTAGCACAGCTTCCAATCTTGGCTTAATGGAAGCGCATATTTCAGCTGCAGAAGCCCAGAGCGGAACGCACGGGCTCCCCTCGGGCCCGGCTTCTATTGTCCTCCTTTTCTAAATTTGTAAAAACAAAAACCAGATGTTTAATCTTCCCTTGACACATGTTTAGTCTCGTGCTGGAAACAAAGAACACGTACCTGTGAAAATGGCACAAGAATCGGAGGGATGAGCAGATGGGTGGCTATGACATCCATTTCAGTGGAATGAAGTAACTAAGAAAAACGAAGAAAAACCTTTATTGTTCAGCCTTTGGATTCTTTTCTTTGGCCACCTGGAGGTTGGTAACCCTACTGTTAGTGGCCTGGTTTCTTTCTCTTCTACATTTTCCCCACACCTTCATTCATTCATTCATTCATTCATTCATTCATTCATTCATTCATTCATTCATTTTTGGATTTATATCCCATGGGACTCGCAAGCCTCTGGGGGGAAATGCGTCTGTCCCGTCCTGCCCGGCCAAGCTTAGAGCAAAACCACCACTTCGGAATCAGGTTCTCTTTGATTTCCAAAGAATTCCCACCCGGCCCTCCGCCTTTCTTGGGCTTGTCTCTGCTGGCCAGGTCCCCCATCTTTGGATATTTCAAGCAGAACTAAAGTTCTATAAAACTGTCTGGGAGATCTGGAATCTGGAATCTGGGCTGGCAGGACAGCTCGGTCCACTTGGCAAGGTTCTCATGCACCAGCTACTCTTTGCTAATGAATGTTGGTGACTTTATTTAGTTCCTGCTCTTGGTAGAAAAAATATATACAAATAATGGGGTTCTAAACAGCAAGTGGGGAACACGCCCTTTCAAAATTCCTGGAGATTTCAGGGGCGGAGCCTACAGAGGGCGGGGTTTCAGGGCCCTAGACTCCTCCTTCCAAAGCAGCCATGTTCTCCCAGGCAATCGGCTGTAATTCCAGGAGATCTCCAGTCGCCCCCTGGAGATGGGCAGTCCTGTTTTAAATTCGTAAGCAGCTTGTGTCCGTCCATCTGCATTCCGTCCGCTGAAGTATTATTCATGCCTTTGCAACTCTCTGATTTCTCAGAGCCCAAATCTCAGCTCTCTGTTTGGGCCATTCTGTACGGTTGGTCTTGGACGGAAGCCGCCAAACACAGCTGGCTCCCCTTTTCGACGCCTCTGCCCAGCTGCACCAGGCCAGGGCCAAAAAAAAGAATTTCAGTCCATCTGGTTCCGAGGCCGGCGATGTGATTGCATCCTCTCTGCCCAGGACTTCCCTCCCGTGTCTACAGAAACCCCTTAATAGCCTTCTGCATCCCCCTCGAGCTAATTGGCATCCCTGAAGATTCAGGCCGTCCTTTCTCGCCGGCTTCCGAGGACAACGGATCCAGACCGATAATTAAGACCCAAAGCAAGATGCTAAGGATGGACCAGACACCGCAGACAGGAAACATTAAGGATGTGGAAAGCTTTTCTGCCATTTAATAAGGGGCGGAGGGGGCGGGGGGGGGAAGACACTGACATCTCCGGCTCACAAAAGGCAGCTTTGCTATGCTTGCCAACCTCCAGGTGGGGTCTGGAGATCTTCCGGAATCACAACCGATCTCCAGATCACAGAGATCGGTTCCTCAGGAGGAAATGCCTGTTTTGCAGGAGGAGGGGAATTATCACATTATACCCCAACCTCCACCCCCAACCCTCAAGTCTCCAGCCATTCCCTGTCCTGGAGTTGGCAACCATATCCCGTCAGGAGGGAAACACAGAAGAGTATCTGGCCAAATCTCCAGGTATTTCACAACCCGGAGGTGGCAACCCAAAAGGTTAGCCACACGGGCTGCTCAAGAAGGAAAATTCTACTGCTGAGGGAAAGTAGGGGCCATTTCGCACAGGGATCTTTGTTGCAAATTGGTCACTGAATGAAAAATCGCCATTTAAAATAGTGGAATTCGTCGTTTTGCATACCTGGCTTTGTAGTGGAATCAGTTGCGTTTTTTAGCGTTTCCCACAGGCTTCCGGTCTCGACAGAAATCGCTAGAAAGGAAGCGCTATTGCCAAGCTCGTCCCGCCCCTGGCCGTCAAGCAGCCAATGGGCAGCCGTTAGCATGCTCCCAAACAGCCCCTTTCCCTTTAAGAAAGGGTTTTTTTAAAAAAAAAACACACCCATTGTAACGAATCTGAGTAGATTCGTTGCAATGGAGAGACCCATCCAGCTGCCTGGGGTGTTTGAGCTGTCGTTTGATTGTTTGATCGTTAACACGCTGGCTCCGAGTGGAAAAAAAAAAATCCCCCCCCCTCTCACGGCCCGATTTTCGGCTGAATGGAATGTGTGAAACTGAAGGTCACTTAGTGACTGAAGGGGAGGGACTGAAGCCGGGGAAGCCTCTGTTTGAGCTGTCATTTGATCGTGGCCACGCTGCCTCCGAGTGGAAAAAAAAAATCCCCCCTCCCCCCCCCTCACGGGCGCGATTTTCAGCCGAAACAGTGTGAAAAATAAAGGGAAAATACATCAGCAAACGGGCTTCTGCGGGCTTCTTGTGCTTAGTGACTAAACTGCTCTGAGGAGGGACTGCAGCCTGGGAAGCCTCACTGGCTAAACGGAGGCTCGCCGGTGCGTTGATCTCCACTCGCTCGGGGAAAAAAAAATGGCGATCGCTTCGCCGGAAGTTTGGAGGACAGGCTCAGGAGGAGGGACTTTGAAGAACCCGCAACAATGGTAACGCACAGGTCTTTATCGCTATTGTTGCAGATTGGTTGCAGGAGTGTATCTCTTTCCGGAGGGTGAATCCACTTTTCTGGATTCCCCTGAAAGCGCTAAAACGAAGCGCTTTTTGCTGATCGGTTTCAGGAGTGTTGCAGATTGTCTACGACGTCGTGGGTTATGCCAAATTAGTAGCGTTTTCAATTAGCAACCATTGTGCTATTTTTAAGCCGTGCAAAATGGCCCTCGATCTTTGCCTAGGCCCTCTTTAGCCCCCTCCTGTGTGGGGCTGATGATGTCCCGGGTCCGTGGCTCCCTCTGTCTTCGCTTCACCTCTTTGGTCCTTCCCTGCAGCCCCCACAGGTGGGTCGTACCCTGTCCTTGCCCAGTGCCAGATGCTCCCTGTGGACATCTTTGTAGCCCTTTATCCTCACATCAACCCTCTGAGGTAGGTTAGGCCAGGGGTCCCCAGCGTGGCAGGGTGACACACTGCCCAGCACCTTTTCTGGAGCCCCCGTTTCTTTTTATCCCACCGTTCCACCAGGCAGCGCAAAGTGAAGTGACCTATCTGCTCCCCTCACAACAGCCCTGCAAGGTAGCTTAGACAGAAAGGTAATGATTGGCTCAAAACAACTCGGGGAACTTCAGGGCAGAGAGTAAGGAAGGAGAAGGGCTGTTTTTTATACCCCACTTTTCCCTACCTGAAGGAAACTCAAAGTGGCCTTCTCCTCCTCTCCCTACAGCACCCAGTGAAGTGGGTGAGGCTGAGAAAGCTCTGAGAACAGCTCTAACAGGACCGTGTCTGGCCCAAGGTCACCCAGCTGGCTGCACGTGGAGGAGCAGGGAATCAAACCTGGCTCACAATATTAGAAGTCACGATATCAAGCTGGCTCTAGCCAGGATTTAACCCCAGGTCCACCAGGTGCTAGTCTGATCCTCTAACCACTTTGCCATGCTGCCTTTCAGGAGCCCCCCCTGGGTCCTCCTACAGGACCCCATCTCGGTTTGCTGGATGTATGGCAAAGATTGGGCTGGGAGAAAGGTAGAGGGCTTCCTGGCTTGAACACACGAAGCCACTATGCACCGAATCAAACTCTTGGTCCTTCAACGTCTGTGTTGTCCATTCAGATTGGCAAAAATGAAATAGGAGGGGTTAGACCAGGGGTAGTCAAACTGCGGCCCTCCAGATGTCCATGGACTACAATTCCCAGGAGCCCCCTGCCAGCGAACGCTGGCAGGGGGCTCCTGGGAATTGTAGTCCATGGACATCTGGAGAGCCACAGTTTGACTACCCCTGGGTTAGACCCAGCGAAGGGCCAGACACAAAGCAAGCAACAGGGCACTGGGATACCAATATGGTGCATCACATATTATAGTATAATGAACGGACTTCCAGGAAATCTTCAAACTTCAGTTGATTCTTGAATATCCAGAACAATAAATAGATCCCGACATGTTTCGCTCTGTGGCTTTCCCAACAATTTCAAATTGTTTTCAACAGGAGACTTCAGTGTAGATAAACGATCTGTTAACAGAGAATTCAGAATGTTTTCAAGAGGAAACATCAATTTAGAAAAACAATCTCTTACCAGAGAATTCAAAATGTTTTCAAGAGGAAACATCAATTTAGAAAAACAATCTCTTACCAGAGAATTCAAAATGTTTTCAAGAGGAAACATCAATTTAGAAAAACAATCTCTTACCAGAGAATTCAGAATGTTTTCAACCGGAAACTTCAATTCAGAGAAACAATCTCTTAACAGAGAATTCAGAATGTTTTCAACCGGAAACTTCAATTCAGAGAAACAATCTCTTAACAGAGAATTCAGAATGTTTTCAACAGGAAACTTCAATTTAGAGAAACAATCTCTTAACAGAGAATCTTTCTGAACTATTATAACAATTCTATAAACAGCTACTCTTAGGCTAGCTGTAGCTGTTTATAGAATAGTTATGACAGCCCTGCAAGTTTCTATTATAACTTAGGTTTAGAAAAAAAAAATTAAAGGACTTTTTGGTCCTTTTTCTTTTCTTTTTTCCCCCCACTGTACCCAAAGCATCTTTAATAACCATCGTGCTATAGACATCTAAACACGCACTCCCAAATTATACAACACAGCTTGTGCAAATAGATTTTGGATTGCCTGAGAAAAATGTCCTCTCCTTTCGATAAGGACTACATTCTGCTCTATAAGAGCGGACATCTGCAGAGAAAAGTATTCCTTTCATCAAGGAGGAAACATGGGCTGAGGGTTTTGCAGATAGGACATCACCACGGCAGAGATAGACAGCATGAAACTGCTCATCATCTGTTTCATGTCTTCTGAGCTCCTTGCATTGGCAAAGCTGATAAATGAGCAATAGACAGCAATCCAGGCACACCACTTGAGTTTCAGCATCAGGCCACACATACTGAAAATCATTCCCAGCAGATTCATGTAGTCTGGTGTAGGATCTTCCAAGGTAGGGTTGTTCTCTGTAGATGGAGGTTTGTACCTGAGCACGTGGTTCGGCCGCCGCGGTTCCGCCATGTTGTTGCTGGACCTTCTTGTTTTAACTTGTTGTTGTTGTTAGGTGCGAAGTCGTGTCTGACCCATCGTGACCCCATGGACAATGATCCTCCAGGCCTTCCTGTCCTCCACCATTCCCCGGAGTCCATTTAAGTTTGCACCGACTGCTTCAGTGACTCAATCCAGCCACCTGATTCTCTGTCGTCCCCTTCTTCTTTTGCCCTCAGTCGCTCCCAGCATTAGGCTCTTCTCCAGGGAGTCCTTCCTTCTCATGTGGTGGCCAAAGTATTTGAGTTTCATCTTCAGGATCTGGCCTTCTAAGGAGCAGTCAGGGCTGATCTCCTCTAGGACTGACCGGTTTGTTCGCCTTGCAGTCCAAGGGACTCGCAAGAGTCTTCTCCAGCACCAGAGTTCAAAAGCCTCAATTCTTTGACGCTCGGCCTTCCTTATGGTCCAGCTTTCACAGCCATACATTGCAACTGGGAAGACCATAGCCTTGACTAGATGCCCTTTTGTTGGCAGGGTGATGTCTCTGCTTTTTAGGATGCTGTCTAGATTTGCCATAGCTTTCCTCCCCAGGAGCAAGCGTCTTTTAATTTCTTTGCTGCAGTCCCCATCTGCAGTGATCTTGGAGCCCAGAAAAATAAAATCTGTCACTGTGTCCATTTCTTCCCCATCTATTTGCCAGGAATTGTTTTAACTTAGCTTATTTAATTAATTTTTACAGTGGCTGACTGTACGGTATACAAGTTAAATATCATATATACCAGATTCTCTGTTAAGAGATTGTTTCATTAAATTGAAGTTTCCTGTTGAAAACATTTTGAAATCAATGTCTTTTGACTCCCTGGGAGTCTGTTCATTATATTGTAATATTTGATGAGCCATAGCCAGCTTGGTGTTGTGGTTAGGAGTTCAGACCTCTAATCTGGCGAACTGGGCTTGATTCTGCACTCCCCCACATGCAGCCGGCTGGGTGACCTTGGGCTCGCCACGGCACTGATAAAACTGTTCTGGCCGAGCAGTAATATCAGGGCTCTCTCAGCCTCCCCCACCCCACAGGGTGTCTGTTGTGGGGAGAGGAAGGGAAGGCGACTGTAAGCCGCTTTGAGACTCCTTCGGGTAGAGAAAGCAGCACATAACAACCAACTCTTCTTCTTCAGTAATCTGAGGGCTCTCTCAGCCTCCCCTCCCTCACAGGGTGTCTGTTGTGGGGAGAGGAAGGGAAGGCGACTGTAAGCCGCTTTGAGACTCCTTCGGGTAGAGAAAATGCAGCATATAAGAACCAACTCTTCTTCTTCTCTAACGGATCCAATAGGACACAGGAGATTATTTGAGAAACACTAGAAAGTTCCTGACCCAACTATGCTAAATACCTACATTTTCCAATGCCCCCTGCAGGACATTCTTCATATGCTTTTGAATCATGCCTTTGAATCACAGTCAGAGTCGTTCAGCAGTGGAATAGGCTGCCTAAGGAGGTGGTGAACTCCCCCTCACTGGCAGTCTTCAAGCAAAGGTTGGATACACACTTTTCTTGGATGCTTTAGGATGCTTTGAGCTGACCCTGCGTTGAGCAGGGGGTTGGACTAGATGGCCTGGATGGCCCCTTCCAACTCTATGGTTCTATGATTCTAGGATTCAATGCACATGACAGATTTTGCATATCCCAACAAGATCTTCCAGCTGGAAAGGATCCAGTCCTGGAGGCCTTTCATTTCTCATCACCTCCGTGGGCCTTACATCACATTTGAAGGGATCCATGCTGCGCTGAACGGCACAGTCTAGCTTTTAGTAATCTAAATATATAACAATAAATGAGAGTTTCTTGGGAACCGGATTCTAGTTCTTGGAAACACCAGCAGACTTTGTGCTTTAAGGAATTTGTCTCTGATGGGGGAAACGTCATCTATCATTTGACATGTCCCGATCATTTTATAAAGGAGAACAAGAGACGGACATTTGCAAACGAACGACAAATACCCCTTAGCTTGGTGTTTACGGAAATCTCTGCTTCGTAACTTTATCGCCAGACATTTAATTGTCCTGAGTGGGTCATTTTGTGTGAAGTTCCTCTCTGCTTGTCTGATTTATTGACAGCTGTCGTGAAGTCTCCAAGCTGTAAAAATGAAGCCGATTTAGATCGTTATGTTCATAGAATCACAGAATCATAGAATCATACAGTTGGAAGGGGCCACAAAGGCCATCTAGTCCAACCATCTAGTAGGATCTGTCCAGCCACTGCTTGAAGACTGCCAGTGAGGGGGAGCTCACCACCTCCTTAGGCAGCCCCTTCCACTGCTGAACTAGACTCCTAGAATCCTAGAGTGGGAAGGGGCCATGCAGGCCATCTAGTCCCACCCCCTGCTCAGTGCAGGATCAGCCTCAGGCATCCAGGAGAAGGATCTGTCCAGCCGCTGGTTGAAGACGGCCAGTGAGGGGGAGCTCCCCACCTCCTTAGGCAGCCCCTTCCACTGCTGAACTAGACTCCTAGAATCCTAGAGTGGGAAGGGGCCATGCAGGCCATCCAGTCCCACCCCCTGCTCAGTGCAGGATCAGCCTCAAGCATCCAGGAGAAGGATCTGTCCAGCCGCTGCTTGAAGACTGCCAGTGAGGGGGAGCTCACCACCTCCTTAGGCAGCCTATTCCACTGCTGAACTACTCTGACTGTGAAAAACTTTTTCCTGGTATCTAGCCTATATCGTTGTACTTGAAGTTTAAACCCATTACTGTGTGTCCTCTCCTCTGCAGCCAGCAGAAACAGCATCCTGCCCTCCTCCAAGTGACAACCTTTCAAATACTTAAAGAGGGCTATCATGTCCCCTCTCAACCTCCTTTTCTCCAGGCTGAACATTCCCAAGTCCCTCAACCTATCTTCATAGGGCTTGGTCCCTTGGCCCCAGATCATCCTCGTCACTCTCCTCTGTACACTTTCAATTTTATCTACATAACATTTATTCAATGTTAGAAAATGTTATTAGCGCTTAAAGAAATACAGAATCAAGATGGAACAAAGACCAACACAACCACCCACCTGAATCTAGAATCAAGGCTGTTTATGCAAAATAAAAGGGGGGAGGGGAAGGAGAAGGAACAATATAATGCAGGATTGCTAACTTTCAGCTGAGGGCTGCAGATCTCCTGAAATTACTACTAATTTCCAGATGCCTTATTGCTGAGCTGCAGCCTCTTAGCTCATTTA
Source organism: Paroedura picta (assembly GCF_049243985.1). Taxonomy (NCBI): domain Eukaryota; kingdom Metazoa; phylum Chordata; class Lepidosauria; order Squamata; family Gekkonidae; genus Paroedura; species Paroedura picta. Next base: position 182,077,459 of record NC_135370.1, on the reverse strand, counting down.
TTTATTCCCTCTTTGATTTCTAAACGTCTCTCTTTCTTGATGTCTGGCAGAGTTATGAGAAGATGACCTGATTCTCTACTCCTTGAATGCTTTGGAGGGTGGCCTCTGTGGCATTTTAGGATTACCAAACCTGAATTGGGAAAACGCTTCAAAAAGGACGTGGAGAGGGTGCAGAGGAGAGTGGCAAGGATGATCCGGGGCCTGGAGAACAGCCCTTAGGAGGAAAGGCTGAGGGACTTGGGAAGGTTCAGCCTGGAGAAGAGGAGGTGGAGAGGGGACAGGAGGGCTCTCTTGAAAGATTTGAGGAAGGTTGTCACTTAAGAGGAGGCGGGGGAAGGCTTCTGTTGGCAGCAGAGGAGGGGACTCACAGTAATGATACTTGCTCAATATCAGAATTTTTTTCACAATCAGAGTAGTTCAGCAGTGGAAGGGGCTGCCAACGGATGTGGTGAGCTCCCCCTCACTGGCAGTCTCCAAGCAAAGGTTGGATACACACTTTTCTTGGATGCTTTAGGATGCTTAGGGCTGATCCTGCGTTGAGCAGGGGGTTGGACTAGATGGCCTGTATGGCCCCTTCCCCCTCTAGGATTCTGTGAGTCCAGTTCAGCAGTGGAAGGGGCTGCCTAAGGAGGTGGGGAGCTCCCCCTCACTGGCCGTCTTCAAGCAGATCCTTCTCCTGGATGCTTGAGGCTGATCCTGCACTGAGCAGGGGGTGGAACTAGACAGCCTTTGTGACCCCTTCCCATTCTAGGAATCTAGGAGTCTAGTTCAGCAGTGGAAGGGGCTGCCTAAGGAGGTGGGGAGCTCCCCCACACTGGCCATCTTCAAGCAGCGGCTGGACAGATCCTTCTCCTGGATGCTTGAGGCTGATCCTGCACTGAGCAGGGGGTGGGACTAGATGGCCTGCATGGCCCCTTCCCACTCTAGGATTCTAGGAGTCTAGTTCAGCAGTGGAAGGGGCTGCCTAAGGAGGTGGGGAGCTCCCCCTCACTGGCCGTCTTCAAGCAGCGGCTGGACAGATCCTTCTCCTGGATGCTTGAGGCTGATCCTGCATTGAGCAGGGGGGGGACTAGATGGCCTGCATGGCCCCTTCCCACTCTAGGATTCTAGGAGTCTAGTTCAGCAGTGGAAGGGGCTGCCTAAGGAGGTGGGGAGCTCCCCCTCACTGGCCGTCTTCAAGCAGCGGCTGGACAGATCCTTCTCCTGGATGCTTGAGGCTGATCCTGCACTGAGCAGGGGGTGGGACTAGATGGCCTGCATGGCCCCTTCCCACTCTAGGATTCTAGGAGTCTAGTTCAGCAGTGGAAGGGGCTGCCTAAGGAGGTGGGGAGCTCCCCCTCACTGGCCGTCTTCAAGCAGCGGCTGGACAGATCCTTCTCCTGGATGCTGGAGGCTGATCCTGCACTGAGCAGGGGGTGGGACTAGATGGCCTGCATGGCCCCTTCCCACTCTAGGATTCTAGGAGTCTAGTTCAGCAGTGGAAGGGGCTGCCTAAGGATTTGGGGAGCTCCCCCTCACTGGTGACCTTCAAGCAGCGGCTGGACCATTACTTCTCATGAAAGGTTTAGGCATATTCTGCAATGACCAGGGGGTGGGACCGGATAGTGTGTATGGCCCCATCCTACTCTACAATTTGTGATTCTATATTCCTGGAGATTTGGGGCTGGCACCTCGTGAAGGTGAGCTTTAGAGAAGAGAGAGACCCAAGGGAACAGATCTCTGTTACCTCGAGATGAGGTGTAATTCCGGGGGATCCCCAGCTCCCACCTTGAGGCTGGCATCTCTAGCCAAATGACTATTAAATCTGTGGGTCAAGGAACACGGAGGGCTGGAATCTTTCTGCTCTTCAGTAAGCTGAACTGAAAACCCCTGAACAAAATATATACAAGTCAGAACAAAAGAACTTCCAGTGGTTGCAGGCGATTGGATCCCTGATTGGCTTATAGCGATGTGATCCCTAGTGGATCTGGCCATACACTGTCCAATCAGGAGCACGATGGTTGCCTTTGACTGGCTCCCACGGGGAGACCAGCCAGGTGTGAGCCGATCAGTGGCATGATCCTGCCTCGGACCTTAGGCTCTGGTCCTCATGCACCACATCATGCACCAATCGCATGCATTTTCCTTGACTCAGCTGCATACTCCCTGTAGGCCTCCTTTGTCCTGGCTCCTTTCTTTGCTTGGCTCTCTGATTTTTTGGGCCGAATTCCACCTCCCATTTTCTCTCCGTGCTTCTTAAGCTTTTAAAAGCTTCCACCTTCTGCCCTCGGCTCCCTTCTGTAAACTCTCCCTGCCCCCAAAGCATCATGGTTGTTTGGAGATTCGTGAGACCGTCTTGCAAATATTTTCACGGCGGTTTCAGCAGCTGCAAGGAAAGCTGGGAGTGTCTGCATTGCACTGGAGAGGCAGGGGTGGGTGGCGTTTGGCCCTCTGTTTTGAATCCAGTTTTGGGTCTTGTTTCAGTCCTTCTGTTCAGCTTTAGATTCTTAATTTGTGTTGGAATATGGAAGATCTATAATGTGCATGATTAAAAAGGATATGAAGAATATTCCACGGGGGTGTTGGAGGAGATCACTGGCAGTCTTCAAGCAAATGCTGGATACACACTTTTCTTGGATGCTTTAGGATGCTCAGGGCTGATCCTGTGTTGAGCAGGGGGTTGGACTAGATGGCCTCTATGGCCCCTTCCAACTCTATGATTCTATGATTCTATGAGATGTGTAGTTAGCATAGTTAGAATTGGAACTTCCTGGCATTTTCCAAATGCCGTATATACTCGCATATAAGCCGACCCGGGTATAAACTGAGGCACCTAATTTTACCACAAAATCTGGGCAAACATTGACTCACATATAAGCTAAGGGTGGGAAATTCAGCAGTTACTGGTAAATTTACATTAATTGAGACACCAGCAGGTTAAATGTTTTTGAATATTTATTTCAAAGAAAAACAGTAAACTAGCTCTGTCAGTGCAAAAGAGGACCAGCAAACCAGAGCAGAACAGCAGTACTCAAAGTTGGCAATCTCCTACAACAAGTACAACCACTACCAAACTGGGAGAATAGACTACTCTAATCACAGCTATAGTGCACCCCCCCCCCCCAGAACAAAACACTGAAAGAAAGAACTGTAAAACTCAACACTGAAAGAAAGAACTGTAAAAATCAACTTTTAAAAGAAACATAACCCCAAGAAGTAAAGGCAAACAATTTTGCCCCTCAGGAAAAAAAGAAATAAACATTAGGAAAAACAGTAAATCTCAAAGCACCCCCAAAACCCACCCTACCCCACCCACAGAAGCCAAAAGAATAGTTTGGAAGAAGTAAAAAGGAAAAAAAAAAAAGATCAGAGTCCCTCACTCAAACCATTGCTGTCCTACAAGGAGCCAGATCAAGCAAGCTTCAGATTGCAGGAGGTTTGCAGAAGCAATGTAAGGATTGGCTGGCTGGGAGCAGGCTGTTAGTTCAATTACCTTATATACCCGTGTATAAGCCGAAGAGGACTTTTTCATTGTGAATACTGTGCTGAAAAACTCAGCTTATACATGAGTATATATGGTAAATTTGAACCCACAAATTTAACAGTCTGCTCCTGTGTCCTGCTTGGCTCAGTTCGAGGCTTCTGGTTCCTCTGAGTACACTTCTTCTCTGCTGGCCTCCAGAACAGACAGAATGAAAGCAGAACAGTTAGACAGTTAGTTAGGTCTCACTCTCTTTCCTTTTTCTATGCAAAGTCATAGAATCACTGAGTTGGATGGAGCTATATAGTCCATCTAGTCCAACCCCCTGCTCAGTGCAGGATCAGCCTCCACGAGCATCCATGCAAGGTATCTGTCCAGCCCCTGTTTAAAGACCATCAGTGAAGGGGAGCTCCCCACCTCCTTAGGCAGCCCATCCCACTGCTGAACCGCTGTGTATTTTTCCCATGATGTCTATCTGAAGGAGTCTCAAAGTAGCTTACAATCGCCTTTCCTTCCTCTCCCCACAACAGATGAGGTAGGTGGTACTGAGGCAACTCTGAGAGAACTGCTCTGTGAGAACTGTTCTAACAGGACTGTGACTAGTCCAAGGTCACCCAGTTGGCTGCATACAGAGGAGCGGGGAATCAAACCCAGCTTTTCAGAAAAGAGGCTGCTGCTTTTAACCACCGCACAAGGCTGGCTCTCAAGGGGGCAAAGTGCTCAGGGCCCACAATACTCTTAGGAGCCCACGAAAAAGCCTTCATTTCTTTTAAAATCAGAAGGGGTAGAAAAAGAACTTTCGTGGCTGAGAGAGCTATAAGAGAACTGTGACTGGCTCAAGGTCACCCAGCTGGCTGCACGTGGAGGAGCAGGGAATCAAACCTGACTCGCCAGATTAGAAGCCGCTGCTCTTAACCACCAAGCTGACTTTCAATATTTGAAGATTTTGGGAGAGCAGGGTTGAGTAAGGGGGGGCCTCAGTGTGATATAGTACCCTAAAGTCCACTGGAGCCAGCGTGGCATAGGGGTTAAGAGCAGCAGCTTCTAATCTGGAGAGCTGGGTTTGATTCCCCACTCTTCCACGTGAAACCAGCTGGGTGACCTTGGACTAGTCATAGTCCTGTTAGAGCTGTTCTCACGTATCAGTTCTGCCAGAGCTCTCTCAGCTCCGCCTACCTCATTTGTTTTGGGGGGAGGAAGGGAAAGTGCTTGTAAGCCGCTTTGAAACTCCGTTGGGTAGAGAAAAGCGGCATATAAGAACCAACCTTCTTCAGTAATATCAGGGCTCTCTCAGCCCCGCCTCCTTCACTGGGTGTCCGTTGTGGGGAGAGGAAGGGAAGGCGATTGTAAGCCACTTTGAGCCTCCTTCGGGTAGAGAAAAGCGGCATACAAGAACCAACTCTTCGGGGCTTTCCGCACAGGGATCCTTGTAGCAAATTGTTTGCTGAACAAAAAATCGCCATTTAAAATAGTGGAATTCGTCGTTATGCATACCTGACTTTGTAGTGAAATCCAGTTGCGTTTCCATCGTTTCCCACAAGCTTCCGGTCTCAGCAAAAATCGCTAGAAAGGAAGCGCTATTGCCGAGCTCGTCCCACCCCTGGCCATCAAGCAGCCAATGGGCGGCCGTTAGCATGCTCCCAAACAGCCCCTTTCCCTTTAAGAAAGGTCTTTTTTTTTTTAAACACACCCGTTGCAACGAATATGCGTTGATTCGTTGCAACAGAGAGACCCATCCAGCTGGCAGGTGTGTTTAAGCTGCCGTTTCATCGTTGCCACGCTCCCCCCGAGTGAAAAAAAAAATCCCCCCCCCTCACGGGCCCGATTTTCGGCCGAAAACAGTGTAAAAAATAAAGGGAAAATACATCAGCAAACGGGCTTCTCTGTTGTTTGTGCTTAGTGACTGTAAAGAGCTCTGGGGAGGGACTGCAGCCGGGGAAGCCTCACTGGGTAAACGAAGGCTTGCCGGTGATTTGATCTCCGCTTGCTCGGGGAGAAAAAAATGGCGATCGCTTCGCCGGAAGATCAGAGGAGAGAGCCAGGGGGAGGGACTTTGTAGAAACCACAACAATGGTAACGCACAGAACTTTCCCGCTAGTGTTGCAGATTGGTTGCAGGAGTGTAGCGCTCTCCGGAGGGTGATTCCACTTTTGGGGATTTCCCTGAAAGCGCTACAAAGAAGCGGTTTTTGCGGATCGGTTTCAGGTGTGTGGCAGATTGTCAACGACGTTGTGCATAATGGCAAATCAGTAGCGTTTTCAATTGGCAACCATTGTGCAATTCTGAAGGAGTGCGGAAAGCCCCTTCTTCTTCTCCTTCTTCAGTAATCTCAGGGCTCTCTCAGCCTCCCCTCCTCACAGGGCTTCTGTTGTGGGGAGAGGAATGGGAAGGCGACTGTAAGCCGCTTTGAGCCTCCTTCGGGTAGAGAAAAGGGGCATATAAGAACCAACTCTTCTTCTTCTTCAGTAATCTCAGGGCTCTCTCAGCCTCCCCTCCTCACAGGGCTTCTGTTGTGGGGAGAAGAAAGGGAAGGCGATTGGAAGCCGCTTTGAGACTCCTTCGGGTAGAGAAAAGTGGCATATAAGAACCAGCTCTTCTTCTTCTTCAGTAATCTCAGGGCTCTCTCAGCCTCACCCACCTCACAAGGTGTCTGTTGTGGGGAGAGGAAAGGGAAGGCGATTGGAAGCCGCTTTGAGCCTCCTTCGGGTAGAGAAAAGCGGCATCTAAGAACCAGCTCTTCTTCTTCTCCAGTAATCTCAGGGCTCTCTCAGCCTCACCCACCTCACAAGGTGTCTGTTGTGGGGAGAAGAAAGGGAAGGCGATTGGAAGCCGCTTTGAGACTCCTTCGGGTAGAGAAAAATGGCATATAAGAACCAGCTCTTCTTCTTCTCCAGTAATCTCAGGGCTCTCTCAGCCTCACCCACCTCACAAGGTGTCTGTTGTGGGGAGAGGAAAGGGAAGGCGATTGGAAGCCGCTTTGAGAATCTTTCGGGTAAGGAAAAGCGGCATATAAGAACCAACTCTTCTCCTTCTTCAGTAATCTCAGGGCTCTCTCAGCCTCCCCTCCCTCGCAGGGCTTCTGTTGTGGGGAGAGGAAAGGGAAGGCTTTGAGAGTCCTTCAGGTAGTGAAAAACGGGGTCTAAAAACCAACTCCTCTTCTTCTTCAAAGTATCCATTTTCTCCAGGGGAACAGACCTCTGGAATCTGGACATGAGCCGTAATTCCGGGGAATACCACACGGAGACTGGCACGTCTGCTCACAAGGTGCCTGCTGCAGGGAGAGGAAGGGAAGGTGATTGTGAGCTGCTTTGGCTCCTTAAAGCAGAGAAAAGTGGGATATAAAAATCCATTCTTCTCCTTCTTGATGAAGGACAGTCCTGAATTTTTAAAAACAGGGAAGCCTAAGAATGCATAATGGTTAGAGGGATACTGGTTAGCCTTCTGGTCTCCAGCACCCTGCTAATTTTTGGATCTCCTTCCAGTCGAGCTTTGTTTTGGCTCAAGGATGGAAGCATAAATCAATAAATTGCTGTGGACATTAATGGACCGGAAGATTTTGAAGTCCTATTAAATGTTCTCCACTCCTTCTGCTTAAGAGCTCTGAATATAATTGAACGTGCCTTGAGGATGTCGGGGTGGGGAATTGTAAACCGGATTTCTTCTGAGTCTGCAGTCTGGAACGATATAAAAGCATTTAATGGAGTAGCTGCTGTTTGGGGTGGTTTTTAAAAGGTCTGCTCGGATAGAAGGGCGGGGATAGAAACGGAAGATTAGAATCATAGAAATCATGGAATCATGGAGTTGGAAGGTACCTCCAGGGTCATCTAGTCCAACCCCCTGCACTATGCAGAACACTCACAACTCTCTCGCTCTCCCACTGTTACCTGCCACCCCCTTGAACCTTCACAGAATCAGCCTCTCTGTCAGATGGCTATCCAGCCTGTTTAAAAATCCCCAAAGATGGAGAACCCACCACCTCCTGAGGAAGCCTGTTCCACTGAGGAAACGCTTTAACTGTCAGGAACTTCTTCCGGATGTTGAGATGGAATTTCTTTTGCATTAATTTCATCCCATTGGTTCTGGTCCATCCTTCCCAGGCAAGAGAGAACGACTCTGCTCCATCCTCTATATGGCAGCCTTTTAAATACTTTAAGATGGTTATCAGATCCCCTTTCAGTCGTCTCCTCTCCAGGCTAAACAGACCAAGCTCCCACAACCTTTCCTCCTACATCTTGGTCTCCAAACCCCTCACCATCTTTGCTACCCTCCTCTGGACATGCTCCAGTTTGTCTACATCCCTCTTCAACTGGGATGCCCACCTATCTCACAAGGTGCCTGTTGTGGGGAGGGAAAGGGAAAACAGATGTAAGCTGCTTTGAGACTTTTTTGGGTAGTGAAAAGCAGGGTATAAAAAACAGCTCTTCTTCTTCTTTCAGTCCTCCAAAGTACCTGGAGAAGTGTGCATGTATGCACAAAAAAGCAGTGACAGTCTGATTCGCACAGGTATGTGGAACAGATACCTGCTCCGGGGCTCCTTGGTCCCTCTCCTCTCCCTCTCTCTCAGGCAGACAGACAGACACACACACACATACACACTGTTCCCCCTACTTCCCCCTCCCTTCTCCCTCCTTCCCTCTTGTTTCCCCAACCTCCTCCCTGGTCCCTCCCTACCCCCCCTTTCTCCCACACACATGTGCACACGGATTCCTTTCCCCTCCACTTGACCTTCCTTCCTTTCCCCTTGCGGCAGAAGGGCCTTGGTCTCCTTTGGTTTTACATTCGGCACCCTGCCCTCCGCTGGCTTTACAAGCACCACGCCAGCCTCTGGTGGCTGCACAGGGGTCCCTTTGGCCTTGGCCTCGGCCTCCTCCACCGGCCGTCTCCCTTCCTCTTCTCGCGTGCTCCCTGGGGCGGGCCTGTGGACATCACATCTGTACCTGTTTTTGTCTCAGGGGGCGCACCAGAAGATGTGTTCCACATCAAAAATATATACTCAGAGTTATGCTTTGTTGGTCTTAATTTGCCACTGGGCTCCAACACAAAGAGACCAAGCTGGATTCTGGTTCGAGGGAAACTGCTGTGCAGATATGAACGAGCGCACAAAGGTGGTGGCACCTTTGCAGAGGAAAGGAGAGAAAAGAGGAGGGGGCTGGAAGCCAGGAGATATGACTGTTCTCCAGCAGGCACCTCATGGAGAGGAGCCAAGGGGGAGAAAAGTGTCCTGGTTAATGGTGCATGTGGGGGGAGGCAGCCAAATGGGCCCCCAAGACAGGAGCCAGGTCTGTGTAAAGGAGAGACGCATCGCAGCGTTCCTTCTGTCAACATTTGCTTAAGAGGTTTTTACTCAGCTTTTCCGATAGAGAATGTCCAGTCCATAAACAAAAATGCAGTAAAGTGAGGTGACGGCTACGTCCTCCCACCCTGCCTGAAATGAAACCAGCACAGGGACTGTTTAACTCTCTATGCCTCTTGTAGAGCTGCCCGTGCTGTAACAGGCTGGTGATCTCTGGCCCACACCAGGTACGCCAGGCCTCGACCAGGGCCAGGGCCTTTTCGGTTCTGGCCCCTAGGTGGTGGAATGAGCTCCTGTAAAAGCCGTGGGCCCTGACCGAGCTTTCACCGTCCCACAGGGCCTTCAAGACAGAGCTCTTCCACCAGGTGTTTGGTGAGGCCAGGGTGTGGAAGATCCAAGCAGCCCCTCCTCCAAATCCTCAAATGTTTGAACATCTGGGCAGCTAAATAGTCCACACCTGCCTTGTGGCACAGGATCAGGCTTTTGGCTGTGCCGAACGGTGCTGTCAAGGAAGGGCTGGGGTTCTGTTGTTGATTGTCTGGTTTTTATCATTTTGTTGTAAACCACCGTGAGCTTTCCAGCCCAAGAGCAGCATTCAACAAGTCAAACAAACAAACAAACAAATTAAACTATACTGAAAGAAAAGCTGCCCAACAGCCCTGAAACTATAAACATGGTTCCACAACGGTTTTAGCAACTGGCTGATGACAGGTATTATTTACTCAAACAAAGTTTGAATCCAGAGGCACCTTTAATACCAACAAAGTTTTATTCAGAAGAAGAAGAGTTGGTTCTTATATGCCGCTTTTCCCTACCTGAAGGAGGCTCAAAGCGGCTTCCAGTCGCCTTCCCTTTCCTCTCCCCACAACAGACACCCTGTGGGGTGGGTGAGGCTGAGACCGCTGATATCACTGCTCAGTCAGAACAGTTTTATCAATGCCATGGTGAGCCCAAGGCCACCCAGCTGGCTTCATGTGGGAGAGCGCAGAATCTTACCCGGCATGCCAGATTAGAAGTCCGCACTCCTAACCACGACACCAAACTGGCTCTCAACCTATAAGCTCTCCCGTGCTTATTCATGCTTCACCAGATATCCTTTGTCAGAGAGGAAGCTGCTTGTGTCCTTTTGGCAGAGCAGGGCTGAGCCATTTATGACGGGAACGGCTTTCTTCCACCCCTACCTGGTGGTTGTACTTCTGATTCGCTGGCTTGTGCTGTTTAAAGCAATATAGCACTTCAGTGCTACACCAGCACCTCTGCCTTGACTCCAATGGGAGACTATATCGTTTTAGTGCTATAGATCAGGGGTAGTCAACCTGTGGTCCTCCAGATGTCCATGGACTACAATTCCCATGAGCCCCTGCCAGCAAACACTGGCAGGGGCTCATGGGAATTGTAGTCCATGGACATCTGGAGGACCACAGGTTGAGTACCCCTGCTACAGATGATGCAGATTACAATTAATGTGTTTTGCTGTGGGGGTTTTATTCTGAAACCTGCCATGAGTCAGCTAATCTGGGAGGGCAATAATTTTAATATAACAGCAATTTTAAAAAGTGTGTTTGGGGGGGGGACAGTGGCCCTATTGGAGTGCTGCAAACATTTTAAACACTGCGCTACAATGATCTAGAAGAAGAGTTGGTTTTTATACGCCACTTTCCACTACCAGGAGTCTCAAAGCCGCTTGCAATCCCCTTCCCTTCCCTCTCCCCACAACAGACACCCCGAGTGGTAGTTAGGGCTGAGAGAGCTCTGACAGGACTGCTGTGAGAACAGCTCTATTAGGACTGTGATGAGCCCAAAGTCACCCAATTGGTTGCACGGAGAGAAGTGAGGAATCAAACCTGACTCTCCCAATTAGAGGCTGCCGCTCTTAACCATTATACCACACTGCCCCAGTCCTCTTTCTAAACACTTGTTGGGCACCCCAAAATATTACCAGTGGGTGCCATGGTGCCCGCCCTTGCTCTAGGCTCCCATGTCATCTCCCCACCAGTCGTAAAGAGGGGCACTCAGCAACTTAATCATCAGAACTGATATTTATAGCAAAATGAACTTCCAGTGACATCAGCCCCGTAGCCACAGGGTCACGGAGTTCCCCGGCCTAATCCGAAACAGCCCCTTCGTGTTTCGACCGGCCGCCTGCCGATTGCTCAGTGCTCTTCCCTGCTGGCCCACCCACGCTGGCAAAGGCCGCCGTACATCCTGTGGATCTTGGCCCGCCGCCATCCCACCCCTCTCCCACTGACTCCGACAGCAAGTGTGGATTCACAAAGTGACGCTTTGCACAGATTCAGCCTAGCCAAAGTACACAATTGTAAAAAAAAATTATAGTGCACAAAAATATACAGTCATCCCAGTTACTTGGGGTGCCTCCTGCAACCTATGTTGATGCCCGTTTGCTCAGAAATCTATCTCACCGAGTTCAACGGAACTCATTTCCCTGTAAAAATGGTTAGCGTTGCTACTTGAAAGCAGAAGGGAATAGAAACCTTTGAACAGAGAGTATTCTAGACCCTCTCTAGGATAATTTCTTTGTGGTACGGTCATCCCCCCCCCTCCCAGTTTGACATTGTAAACATCCCACTGCTATTTGTATGCCTGCAATCCGGGAGTGGTGCCACTGAGGGTGTGGCTGCCGGAGGATTTAATTCTGTTTTGAGATCCGGGTAATTCTCCTTTTGCTGTTTATAAATGCAAGAAACTCTTCTATGTGAATTCCCTAACTCCCCCCCCACCACCACATGCATTTTTGCAGAGACCAAAACATCCAGCTGTGCCTCAATGACAAAAATGTTTTCTAACTGGCAAGATCCTATTGCCCGAAGGTTCACATTGCGCTGTGATGAAACGGAATGCCACTATTTCTCTACTAACTAGGGGGCCAAGCCCATTGCATTCAGGAATACAACGGGCGCTAGGTTCGGGGTGGGGGTGGGAGAAGTCTGCAGATGGCCTCCCCCTCCCCCTAGGGCCTGGAAAGGCTGCAGGCAGCTGTTAGGGACTCACTGGCAGGGGCAGCTCTAACATGACAGGAATCTGCAGCCTCCGAGCCTCGGAGGGAAGTTGAAGGAGGAGGGGGTGGTCAGGGGTGGGGGATGGAAGGCGATTGGCTAGCTGATGGACAGACAGGCCAGCTGGTTGGAGCGGGAGGAACTCAAGGGGAGGACAGACGCCCTGAGTGGCACTTAAGCCATGAGACCAGCTCCTCCTCCAAGGCCTTACCAGAAATATTAAGTGGAACAGATTTAAAATACTTATTAGCCACTTTGCTTCCTTACAGAGCTCAATGTATCTTACAATATTGATAAGACGCGATACTCACATGAGGTGGAGGCAGTCCCCCCCCATCACTGCTGATTCTCCATAACCCTACAACTGTGTGTGTGTGTGTGTAGGGGAGAAATCCTCAATCCCATTATCAAACTGGGAACGGCTCCAAGGCCCCACACCAAAATACTGAGCCCCCTGTCCTCCAGCAAATGGGTGTGGGCCTGATATGGTTCCTGGACTCCTCTGCTACAGTGGCTGGGCTCAGTGTGGCTGCCAGGTTGCTTTGTAGGACCCGGCGTGGTTGCTGACATGGGCTGGGCTGGAGGAGTTTCCTAATTTGGGGACTAATTTAACCCCCCACCCCAGTATATATTTGTTGCCAGATTTATCTGCAAACTTAGATGGGCCCCTGAGTTAGCAGAAACATCCACTAAGCCTCCACGTGGCCCCAACCCACAGATCTAGCTATCCACAGATTGAGGCCATGGGGGCTAATAGTATCATAAAAGGTGTGTTAAGCACTGTCAAGTTGCTTCCAATGTATGACAGACTGAGGGATTAATGGCCTCCAAAATGTCCAGTGGTTAACAGCCTTGCTCAGGTCTGGCACCTCCGTTCCCATAATTCGAACCCATTGCTCCTAGGCCTTGTCTCTAAAGCTGCAGTAGACAAGTCAACCCTCTCTTCAACATGCCTACCTTTTCCGTAGTTCAGCACGGCAAGCCTCTCACCCCTGGCCCTCCTCTTCTCCAAGCTGCACCTCCCCAACTCTCTTAACCTCTCCGCATAAGGCCCAGATTCTTTCCAACCCTTCCACCATCCTAGCCGTCCTTCTCTGAACTGGTCAAGATCCTTATATATTTTATTATTTATTTTTAGATTTCTACACCGCCGCTCTCCATCGGTCTCCCGGCCGTTTCCAACATCCTTAAATACAAAAAACCCCATAAAACATCCTATAAAAACAATTACAAATCATCACAATTAGACAGATGGCGAATCAATCTTATAGGCGCCCTAACCCTCCCTCCCCCCCCCGCCTGTTCAGCCCAAGGGTCAGTTCTCTTATCGTATAGTAGGACTGAGGGCCAGATCTAATCAACATGGAGGTCCCTTCCAACTCTATGATTCTAGGATCCTCCAATGAAAACTCCCGGGTGCCGCCCTGGCCTCAACCATACGCCTGGCGGAAGAGCTCCGTCTTGGAGGCCCTGCAGAAAGCTGATAACTCCCGCAGGGCCCTCAGCTCTTCCCGGAGCTCCTTCCACCAGGTTGGGGCCAGGACCGAAAAGGCCCTGGCTCTGGTCGAGGCCAGGCGTATGTCCCAGGGGCCCGGGACAACCAGAAAATTAGTTCCCCGCAGAGCAAAGAGCCCTGCAGGGGACATAAGCCCTGAATTTCTTGAACTGTGGCACCCAGAACTGGATGCACTATTCCAAATGAGGTCTATTCAGCTCTGAAACCCTTAGGATGAATAGATGAATAGATGCCTTAGGGCAGAGGGCACGGATTTCTGCTTGCAAACCGACAGTCCTATTCACGGATGAAGCAACGCGAATGGAAGTTGAAATTCATGCAGCTGTTTATTTAGTCTTTCGTTTCATACATTCTCAGTTACAGAAACTTATTAAAAAAAACCCCAATTCTATGTCAAGTACAAGCTTCAAATTATAAATTATTCACATAAAAAAAGTTTGCAAAATACTTTCCTCTTCTGCTAGTTACAGGGAACGGCAAAGATACACGAAGGGAACACGGGAGGAAAAATATGCGGAATGTTACAAAGAAAGGGGGGTGGGTGGGAAATTCCGCTCAGCAACGCGTCTTAAACAGAGCCTAAAACAAATTAACAAATCATTCCCATCCCATTTAAAAGCATCTGCAACATCATGTAAAAATAGTATCTGACATTTTCCAGAGACGGCTACCAAAGTGCTCACTTTTATTTTCAATTTGTCAAGCTTTGTAGTATTTAAAAGACGTTCCCATGAACCCACATGAAGCTGCCTTATACTACATTAGACCGTCGGGTCCCTTCGAGGGTCAGCATTGCCCACTCTGACTTGCAGCCGCTCTCCAGGGTCTCAGGTCGAGGTCTTTCCCATCCCCTCCTGCCCGGTCCCTTCAACTGGAGAGGGAGCCCGGGACCTCCTGCGTGCCAAGCAGAGGCTCTTCCACTGAGCCATGGCCCCTCCCCATACATAAGTTATATGGAAAAGATATAAACTGTTTTGCCAGATAAGGTTGAGTCACAGTTAGGCCAGCAATTCTGTGTAAAGCAGTCTCTGAAAATCCAGGGTATGAAGATGGCGGCTCACTGCCGTTTGGCTCCAGCCCTAGATACTGAACGATATACTGCCCCTGAACATGGAGGTTCCATTTCACTGTCACACCGAATAGCTCTGAGGCTCAAAGCCATGAAACTCCATCTCGTCCCTGTTTATCTCATCTGAAAAACTGGAGACCGCAGACTTATACTTTAGACTAGGGGAACAAGCCTGTTGCATTCAGGAATACAACTGGTGACAGACTGGGGGTGGTGGTGGAAGAAGTCTGCGGATGGCCTCCCCCTCCCCACAGGACCTGGAAAAGCTACAGGCGAATTTTAGGGAAATCACTGGCAGGGGCAGCTCTCATACGGCAGGGATCTGCAGCCTCCGAGCCTCGGAGGGAAATGGAAGGAGGGGGTGGTCAGGGGTAGGGGACGGAAGATGATTGGCTGGCTGCAGGACAGACAGGCAATCCGGCTGGAGGAGGCGGTACTCGGGGGCTGATGGACAGCTGCCCTGAGTGGGTGTTAAGCGCTGAGTGGCACGAGCCATGAGCCCAGCTCCTCCTCCTAGGCCTTACCAGAAATATTAAGTGAAACAGATTTCACAGGGTTGTTTTGACCCTTCATGCCATCTGCTTTTGGCAGAAATCGCCAAGAGGGTGCTTACGGGGAGCAGATCCCTGTCACAGAAAGCTACGACTCTAGCTTTTTCACCCCCTACTACAGCTGCATATCCTCCATGGCACTGCAAAGGATCCTGGGACCCATTCCCTGAGCACAAACTAGGTTTCCTAGCACCCGCCACAACCCCCGTGGAGGCAGGGATCCCCCTCTGCCAAGCCCCACTCCCCACAATCAACTGGCCAGGTGAGAGAAGCAGGCTCAGGCTATGTCACGGTAATGTAACAACATCATGTCACCGATGCTCCGGCATTTGGGCAAAAACTCTACGGCAGAAGCCATTTTCGCTATTGAGTTTTTGCCTGGATTCCAGAACGTAGCAATGAGGTTACAGCATGATGATGTCACTTCCGCTGCATACCGGAAGTGATGTCATCAGGGCCTTAGGACAAGCCAGGAGGCCTGTGCACTTCCCCCTTCCGCCGGTTCTCAAGTCAACGGAGAACAGAAAGGGGCTTGTTTCTGTGCCAAACGATCTTAGTCAGTTGAAGCTGCCGGGGTGGATTTGGTCCCTTGGGCAGGCCACCAAATCGAGTGCCACGGATGCCGGTTAATCACCTGCAGTGTCTCTGGCACCACACCTGGCCAAAATATCCAGCCACGTTCTCAGACCAACACAAGTCCAGTCCTTGTTTATTTATAATGTGATTTCTAGATGGCCGCTCCCAGCGAACTGGCTCGCAGCGGTTTTCCAACACACATATAAAACATCGTACATAAAATCTTATAACAATAAACCCCCCAAATTTTACTCCAATAAAATAAACATATCAATAAAATACAAAGAGAAACAATAAGACAAGATGGCGGGATAACCGAAAGATCTCCCCAGGCTCCAATACAGTTGATTCGGTGGGCTGGGGTGGCTCAGGGTACGGAGAGAGCAGGGCAGTTCTGCTGGCCTAATACCCAAGAACCAACTTCATGCTGGCCCCGAAGCTCACATGGCAGGGCTTCTTGGAGGTTCCTTTGACTCCCGAATGTCCCTAGTCAGCAAGGTGCAGGTTCGAATCGTCATCCAGCCACGGAAACACGCTTGGCGACCTTGGGCTAGCCGTGCATTTTCAGCTTAACCTACCTCGCCGGGTTGTCAGGGGGGTAAAACAAGGGAGAGGATGATAGTCAGTCATCCTGATCCCCGCTGGGGAGAACCACGGGGCATAAAGGAGTGACGCGCAGGCTTCTTGGGATTCTCGGATCCTGCTGCAGGAAGAGACGTCCTCTTCCTCTTCCTTTCCCCACAAAGGAGATCTCGTGGCGAATAATTCAAAGGCGAATGATTCAACGCTGAATAATTCTGGAGGAGAATAGTTGGGACTAAGCGGCCTGTCTGGCCCCTTCCAACTCTATGATTCTAACCGCAGCTCTGAGCCGTACCCTGAGCAGAGCGCTCTCCCATGGCGGGGATCCGCCTCGGTCGTTCCACTGGCGATAAATGCAGGGCAACATGCAACGAAACCAGTGGCAACTCCGTTCAATCCCAGGCAGGCCTCTCCCTTGGAGAGAACATTCCCGTCAGGTTCCCACATCTAAAAGCTTATCTTCAACCCTGAGGACTTGTTTCCGCCTGAGAGCCTAAGAGCCCCCTCCCCAAAACGTGCCCTTCTATTCCTTGCAGATATCAACCTGGACGCTGGCCTGTGGTTTGCCGAGAGACGCCCCCTCCCGGATGTCGTTCCGCGGCCGCCGGGACATTCGGCAGCACAGCACGGACCGTATGAGCCGAAGGACGGGGGGCCGAAGGATGGTGAACACCCAGGGGTCGATGATCGAGTTGATGGACAGGAACCGCATGGCCCGAAGGTCTTCTGTATAATCCCCGTCGCCGGTAAATCGATTCAGGAAGACGCGGATCTGGAAAAGGTAAAACAAAGCATCACCTTTATTTATTGACTCATCGAGCCGTTTATGCCCCGCCTTTTGTGAAGGTTCAACTACTATAACAGTGGAACAAATTTTGAGTCCAGGGGCATCTTTAAGACCAACAAAGTTTTATTCAAGGTATGACCTTTTGTGTGCATGCACAATTCATACTGGGTGTTAAGGTACAACAACCCAGCGGGTGGGCCAGTCTGATGGCATGTATTTGTTTCAGGCGCCTCCAAGGTTTTCGAGACCGCCAGCAGCTTTGGCATTCTGACTCAACATGGTGGGCGCAGCCACAAAATGGCTGCTACAGGAGGTGGAGGCAAAGACAAAATGGCTGCTATAGGAGGTGGAGCCAAAGATAGAATTGCTGCTACAAGAGGTGGAGCCAACCCCAAAATGTCAGGATGCGAGGTTCTGCATAACTGCAATAGTAATTTTATAACATTTCAGGAAGAAGCTCTATTTAACTTTTAAAATGATGATATTGTTTGCATGCTTTGTGGCATATATACAACTTTACTGCATGACGGAAGGCTGAAGTCGTTGTGCTGTGAAGAATAAGAGTTGGGTTTTATACCCCGCTTTTCACTGCCCGAAGGAGTCTCAAAGCAGCTTACAAACACCTTTCCCTTCCTTTCCCCCCAACAGACACCCTGTGAAATAGGTGGGGCTGAGAGGTCTAAGAAAACCGCTCTATGAGAACAGATCAAACAGGCTGCCTAAGGAGGTGGTGAGCTCCCCCTCACTGGCAGTCTTCAAGCAAAGGTTGGATACACACTTTTCTTGGATGCTTTAGGATGCTTAGGGCTAGTCCTGCGTAGAGCAGGGGGTTGGACTAGATGGCCTGTGTGGCCCCTTCCAACTCTATGATTCTATGATTCTATGGCCTGTATGGCCCCTTCCAACTCTAGGATTCTGTGATTCTATGGCCTGTATGGCCCCTTCCAACTCTAGGATTCTGTGATTCTATGATTCTATGTCTGTGACTGGCCCAAAGTCACACAGTGGGCTGTTATGGGGAGAAGGAGCGGGAAATCAAACCCAGCTTGCCAGCTTAGAAGACGCCACTCTTAACCACTACATCAAGCTGGCTCTGCTCCTGTGGTGGCATCTGCTGCTGAAATAACCTTTAAAAGATATGCACAGCTAATCAGAAGCCCTGTGGGGCAAAAGCGGCACCAGGCCCCACCCACTTTCTCAAAACGTTTGGTAAGTGTCATGGTACCCATGGTTTAGGACACTGGTCCCCAACCTTTTTCAGGCTGGGGACCGGCAGCAGCAGGGAGGGCGATTGCAAAAGTGCCACGCATGCGCGTTTTCAGCCGCGCATGGTGCATGCGCGTGTGCGCGGCCCTGCTTCCCTCTCCCCCCTCCCAGAGTAAGAAGCTTGCCGGGCTGCAAACTTGCAGCCTGGGAAGTTTCTTACTGTGGGGGGGGGGGCGGGGAGAGGGAGCTGTGGCCCGGAGCCAGGGCCTTCACGGCCCGGCACTGGGCTGCGGCCCGGTGGTTGGGGACTACTAGTTTAGGGAATGGAATTCATATCTGGCTTTTCTACTGGCATGAGCAGTCAAAGGGGCATACCAATCACCAGGGATACAGATATCCTAGCTGAATCCCGGCTCGTTCTGTGGTCCTGACTTATGAAGTTGGGTTTTATACCTTGCTTTTCATTGCATGAAGGAGCCTCAAAGCGGCTTACAATCGCCTTTCCTTCCTCTCCCCACAACAAAGGAACTTCAAGAACAGAATGGATAGGGAAATTGCTGAAATGCAAGTTACTACAACACTCAGAACAATGGATTCCCCGGGCATCAACAGGGATATTGGTTTCCTAACTCACTACATAGGCTAACCTGCATTCTTAACAATCCCTGTATTTTAATTTATCTCTTATTTGGAATAACTGATTTGAACAAGTAGATTGTACTGTAACTATGACTAGTATAATGCAGTGGAGTTTGGAATGGTAAATTGATATTTCCGAGGTCAGTAAAATGAGGACCCAGCTTGCTGCTTGGGGGTAAACGGTAATGACTGGGGAAGGCACTGGCAAACCACCCCGTATTGAGTCTGCCATGAAAACGCTGGAGGGTGTCACCCCAAGGGTCAGACACGACTCGGTGCTTGCACAGGGGAGACCTTTACCTTTATTCTCTTAATGCGGATATCTTTATTGTACCAAAAATATTTCCCATCCAATTCAATCTCAAGGGAATCCAAACAGATCCAAATTGCTGATTTTTCATATTTATCCCTGGAATCTATTGACCATTTTCATTAAGCTGTGTGTAAATTTACTCTTACACTTGGCCCATAAGTATGAACTGATTACTTCCATGCTACAACACTGTCTCTGAGGAAGTGTGCATGCCCACAAAAGCTCACACCTTGAATAAAACTTTGTTGGTCTTAAAGGGGCCCCCAACTCAAAATTTGTCCTGCTGCTTCACACCAACCCGGCTGCCCACTTGAATCTGTCTCCCCACGACAGAGCCCCTGTGAGGTAGGACAGACCCCCTGTGAGGTAGGACAGACCCCCTGTGAGGAATGTTAGGCCGAGAGAGCACTGACAGGACCAGTCTCAAAATGAGCAGTTGCTAAGGACTGAGTCATCTTCCGGGACTGCAAACCGAGCCCTGAATCGACCACCTGGTTGCTGTTAAGTAACAGCTGCAGACAGCTGCTCCAGGAGTACACTTTGAGGAATACGGACCAGGGCGGGGCGGGGTGAGACTCACAGAGGGAGAAGGGAAAAGAGGGGAAAGGCCGAGAGGCCGGAAAGGAAGGTTGACGCAAGCCAGGCAAAACCACAGATACAAATTTACTTCTTGGCGTGAGCCAGAACCGCGACCATTTCCTGTGTTTTCGCTCAACCTCTACAAAGGACCTTTAGCCTTTCGGTGCCACCCAATAAGTCGACGGCAACCTCAGGAATCCTGCAGAACGGCTTGCTGAGTCCCAGAAAGACTGCCTTGAAATTGCCCCCCATGCCGGGCGTGTCCGAGCAATGCCTGCTTGGAAAGCCATGCTAGAAAGCTTCCCCGTCCTTGCTCTCCATCTGCCAGGAGGGAAGGAAATTTGTACGGGGAGCTCGACCCTGGCAAAGAGGAGCCAGGTCAGCATGTGGAAGCCGGCTATAAGATAATAATTCACTCCCCCACCCCCCCCCTTACACACACATCCGGCTTCCAGGTCGCTGCAACCATGCCAGATTAACCTTGGCCCATGTTAAGTCCTTCCAGGATGAACTCTGCTCCACAATGCTCCAAATCAGTGGTCCCCAGCCTTTCCGAGGCTGGGGACCGGCAGGGCATCGGGCCGCGCCCCCGCAGACCGCGCCCGTGCGGGCCACGCCCGCGGATCGGGCCGCGCCCACGCCGCACCCGCGGATCGGGCCGCACCCGGGCCGCGCCCGCGAGCCGCGCCCGGGCCGCGCCCGCGGATCGGGCCGAGCGGGCGTGGCCCGCACAGGCGCGGCCCGGCCCTGATTCCCTCTCCCCGCCCTCCCGCAGTAAGTAGCTTCCCGGGCCGCAAGCTTGCGGCCTGGGAAGTTTTTTACTGCGGGGGCGGGGCGGGGAGAGGGAGCCGCGGCCCGGTGCCATGGCCTTTGCGGCCCGGCACCGGGCCGCGGCCCGCAGGTTGGGGACCACTGCTCCAAATAACATTAGCACGTGAGCACTTCCATGCTCCCCTGGTGTATGCCTTTACCCTATATTTTATATTGGGGGGGGGGGGAGGATTTGCTGTATTCTAGCCCTAGGAGGGCATTGTTTTTACAAGAGAGATCTGAAGAGACCCGTCTTATTGGATGGCCATGCAAAGCGAGGGGGAGGACAAGGAGGGAGGGGAAAAAGGGCAGCTCCCAGGTCAAGACAAAGACAGGATATAAATAGCATCTAGAATCATAGAGTTGGAAGGGACCTCCTGGGTCATCTAGTCCAACCCCCTGCACTGTGCAGGACACTCACAACCCTCTCGCTCACCCACTGTCACCTGCCACCCCCTTGAACCTTCCCAGAATCAGCCTCTCCGTCAGATGGCTCTCCAGCCTGTTTAAAAACCTCCAAAGATGGAGAACCCACCACCTCCCGAGGAAGTCTGTTCCACTGAGGAACCACTCTAACCGTCAGGAACTTCTTCCGGAGGTTTAGATGGAATTTCCTTTGGATTATAGAATCATAGAATCATAGAGTTGGAAGGGGCCATACAGGCCATCTAGTCCAACCCCCTGCTCAACGCAGGATTAGCCCTAAGCATCCTAAAGCATCCAAGAAAAGTATGTATCCAACCTTTGCTTGAAGACTTCCAGTGAGGGGGAGCTCACCACCTCCTTAGGCAGCCTATTCCACTGCTGAACTACTCTGACTGTGAAAAACTTTTTCCTGATATCTAGCCTATATCGTTGTTCTTGAAGTTTAAACCCATTACTGCGTGTCCTCTCCTCTGCAGCCAGCATAAACAGCCTCCTGCCCTCCTCCAAGTGACAACCTTTCAAATACTTAAAGAGGGCTATCATGTCCCCTCTCAGCCTCCTTTTCTCCAGGCTGAACATTCCCAAGTCCCTCAACCTATCTTCATAGGGCTTGGTCCCTTGGCCCCAGATCATCTTCGTCGCTCTCCTCTGTACCCTTTCAATTTTATCGACGTCCTTCTTGAAGTGAGGCCTCAAATTAATTTCATTCCATTGGTTCTAGTCCATCTCTCTGGGGCAAGAGAGAACAACTCTGCTCCAACCCCTACATCAGTGGTCCGCAACCTTTTTATCACCGGGGACCACTCAACGCCTTTTACTGAGGCCCGGTGTGTGTGTGTGTGTGTGTGGGGGTAGTTTACTCCTCTACTCTCAACCACTGCCCTAGCTCTCTCTGATCGCTATGGTAATGTTTAAACATCCCTTCAAAATAAGATAAGGACACGCCACAACAATGAAGTGTGTTGTAAAGGGCTGGGGGGGATGAAGTAAAGGGCTGGGGGGCGTTCTTTGGGGCCCACTTCCAATTAGTCGAAGGACCACATGTGTTCTGCAGCCTGTGAGGGAGGGGAGGCTGAGAGAGCCCTGAGATTACTGAAGAAGAAGAAGAGTTGGTTCTTATATGCCGCTTTTCCCTACCCGAAGGAGGCTCAAAGCGTCTTACAGTCGCCTTCCCTTCCTCTCCCCACAACAGACACCCTGTGAGGGAGGGGAGGATGAGAGAGCCCTGAGATTACTGAAGAAGAAGAAGAAGAGTTGGTTCTTATATGCCACTTTTCACTGCCCGAAGGAGTCTCAAAGCGGCTTCCAATCGCCTTCCCTTTTCTCTCCCCACAACAGACACCCTGTGAGGGAGGGGAGGCTGAGAGAGCCCAGATATTACTGAAGAAGAAGAAGAGTTGGTTCTTATATGCCGCTTTTCTCTACCCGAAGGAGTCTCAAAGTGGCTTCCAGTCGCCTTCCCTTTCCTCTCCCCACAACAGACATCCTGTGAGGTGGGTGAGGCTGAGAGAGCCCTGAGATTACTGAAGAAGAAGAAGAGTTGGTTCTTATATGCCGCTTTTCTCTACCCGAAGGAGTCTCCAAGTGGCTTACAGTCGCCTTCCCTTTCCTCTCCCCACAACAGACACCCTGGGAGGTAGGTGGGGCTGAGAACACTCTGAGAAAATTGCTCTGTGAGAACAGCACTATCAGGGCTGTGATAAGCCCAAGGTCATTCAGCTGGCTGTATGTGGAGGAGTAGGGAATCAAACCGGGCTTGCCAGGTTCAAAGCCGCCGCTCTTAACCACGACATTGAGCTAGATTCCGATCCCGTTGCACCATAGAATTCCGACAAGATTTGAGGGTACAAGTTTAAAGAAGTTCAAAGCTCCTTGATCTGGGGAAGGAAGATTTGACTCTCCAAAGTTCATATTCCCAAATCTCTGATGTGAGCCTGGACCCCAAACCCTGTCTAAGCCCAATCCGATCTCCTTCCCTGGCTGCATCCCTCTCGAAACAAACGCAGGGGCCTAACTTGGCCTTGGCGGGTCCCCAGCGGCTGGATGTATTTATTTATTTGGATATTTTTTCTTCCCATTCCGACAGAGCAAGAAGCCCCCACCCGCCCTGAGGCATTCCCCCTGTGGTGTAGGCGGCTGTTCCCATGGGCTGAGAGCCAACTGAGTTGACCAATTTGTGTGAGCCCCATGATCTGGGAAGTCCTCTGTCACAGGTTCATTCCTCACTTCATCAGACAGAAGAAGAGTTGGTTTTTATACCCCACTTTTCATTGCCTGAAGGAGTCTCCAAGAGGCTCACAATCACCTTCCCTTCCTCTCCCCACAACGGACACCCTGTGAGGTAGATGAGGCTGAGAGAGCTCTGAGAGAAACTGCCCTGTGAGAACAGCACTAACAGGACTGTGACTGGCCCAAGGTCACCTAGCTGGCTGAATAGGGAGGAATGGGGATTCAAACCTGGCTCACTAGATTAGAAGCCAATTTTCTTAACCACTACACCACGCTGCCTCATAGGCCTTCTCCAGGCTGGGCATCCCAAGAGTTGTCAATGTGGACTTTCCTGCTACCCCTCTTATTTTGAGTGGATGGATTTGGTTGCCGGTTTCAGTTTGGGAAATTCCTGGAGATCTGGGAGGCAGCAGCGTTTGGGAAGGGGTAGGACCTTACCAGGGATATGGTGCCATGGGGCCTGCCCCCCAACCTTGTCATTTCTCCCAGTATCCTGGAGGTCAGATAATTCTAAGAGAACTCCAGGCCTGACCTAGAGGATGGCAACCCAGTGTGTGGACATCGGATTAGCGTCAGCGTAGGAAAGGCATTTGTGATGCCATAGAAGATCCTGGTCCAATGGGAATGTTTACACTTGCATCCCAAACTGAGAGAAGAAATAGAGCCCCAAGGCAAGCATGAGTCTAAATAGGGCCAAGTCTGTCCCTTTGTGTCCCAGAATCCATTGTTTTCAGATCCAGCAGGGCTCTCCAGATGTTCTTAGGAAGGCCTCGGCCTCTCTGCCCTGTTGCTGGCCCTCCAGAGGAACTGGCTGGCCCCTGTGTGAGACAGGAGGCTGGACTGGAGGGACCCCTGGTCTGACCCAGCAGGGCTCCCCTGATGTCCTTAGGAAGGCCTCGGCCTCTCTGCCCTGTTGCTGGCCCTCCAGAGGAACTGGCTGGCCCCTGTGTGAGACAGGAGGCTGGACTGGATGGACCCTGGTCTGACCCAGCAGGGCTCTCCTGATGTCCTTAGGAAGGCCTCGGCCTCTCTGCCCTGTTGCTGGCCCTCCAGAGGAACTGGCTGGCCCCTGTGTGAGACAGGAGGCTGGACTGGATGGACCCCTGGTCTGACCCAGCAGGGCTCTCCTGATGTCCTTAGGAAGGCCTCGGCCTCTCTGCCCTGTTGCTGGCCCTCCAGAGGAACTGGCCGGCCCCTGTGTGAGACAGGAGGCTGGACTGGATGGACCCCTGGTCTGACCCAGCAGGGCTCTCCTGATGTCCTTAGGAAGGCCTCGGCCTCTCTGCCCTGTTGCTGGCCCTCCAGAGGAACTGGCTGGCCCCTGTGTGAGACAGGAGGCTGGACTGGAGGGACCCCTGGTCTGACCCAGCAGGGCTCTCCTGATGTCCTTAGGAAGGCCTCGGCCTCTCTGCCCTGTTGCTGGCCCTCCAGAGGAACTGGCTGGCCCCTGTGTGAGACAGGAGGCTGGACTGGATGGACCCCTGGTCTGACCCAGCAGGGCTCTCCTGATGTCCTTAGGAAGGCCTCGGCCTCTCTGCCCTGTTGCTGGCCCTCCAGAGGAACTGGCTGGCCCCTGTGTGAGACAGGAGGCTGGACTGGAGGGACCCCTGGTCTGACCCAGCAGGGCTCCCCTGATGTCCTTAGGAAGGCCTCGGCCTCTCTGCCCTGTTGCTGGCCCTCCAGAGGAACTGGCTGGCCCCTGTGTGAGACAGGAGGCTGGACTGGAGGGACCCCTGGTCTGACCCAGCAGGGCTTTTCGGATGTCCTTAGGAAGGCCTCGGCCTCTCTGCCCTGTTGTTTGAGACAAGATGCTGGACTAGATGGACTCTTGCTCTTTTTGTACTGCTGCAGCAAAGTGACTTTTGGGTTGCTGAATTTGCTGTGACTATTTTAATTGTAGTTCTGTTTTTGCAGGCCTGTTTGCTATTTTTGATAATGTCGGAAGTGCTGGGTACAGGGCAGGCTGTACTTTAAGGAAAAAAGTCAGATAATGGTGGGAATCACTTCCTGTAAGAGGTAACCTCTCCCCAGTGGCAGAAATCCACAATTCAGAGGTCCCGTGAGGTTTATTACTGTTATTTTTAAAGCTGATTCAAAGCTCCCATGAAACTACTCTAAAAGCTGGGGGAGGACTACAGCAGCCAGTGAGTTTAATCCCTTCATTTTATGACTCTTCAGTCTGTGGCCAATCTCCAGGTGGTGGCTGGAGGTCTCCTGGGATTACAACAGATTTTCAGGTGACAGAGATCTGTCCCCCTGGATAAAATGGGAGCTTTGAGGTAGAGTCAGAGTCATATTCTTCCCGAAACCCTGCCCTCCTCAGACTGCAATCCTCTAAATCTCTAGGTATTTCCTAACCTGGAGGAGGCAACCCCCCTTTTCAGTGACTTGACCCCACCAAAGCTCTCCTGCGGGTGGAGAACTTTGCCAGGCTCAAAATACAGCCAGCTTTGCAGATTCTGCACTGAGAAAAGCTGGATTATGCAACACACTTTCTTCTGCGCTTATACAAAACTCTGAGTCAAGTGTTGCTCTCCAAAAACAGACTGGCGAGGACAGAAATTTCGTGAGGGGATTATGAACCTCTAAATGATCCAGTGGCCCAAATGACCCCAGAGAGGTCAGAAAAACGGGGAAGAAAGTAGATGGAAACACAGCAGAGGAAATACCAATGGCACAGACAAAGGGAAGGACTTTGTATGAACAGTAAAGTCCCTGCCAGGTCAGTCCACAGTCCGCTCCAGCCCAGCATCCCACCTCCGGCTTCCGAGAAGCCCACAAGCTCATCACACGAACCCCTCGTACAACTAGTACACGTAGGTCCACCGTCTCCTGCAAATTCTTGGCCAATTTCTTTCAAGGAAGGAAAAAAACACGGAGAGAATAGCAAAGGCCCCTCTTGCTTTCTTCTTGAACAAAGAGCTGTTTTTACTCCCACAGAATAGGATCATGGAGTCATAGAGTTGGGACCTCCTGGGTCATCTAGTCCAACCCCCTGCACTGTGCAGGATACCCACAACCCTCTCGCTCCTCCACTGTCACCTGCCACCCCCTTGAACCTTCACAGAATCAGCCTCTCCGTCAGATGACTCTCCAGCCTCTGTTTACAAATCCCCAAAGATGGAGAACCCACCACCTCCTGAGGAAGCCTGTTCCACTGAGTTTCCCCTTGGGGTAAGCTTAGGGGTAGCTCCCCCCTAGCCCCAGCTATCTTTTAACCTGTCCCAAAAATGCATATCGTTTTGGGCTCGCTTTTTCCAACTTTTGCACGCAAGGAGTTAAAGAGTCCTCCATTATCCCAAAGAATCACAGTTGGAAGGGACCTCCAGGGTCATCTAGTCCAACCCCCTGTACTATGCAGGACACTCAGAACTACCTGCCCAGCCACAGTGACTCAAATTCCATGGCTAGATGTTGCCCCCCCCCACACAAATAACCAAAATCTCTGGCCAGTCTGGCCTGAAGGAAATTCCCCATAAAGATAAGCAGCTTACAGTCACCTTCCCTTCCCTTCCCTTCCCTTCCTGCACTACAGAGAGTTATGAGAGAACTGTTCAGTGAACACAGCACTATTAGGACTGTGACTAGCCCAAGGTCACCCAGCCGATTGCATGTGGGGGAGCGCGGAATCAAACCCGGCTCACCAGATTAGAAGTGGGTGCTCCTAACCACTACACCACGCTGGCTCTTAAAAGGCTTTTTAAGATGTGGTTTTACTCCCTCAAAACACATTGCGTGAAAGTCAGATGACACAAGGTGCAGAGCCCCTCTCTCCTCTTTTAGCAGTGGATCCACATTAAATTTAAGGCGTTTGTTTAAATTCCATAAATATGCCAGTCGGAGCAATTTTTCCACTCTGAGTCATAAACTTTGCCTGTTATGCTGCTGGAGCAATAAAACGGGCTTAAGTCCGCAGGGGCCCAGTACTGGGACTCTCCAGAGGCCTGTGGACTACAATTCCCATGAGCCCCTTGGCAGGGGCTCCTGTGAATTGGAGTCCATGGACCTCTGGAGAGCCACCGTTTGCCCACCCCTGATCAGACTCCCCAGAAATGACAATCGCGCTATGCACAGGACAAGAGGAAGGCCCAACAAGAGATGGATCTACTCAGTCAACAAAGCCGTGGCTCTCAGTCTGCAAGACCTGAGCAAAGCTGTGACCGATAGGATGTTTTGGAGAACGTTAATTCATAGGGTCGTCACGGGTCAGAAGCAATTTGATGGTACTTAGCAGTCACAAAAAGTATAAGTATTGCATATATTACCAGTTTCCTGATTTTTCTGGGGGATCCCATTAATAAATAGGGTTTCCCTTCCCCAAACTTCAAAATGTCCAGAAATGTTACATCTCTAGTCTCTCTCCATTGCAGATCTGCAATTCAGAATTAATAATGCTTGCCTACCAATAAGAGCTGTCAGATAATGTCTGCGATGCACTCTGAACACTAAAGATGCTACGGGATGTCCCCCATGCATGAAGAACAGAGAGCGGGACAAAGCTTTAATAACCCCCCCCTTCAGTAACATTTGAGGCAGTTCATAATAAAAGACTGGCAAATCCCCTTTATCGCAGAGCGTTTTGGCTTGCTCGGCTCAACGCCTTTCCATCCAAAGTGTTACAAGGGAGATTTGCCAAGATTCCTTTCAAAAATAGACTCTGTCCCTGTGAATTAAGCACTTCTGACACCATGCAACATATCTTACTGGATTGTCCCTTGTTTATTGCCCAGCGAAGGCATATTACACCTTTTACATCGAAATGGAGAAACCATTCAAAAGACCTGATCTGCCCATTTTTGTGGAGCGATAAAGATGCCCATGTCACCTTTATTATGGCTGAATTTTTGTCTTCAGTTTTTAAACGTAAACTGATTGACTATCTCTGTTCATTTTGCAAATCTGCTTTATGCCAATAAAGGTATTGTGTGTGAATAAAAGATTCATACCCAATTCGTTAACAGTGTAGCTCTCTCCCCACCCACCTTTCCCTGCTCCCAAATTCCCCTCCTAGGCAACACCCGCTGCCCTACGGGGTTGCAACCAAGCATAGAATCATAGAATCCTAGAGTTGGAAGGGACCTCCTGAGTCATCTAGTCCAACCCCCTACACTATGCAGGACACTCACATCTCTATTGCTCATCCCTAAAAGTCCTTAAAAGTATACAGTAAACATTGACATTAACCTTAAAAGATGGTGATACAGAGTTCAACCCCCCCCCAACTTCTCCCACTGTCCAACGGGGGCCAAGAACTCTCTTTCATTGGGAGCGAGGGTCTTGAACTGACGTTAAGGGATCCGCCAAGGGTTGGCCCGCTCCCCATTATCACAAGAAAATAAAGAGCTCCACCAAGTCACTAAGTACGGAGGAAAGGGTGGAAGAGGTACAATTCTAGTATTAAGGTTTTCAAAGGAGCTGTAATTCCAGGAGGTAGGTCCCCAGGTCCCACCTGGTGGGCCACATCCCTGCTTCATGAAGCATGGGCAACTGGGACTCTCTGACGTCCCCATCCAGAGGACCAGGTGGGAAGCACGCTGGGAGAATGCCTCGTTCTGATCCTTGCTGGCCACCCCGAACACACGGGAGAATCCATGGTCCGACTCTTCCTCTCAGAGTTCCGAGAGCAAACAGCGGAAGAGGGCTGACCACCTTTCTTAACATATTTCCCGGAGAGCACTATGTTCAGCGACCGATAACCAGCTGCAGATCCCTGGCCCTAAAGATATTTGGCTGGCCTCATCCAAAGCCAGGGTCTGTTCAGCCCCGGCTCCTGCCCGGTGGAATGAGTTCCCCAAGGAGATCCTGGCCCTATCGGAGCTGGCGCAGTTCCGCAGGGACTACAAGATGGAGCTCTTCCGCCGGGCTTTCGGTTGAGGCCAGCTAGGCCAGGGTAGTCAACCTGTGGTCCTCCAGATGTCCATGGACTACGATTCCCATGAGCCCCTGCCAGCATTTGCTGGCAGGGGCTCATGGGAATTGTAGTCCATGGACATCTGGAAGACCACAGGTTGACTACCCCTGAGCTAGGGAACATCCTAAAACAACAAACTGGGCATCCCCCCCCCCCTTTCCTTAGAACATCAACAACCAGAAAATATCTATTACCGGTGCTGAGAAACAGCAAATTGTGATCATTTTAAAATTTTTACATTATCTTACTGATTTAGCTGTATTGTTTTACTCTTGAACGCTGACGATTGTAGACATTTTTTTAATTTGCTGTTCTCCGCCCCATGACAGTGAGTACGAGAGAAAGCAGTATATAAATCAAACTATAAATAAAGACATAAATGCACAAACTACCCCCCCTGCCCCCAAATTTCCCAACATATCTTACCCAATATTTCTGGGCTGCAGCTGGCCGAATGTTGAAAAATCCCTACCTTTGTTGGGTCTTTCTGGAAGGAGTTCTCTTAACATGCGATCTAGCTGTTCTGTGTATTTTAAGGGCAGGTTTTTAAAGCTTTTAATTGCTAAAAGATTAGAAGGAAGATGACCCCTTCCCCAAGAAAGAACTGAAATCCCCCTAATTGTATTGAGATGAGTCTGTATGTAGACTTCTGCAACTATAGACCATGTTGTTAGGTGCGAAGTCGTGTCCGACCCATCGCGACCCCATGGACAATGATCCTCCAGTCCTCTACCATTCCCCGGAATCCATTTAGGTTTGCACCGACTGCTTCAGTGACTCCATCCAGCCACCTCATTCTCGATCATCCCCTTCTTCTTTTGTAGGCA
The DNA here is from genome assembly GCF_049243985.1 of Paroedura picta. Classification (NCBI taxonomy): domain Eukaryota; kingdom Metazoa; phylum Chordata; class Lepidosauria; order Squamata; family Gekkonidae; genus Paroedura; species Paroedura picta. Next base: position 182,047,671 of record NC_135370.1, on the reverse strand, counting down.
ATAGAATGTTTTTAATAAGAATATTTATACTGGTTTTTAGTAGGGATTATTTTAATATATTTTCATCTGCCCTGAGCTACCAGGGAAGGCAGGAAATAAGGTTATTAATATGAAGAGTTGGTTCTTATATGCTGCTTTTCTCTACCCGAAGGAGGCTCAAAGCGGCTTCCAATCACCTTCCCTTTCCTCTCCCCACAACAGACACCCTGTGAGGTGGGTGAGGCTGAGAGAGCCCTGAGATCACTGCTTGGTCAGAACAGTTTTATCAGTGCCGTGGCAAGCCCAAGGTCACCCAGCTGCCTGCATGTGGGGGAGTGCAGAATCGAACCTGGCATGCCAGATTAGAAGTCCACACTCCTAACTACGACACCAAATACATAATATAATATGTATTACATTATATCAATATAATACATTTTTGCATGCTATTAACCATCATTGCATCAACTCAGTGGCCTCATTCTTCTGTTGCACATTGCAGATTATTGGGGGATGAAACGCATTTGGAATTTTTTTGGGGGAGTTAGTTTTAAAAAATGAGCAATAACATAATTTTACGTATTTTGTGCCGTCGGCCATGGCCTTGTTTCTCCATGCCCCTCAGAATTTTGCCTCCCTGCGGAATCCCTCGGGGGGGGGGGGCACGTGACCCTGGGCCAGCTGACCCACCTGGGATTTGAAGCGAAGCCACCAAGTGATTACATTTTAAGTTCCTTTCATCCAAAGAATGGGCTATGACTGAGCGGTGGAGCCTCTGCTGGACATGCGGAAGGTCCCCGGTTCAATCCCCAGCATCTCCCGTTATAAAGGACCAGGCATCTCAGGAGGGGATGGGAAAGACTTCCTCTGAGACTCTGGAGAGCAGATGCCAGTCTGCCTAGACCAGGGGTAGTCAAACTGCGGCCCTCCAGAGGTCCATGGACTACAATTCCCAGGAGCCCCTGCCAGCAAATGCTGGCAGGGGCTCCTGGGAATTGTAGTCCATGGACCTCTGGAGGGCCGCAGTTTGACTACCCCTGGCCTAGACGATGCTTGATGGCCAAGGGTCTGATTCAGGATCAGGCATCTTTGCGTGTGTTTTAATTTCCAGGGAGGCTGAGTGAGCAGCACCAGCGTCTGCTCCATGAGCCGAGGGTCCTGGGTTCAATCCCTGCCGTCGTTGGCTCAAGGAAACAAGATGCAGGTGATGTAAACCCTCCCCGCCCGAGACCCTGGCCAGGAGCTGCCCGTCAAAATAGACAGCAGCGTCCTTGCTGGAAAAAAGCTACTAAGGTGGCTTCCGGTGTCCAATCCTTAATATAGGGCTGCTGTGGAAATCAGCCCAGTACCCTGAAGAGCAGCTGCCAGTCAGAGCTGGCGATGCTGATCTAGACAGCGCAAGGGTCTGAGTCAGTTCGAGGGTCCAAGAAGCCCTCTTCTCCTTTTCGCCCTCAGAACCCCGAGAGGAAGAGTCAAACTAGGGGCTCGCCTTGAGGGTTCCTGGTGGCTAGCAAGGATCAGCACCGGGTCTTCTCCCAGCGGCCCACCCACACCGGTCCTCTGGGCCGGCACATCAGAAAGCTCCAGGTTGTGAACTCCCCACGCTTCTTGAGGCGAGGTTGCCAGCCTCCAGGTGGGACCTGGAGATCCCCTGGAATTTAGACAACAGGTGCCAGTTCTCCTAGAGAGGACGGATGTGATGGAGGGTGGACTCAGTGGCCCTGCCCTCCCCCCCAGTAAGGGCTCCGTCCCCAACCCCCAGGAATTTCCCAGCGTGAATCTACCGCATCCTGGGTACAGAGGAGAGCGATGAAGATGATCTGGGGCCAAGGGACCAAGCCCTATGAAGATAGGTTGAGGGACTTGGGAATGTTCAGCCTGGAGAAAAGGAGGTTGAGAGGGGACATGATAGCCCCTCTTTAAGTATTTGAAAGGTTGTCACTTGGAGGAGGGCAGGATGCTGTTCCCATTGGCTCCAGAGGAAAGGACACGCAGTAATGGGTTTAAACTACAAGTACAACGATATAGGCTAGATATCAGGAAAAAAATTTCACAGTCAGAGTAGTTCAGCAGTGGAATAGGCTGCCTAAGGAGGTGGTGAGCTCCCCCTCACTGGCAGTCTTCAAGCAAAGGTTGGATGCACACTTTTCTTGGATGCTTTAGGATGCTTAGGGCTGATCCTGTGTTGAGCAGGGGGTGCTTAGGGCTGATCCTGTGTTGAGCAGGGGCCCCTTCCAACTCTAGGATTCTATGATCCCCCTCGGGGTGGCAACCTCCAGGTGGCACCTGGGGATCCATCCACCAACATGACAGCCCCTCTCCGGCCTCAGTTCCCCAGCGCAAGAGGCTGCCTCTGTGCCCCCGGATCCCGCCGGCTCCCTCCCTTCCCCAGCCCCCAGGCGTCCCCTCCCCCGCCTCCCGTCCCCCCCCCGCCGGGAGTTGTCCACCGTACCGCGAAGGGCAGGGAGCAGACGGCGAAGGTGACGGTCATGAAGGCGAGGAGGATGAGGTGGTCGAGCTCGCGGGCCATGGCGCGGGGGCTGCGGTCGGGGCTGGCGGCGGCGGCGGTCGGGGCGCGGCGCTGCATGCGCAGGAGGCTGACGATGGCGCCCAGGTTGCCCAGGAGCACGGCGGCGATGAGCAGCAGCAGCAGCGCGGCGTAGAGGAGCGCGAAGGCGGCGTCCCGGCCGTCGTCGTCGTCCCAGTCGTCGCTGCCGAAGCGGGTCTGCACGAAGCACCAGGTGCCGGGGCAGTACTGCACGTAGCGGCCGAAGCCGAGCAGGGGCAGGGCGCAGAGGGCGGCGGCGAGCGCGTACAGGGCGCAGAGGGCGGCGGCCAGGGCGGCGGGCAGGCGGCGGCGGCGGCGGTAGAGGTAGGGCGCGCCCAGGGCGAGGCTGCGCTCGACGGCCATGGCGCCCAGGCTGCCCACCGTGGCCAGGCCGAAGAAGCTCATGGCGAAGGCGAAGTAGCGGCACAGGCGGCCGTCGGGGCTCAGCGCCAGCAGCGTCCGCCCGCGCCCGTAGGCCGCCAGCACCACGGGGCTCGTCAGGCAGGTGCCCGCCAGGTCGGTCAGCACCAGCGCCCGCACCAGCACGTGGAAGGCCGACGCCCGCTCCGCCGCGCCCGCGCCCCGACGCCGCCCACGACGCCGCCGCCGCCCGGCCCGCACCAGCAGCGCCAGCGCCACGCCGTTGCCCAGCACGCCCGCCGCGAACATCACCGCCGAGATGGCCGCGCTCTCGCCCGGCGCCACCCGCCCCGACGCCGCCGCCGCCGCGCACGACCCGCCGGACCCCGCCTCGCCCATGCTCCGCCGTCTGCCCGTCTGCCCGCCGCGCCCGCCCGCCCGCCGAGGCCCCGGGGCGGAGCCCGCGCCGCCCTCCCCCGACGGGGCGCCCTCGGACCCGCGGCACCCTCCCGCCCGCCCTCCAGCAGACAAGGCTGGGCGGGGCGGCCGATCTGAAGCTCCCCAGGAGGAGGAGGAGGAGGAGGAGAGAGAGCGCTGGAATTAGAAGGAGCCACAGTGAGAATTAGGAGGAGGAGAAGAATTAGAAATAGAATAGAAGAAGAAGAATTTTAAATAGAAGAAGAATTAGAATTAGAAATAGAATAGAAGAAGAATTTTAAATAGAATTAGAAGGAGATTTAGAAATAGAATAGAAGAAGAATTAGGAGGAGGAGGAGGAGGAGGAGAAGAAGAAGAGGAATTATAATAGAAGAAGAATTTTAAATAGAATTAGAAGAAGAATTAGAATTAGAAATAGAATAGAAGAAGAAGAATTTTAACTAGAATTAGAAGGAGGAGAATCAGAAGGAGGAGGAGGAGGAGGAGAAGAAGAAGAATTAGAAATAGAATAGAATAGAAGAAGAATTAGAATTAGAAGATCTCTCATCCATGCATTTCTGAAGCCCCTTTTCCAAGTTGTCCATGCCAGTGACCATCACTACATCCTCTGGCAGCTAATTCCCCATTTTTATCCCAGATTTTGCAAAGAAGTGTTTCCTTTTGTCCACCCTGAACCTCCTGCCCATTTGCTTTACAATATCCTCTCAAATTCGAGCATTCTGGGAGACAGGGGGAAAAGCGTCCAGCTGCTCAAAATTCGACCGAAGTCTCCTTGAAAAGACTTACTCCCACTAAAGTGTACTCAAGATGTCACTCTTCACCTGGGGAAATGGGAACTAAATAACACCCACAGGTAAATACCCGCGTGTTCAAGGGACAGGGCACCAATCCAGGTAGCCTACGCTAGCCCAATCTGGTAAGATCCTGGGAGCTACGCAGGGTTGATCTTGCTTAGTATTTGGATGGGAGACCACGGAAGAAGTCCACGGTCCACCTGGAGGTCAGCAATGGCAATCCACTTTAGTCCATCTACCCAGGGCTTTTTCTACCAGGGTTTCTTGACGGCCCCGGAAGGGTTTCCCAAATGGATGGAAGTGAATGAATGTTTAATGTATTTTTTTTAATTCGTTATTTACTGGGTGATATAGAATCATAGAGTTGGAAGGGGCCACACAGGCCATCTAGTCCAACCCCCTGCTCAACGCAGGATCAGCCCTAAGCATCCTAAAGCATCCAAGAAAAGTGTGTCTCCAACCTTTGCTTGAAGACTGCCAGTGAGGGGGAGCTCACCACCTCCTTAGGCAGCCTGTTCCACTGTTGAACCACTCTGACTGTGAAATTTGACCCAAATGGTTATATCTACCTGCATCCCCCCCCCCCAAGGTCCAATGATGGGCCTGGAGGATGTGGGAAGGGGAGGGGCCTTGGGTGGGCGTGTCCACAGCTCTGCTTCCCAGCAGTATTCTGCAAGGATCACACCACTTCTGAGGTTTCTCGAAGCCTCAAGGATGTTTGAGGGGTTTCTTTTTTCTTTTTCTTTTAGTTTTATTTAGAATGAAATCGGGTTAGCAAAGAGACAAAACAATAAGTAAAATAAGAATGCAGAAAGATCTCATCTATGCAAAATGCATCTTGTCCTCTTCTCTCTTTCTCTACTGCTTCATATAGTGCATCTAACATCCTGGTTAAAAAGTTGAGAGAAGCTGAGCTGATCCTTAATTGTTCCCATTTATGGGCCTCAATACAGGACACTGACCAGTGTCTACAAGCAGGGGTAGTCAACCTGTGGTCCTCCAGATGTTCATGGATTACAATTCCCATGAGCCCCTGCCAGCGTTTGTGGTCCATGGACATCCGGAGGACCACAGGTTGACTACCCCTGCTGTAGGGGAACATTTCAACCTTCCAGGACATTCAATAAAGCAGGGATCCTCAACCTGTGGTCCTCCAGATGTTCATGGATTACAATTCCCATGAGCCCCTGCCAGCATTTGCTGGCAGGGGCTCATGGGAAATGTAGTCCATGAACATCAGGAGGACCACAGGTTGACTACCCTTGTCTACACGTACCCAACGGCACATCTGAAGACATAATGAGTGAAAAGTGAATATGCTGAATTTTAGTTTTCCTGAAAATCATAGATTCTTTCCCCCTTCTTCTGTGGGGCACAGCCCTCTTTGTTTCTTACCCTTCAAAGCCCTCAAAGGTCTTCTCTTCCTTGCAGCTGGTTTAACGTTCTCGTGCTTTTCCCACTCCACCCCGACATCAACCAAGGGTTTTGTTCTCCTTTTGCTTCTGAGCCACTCAGAATTTAGTACATGACCCCTGTCTGGGATTTGAAGAGCCTGGCAACCCCCCACACGGAAATAAAAGAGTAAACCCAGACCCTGAAGACGCTAGAAACAACGCTTTCGGAAATGAATGCATCTGTCCAAACCCTTCTTTGTTTGTCTTCTGGTCGCCTTCTGTGCCTGGAGGGTAGTTTTCCCCATCACAAAACATTCCTTGGACATAAACAAGAATGGCCTCAAAAAGGCCCCAGCAGAGCACAGGTGGGGGTCTCTCTGCCTTCTTTATTGAAAAAGCAATGTTATTTCATGTGAGGTTTTATTTCTAATCCAAGCTGCATATGAATGGTGCCTTCCATTTGGTCCAAGGGGTCCACGTCTAGGGGCTGCCGAAGAGGGTGCCCCCATCTCTCCATTATATTCTATGGGAGGGATTCTACATAGGATATAATGGAGGGATGGGGGCACCCTCTTTGGGAGCCCCTAGATGTGGACTCCTGGGACCAATCATTCTGAAATTTGGAGGGGAGTCATGGAAGAGTCTCCCGGAGCTACCCTGAAAGTTTGGAGGCTCTACCTCAAACCCCAACTCCCCCCCCCCAGGCCCCGGGAAAATTGGGAATGTAAAAATTCCCATTATAGAATATGGAGAAATGGGATTGGCTGCGTGGAAGAGATTTGTGTATAAGGTGTGTTGCTCTCTTCCACCATTTCCAGCGACACGTGTGGAGTGTAAGAAGCGTGAAATGGCAGACAAGGCAAGACAGGAGAAAAGGTGAGGAATGGCTGGGAAGCCAGATAACATTTAGCACTTCGCCCTTCAACTGGCAAAATGCTATTTTTACTGATGTGCGGAAATCTTCTGGGTATAAGCTTCTGTGCACACGCTTATATCTTCAGATACAATGAAATGGAAATGACCAGTCCATACATAGAGGCAGAGGGTGTAGTAAAAGAATAGCTTTTTATCTTGTGCTTCTGTCTAAAACATTTAAAACACGTGGAGGGGACATGATAGCCCTCTTTAAGTATTTGAAAGGTTGTCACTTGGAGGAGGGCAGGATGCTGTTTCCGTTGGCTGCAGAGGAGAGGACACGCAGGAATGGGTTTAAACTTCAAGTACAACGATATAGGCTAGATATCAGGAAAAAGTTTTTCACAGTCAGAGTAGTTCAGCAGTGGGATAGGCTGCCTAAGGAGGTGGGGAGCTCCCCCTCACTGGCAGTCTTCAAGCCAAGGTTGGACACACACTTTTCTTGGATGCTTTAGGATGCTTAGGGCTGATCCTGCGTTGAGCAGGGGGTGGGACTAGATGGCCTGTATGGCCCCTTCCCACTCTATGATTCTATGATTCTATGATTGGTTCAGGCTTCAGGCCTGCATTTTCAGAGCAGGCCACCAGGACTTTTTGACTGTGAAACTGCGCTCCCAATTACCAGTGCCTTGGGATTCATTTGCCTCACCTGTGAGCTCAGAGAGAGAGAAGCAAATGAACTGCAGCTGTAAGCCATTTCGTGTTTTGAGAAAAGAGGTCTCAGGAAGCTGTGTTTCAATGACATCCATGTTCCAGGTACGTACTTCTGATTGGGTTTGTCCCTGAGTCTTCTGCCTCAGCCTCAGGGTCCTCAATGGTTTATTAATTAATTGGTACATGAACATGATTGGCTTTTGTGTTGGCAAAGTCAAGTGGGATTAATCATAAAATCAGAGTTGGAAGGGCCTCCTGTTACCTGCCACCCCCTTGAACCTTCACAGAATCAGCCTCTCTGTCAGTTGGCTCTCCAGCCCCTATGTAAAAACCTCCAAAGATGGAGAACCCACCACCTCCCGAGGAAGCCTGTTCCACTGAGGAACCGCTCTAACTGTCAGGAACTTCTTCCGGAGGTTTAGACGGAATTTAGAATCATCGAGTTGGGATCTCCTGGGTCATCCAGTCCAACCCCTTGCACTATGCAGGACATGACATGATTTGTTCTTGCGAAACCCGTGCTGAGTCTTAGAAATCACAGCCCTCTGTTCTAGCTGCTCAAGGACTGACTGTTTGATAATTTGTTTCAAAATTTTGCCAGCTACAGAGGTCAAGCTGACAGGTAGATAGTTACCCGGATCCTCTTTTTTCTCTTTCTTGAAGATGGGGACAATATTTGCCCGCCTCCAATCCTCTGGCACCACTGGATGAGCGAGAGGGTTGTGAGTGTCCTGCATAGTGCAGGGGGCTAGACTAGATGACCCAGGAGGTCCCTTCCAACTCTAGGATTCTATGATTCAGGGTGAGCAGTAAATTAGCATAAAGCGTAAGGAAGGTGTTTTAACAGATTCAAGGACCAAGCAGGGAAAACAAATTTAGCTCATTTGGTTACCATTTGTTTGGGTTAAATTCTAGGAGAAACAGAGGAGGAAATAAATGTGTCAGAATTGGGAGCTTGGTGGGCAGAAGTACCCTTAATTGCGGAATGTTGAGAGTCATTATTTGAGACTCTGTCATGATATGCCATCTGCCTCTTCCAAGCCCTGAGGGGACCTTATGGCATCTTCTTTGAAGTCCAGTGGTTTGCTGTGTAGAGTCAACTCATAGAATCATAGAATCATAGAGTTGGAATGGGCCACACAGGCCATCTAGTCCAACCCCCTGCTCTACGCAGGATCAGCCCTAAGCATCCTAAAGCATCCAAGAAAAGTGTGTATCCAACCTTTGCTTGAAGACTGCCAGTGAGGGGGAGCTCACCACCTCCTTAGGCAGCCTATTCCACTGCTGAACTACTCTGACTGTGAAAAATATTTTCCTGATATCTAGCCTATATCGTTGTACTTGAAGTTTAAACCCATTACTGCGTGTCCTCTCCTCTGCAGCCAGCAGAAACAGCATCCTGCCCTCCTCCAAGTGACAACCTTTCAAATACTTAAAGAGGGCTATCATGTCCCCTCTCAACCTCCTTTTCTCCAGGCTGAACATTCCCAAGTCCCTCAACCTATCTTCATAGGGCTTGGTCCCTTGGCCCCAGATCATCCTCGTCGCTCTCCTCTGTACCCTTTCAATTTTATCGATGTCCTTCTTGAAGTGAGGCCTCCAGAACTGCACACAGTACTCCAGGTGTGGTCTGACCAATGCCGTATACAATGGGACTAGGACGTCTTGTGATCTCCCCTGTCCCCTGACAGTCCCCCCCCCACAGGATGTTTGAGAGGCAAAGTGGGATGAACATAAGCGAGGCCCTGTTGTCTCAGGCCAGTGGCCCATCCTGTCCAACTCTCCATCTCCCACAGTGGCCAGAACCCAGGGGCCTCCCACGGTGGCCTCCCAAGCACCAAGCATGGAGAGGATCGCTGCCCCAGACAGAGCATTCCCCTTATCCCTTGTGGTGACGAGCCACTCATGGACGAGCACCTCTGCTCCAAATCTTTCTTGAAGCTGTCTGCGCCTGCCTCTGCCACCACTTCCTGCAGCAGGGAATTCCATGTCTTAACGATGCTTTGCGTCGAGAATTACTTATTTTCTTGTGGTCTAATCCCACTGCTTACTCACTTCCTCGAGTGGCCAGGAGTTCTCGCCTTGCGAGAAAGGAAGAAAAGGACTCCTTTCTCCACCTCCTCCATCCCGTGCATCTCTTTGTGAACCTCTCTCACGTCACCCCCTCAGCCGTCCTTTCTCCTAGCTGAACCTTTCTTCCCAGGGAAGGGGTTCCACCCATTTCAGAGCATGTGCAGAAGGTCGAGACAAGCCCTGTTGCCAGGCAAGCTCTGGCTGAAGGGACGGAAGTTTGCGGGGTCTTACCCGGGGCTCTCTGGGACTCCCCTCCCTTGGCTCAAGGTTCAATCCCGTTGTTGCACAGAATTGCTCTTGGCTTGCCCAACCTTCCCAAATCCGAAACTAGATTGTTCCACTTGAGTTGAGCTCCCCCACCGTGGACGCTCTCGCTGGTGTGGTTTTCCGCTCTGGCTTCTGTGTTCCAGCCATCCATGGCGGAAGTGGGTGTGGAAGTTGTTGTAAAAGGGACTCTCAGGGAAGCCCTTGTCCAGCTCCGCCCCTCTCTTGATAGATGGAATTTATGGCTTGCGTACACAGAGAGAAAATATTTGGGTCTTGGGCTTGGCTAGGTGAGCTCTAGATCCCCTCTAGATCCCCTCGGGGCATACTGCTTTTCTCTCTCCCACCCCAAAAGGCTTGTTTTTAGAGTCCGAAATAATGAAGAAAGAGAACTGGTTTTTTTGCACCCCATTTTTTACTAGTCAAAGTCTCAAAGCACGTTCCATCCACACAACAAACCTCCTGTGTGGTAGGTGGGGCTGAGAGAGCTCTGAGAGAACTGGGACTGGCCCAAGGTCACTCAGCTGGCCTCACGTGGAGGAGGAGTGGGGAATCAAACCCAGTTCCCCAGATTAGAAGAGTTGGTTTTTACACCCCACTATTCACTACCGGAAGGAGTCTGAAATTGGCTTACAATTGCCTCCCCTTCCTCTCCCCACAACAGATGTCCTGTGAGGGAGGTGAGGCTGAGAGAGCTCTCAGAGAACTGAGACTGGCCTGAGGGCAACCGGTTGGCTGCACGTGGAAGAAGAGCGGGGAATCACACCTGACTCTCCAAATTAAGGGCCAACACTCCTAACCACTCCACCAAGTGACCTCCTGATCCAGAAAAACAGTTCTCCTTGTTGATACAGGCAATTAAGCCATGTGAGGATAATAACATGGCCTGCCTGACCAGGTTGTTGTAGGGGGTGCTAAGAAAAATATACGGGAAAGGTGCTATGCAGATACCAAGGTCGGTCCGTGCACTTGGGCAAAGTTTGCAGAACGAAGGCATGGAGTTTTCCTCATTGGTGAGAGCCTGCCCCCTACAGGGCGAAGAGATGAATATTAGCGTGGAGGAAAATATTCCTCAGCTCCAGCATCAGCCCAAAGGGAGACTGCAACCAAATCTCTCAGGAGGAGACTGAGGCTGGGAAGAGCAGCCACAAAGGAGCTAGAGAGGACCCCGAAGGGGAAGGGTTCCCAGCTGGAGGCCAAGATCAAGGTCATTCACACCTTCGCCTTCCCCATTACTGTTCAAGGGGGTGAAAGCTGGACAAAGAAGGTTTATTGCTCGTCTGGCGTGTGTAGAATAGCCAGGAGAGCCAAGCAAGGGACAGTTGGAGGAGGTTGTCCACTGCCTGCCTCGGTATTATGACTCCTTGGAGGAACAACCACCCGAATACTTGGAGGTCTCCCATCCAAATACGAGCCAGAGTTGACCTTGCTTGGCTTCTGACATCTGACAGGATATTCTTCCTGGGGCTCTCCAGGTCAGATCAGCAATAAAGAAAGCTGATAGGAAGAAAGTCAGAGACTTGTTTTTAATACCCTGTTTTTCAGTACTCAAAGGATTCTCAAAGTGGCTTACAGTCGCCTTCCCTTCCTCTCCCTTCTTTGACTACCCTGAAATGGGATATTGGAAGAGAGTTTTGCAGATGCTGCTAGCTGCCAAAAGCCCACGTGGGATCAAACCAAGTCTGAACTCTCCCTAGACATTAAAATGACCAAACTGAGGCTGTAGTATTTAGGTCACATAAAAAAGATCGAGTAATTCTCATTTGCACTCTTTACATGCGCTGTGAAATTGTCCTGTATCTTCAGGGCCCCTAAAGTGCTCCTGGGCTCGAATCCTGCTGTTTTACAACAGAACACCACAACTACCCCCCGAAAGGAATAAAAGGTAGCCCTGTTCCCCGGGTGAAAAATACTCTGATATGTTGCCACCCTCCAGGTGGTGGCTGGAGATCTCCTGGAATCACAACAGATCTCTGGGTGACAGAGATGGAGAGCCAGTTTGGTGTCGTGGTTAGGAGTGCGGACTTCTAATCTGGCATGCCAGGTTCGATTCTGCACTCCCCCACATGCAGCCAGCTGGGTGACCTTGGGCTCGCCACGGCACTGATAAAACTGTTCTGACCGGGCAGTGATATCAGGGCTCTCTCAGCCTCCCCTCCCTCACAGGGTGTCTGTTGTGGGGAGAGGAAAGGGAAGGCGACTGTAAGCCGCTTTGAGCCTCCTTCGGGTAGGGAAAAGCGGCATATAAGAACCAACTCTTCTTCTTCTTCTTCTTCTTCTTCTTAATTTGCCTGCAGAATATTGCCACTCTGGGAGGTGGCCTCTATGGTGTTATACCCCACTGAAGTCCCACCCTTCTCCAAACTCTGCCACCCTCTGGCTCCACCCCCCCACCCTCCCAAATCTCATGTGTTTCCCTATCTGTATTTGGCAACCTTAGGTGTGCTTAGGATCACCCTTGAAATTCCGGACCAAGTCTATGTGGATGAGTCACTCCTTGTTCGTCTTGTCCCGCAATGTAGGAATTTCCCTTCTTTCCTCATTTATTTACGTGGGAATTTATGGCCAGGATTTCACCTGAAGGTCCCAGGGCGGGTGACAACAATACAGAGTAAAATAATCTAAAATTCCTTTAAAACATTTAAGAGCCACTGTGGCGTAGTGGTTAAGAGCAGCGGCTTGTAATCTGGCAAGCTGGGTTTGATTCCCTGCTCCTCCACATGCAGTCAGCTGGGTGACTATGGGACAGTCCCAGTTCTCTTAGAGCTGTTTTCATAGGCAATTCTCTCAGAGCTCTCTCAGCCCCACTTACTTCACAGAACCCATGGGATGAAATGAATCCAAAGGAAATTCTGTCTAAGCCTCTGGAAGAAGTTCCTGACAGTCAGTGCGGTTTCTCAGTGGAACAGGCTTCCTCGGGAGGTGGTGGGTCCTCCATCTTTGGAGATTTTTAAGCAGAGGCTGGAGAGCCATCTGACGGAGAGGCTGATTCTGTGAAGGTTCAAGGGGGTGGCAGGTGACAGTGGATGAGCGAGAGGGTTGGGAGTGTCCTGCATAGTGCAGGGGGTTGGACTAGATGACCCAGGAGGTCCCCTCCAACTCTATGATTCTAAATTCCGTCTAAACATCCAGAAGAAGTTCCTGACAGTCAGAGCGGTTTCTCAGTGGAAAAGGCTTCCTCGGGAGGTGGTGGGTTCTCCTTTGGAGATTTTTAAACAGAAGCTGGACAGCCATCTGACGGAGAGGCTGATTCTGTGAAGGCTCAAGGGGATGGCAGGTGACAGTGGATGAGCGAGAGGGTGGTGAGTGTCCTGCACAGGGCAGGGGGTTGGACTAGATGGCCCAAGAGGTCCCTTCCAACTCTTTGATTCTAGGTGTGGCCTGTGGCATCCTCTTTGAAGTTTCTTGAGGCCTGAGGAATGATTCAGGGGTTTCTCAATGGTATGAAGGATGAGAGAGTCTGAGCTGGGGCTTCATCAACACCTGGGGAGCCAGTGGAGATCTGTTAAGACTAGCGTGATGCATGTCCAGCCAGAGACTCTCGTGAGCAGTCTGCTTCTTCCTCTGGTTAGGCTTGGGCCCTGCCGTTAACTCGAGGGATGTGCCAAAGGGTCCCTGAGTTTATTTCCTACTTTGAGCTCCTTGAGATTTGTGATAAGGCTCACCATGCGTCATGACAGGGTTCCAGTAAAACCCTTCACAGCCCGGAGGCCCTTCTAACACGACGACAGGGAAGCTGCCTAGACGGGTCTCCCGGAATATGATCTGATCGACAGTGAGATTATCATAAACTCAGAAATGGGAAATGTTACCCGCAAGAGAGGCTTGTTTGGTAAAGATGCAGGAACATCTCAAGAGGGATTAAGCAGCGGTAGTCAAACTGCGGCCCTCCAGAGGTCCATGGACTACAAATCCCATTAGCCCCTGCCAGCATTCGCTGGCAGGGGCTCATGGGAATTGTAGTCCATGGACCTCTGAAGGGCCGCAGTTTAACTACCCCTGGATTAGAGGAAAGACAATATCTAACTGGGAACCCCTGATAAAATCTTTGCACATAATGAACAGATAAGTTGTGGTTTTGATGGTTAAAAACAATATTTGGAGAACAGGAGAAAGAGAGCTTTTTTCCCTTTATAAATGCAAAACAAAAAGTTTGTAATTTTACTTATATCTGTGGTGGAGAAAATCAGAGTTCTTTATATAGCCAGTGTGAATTAGTGGTTAAGAACAGCGGCTTCTAGTCTGGGGAGCTGGGTTTGATTCCCCTCTCCCCCACCTGCAGCCAGCTGGGTGACTTTGGGCTCCTCACGGAGCGGTTCTCACAGAGCGGTTCTCTCAGAGCTCTCTCAGGCCCACCTACCTCCCAGAGGGTCTGCTGTAGGGTGAAGAAGGGAAGGTGATTGTAAGCTACTTTGAGATTCCTTTGAGTAGAGAAAAGTGGGGTACAAAAACTCTTCTTCGTCTATATCTGTATACCTCACTGTTGATTTTGTTTCGGTTTTCTTTGGCATTGTTTTTTAATCTTTAATCTTTTGTTTTTTAAACCTAACGATTTTTTTTTAAAGACAGTAACCAAATGTGTCACTTTCCCACCTAAACTGCTGGCAGTGTCTCAGAAATGATTAAATCCAGTCCGGTCCTCAGATGTCCTCTTTTGAACTGGATGGCCTGGTATTTTCCAGGAAATAAACTGAGAAAATACTAGAAATATAGGTGGCCGTCATTTTCTAACCAAATAAGCTAAGCACCAAGTCTGCACTTTCTCTTTCCTTTGTTGGACCTCCATCTGTCTTTTCCCCATCAGAGAGAGCAAGGGTTGTTGTTGTTGTTGTTGTTATTATTATTATTATTATTATTATTATTATTTTAAAAGAATCCACCCATCAGCATCCAGAGAAATCCCATTGGATTGGCTGAAGAAATCTAGAAGGGGAGAAATTTCCTTGGCTAACCAGTTAGCTTCCTATGTTCCTTCCAGTTGACGGTGGGAGTAGAGATCATAGAATCGTAGAATCATAGAGTCGGAAGGTCCCATAGAGGCCATCTAGTCCCACCCCCTGCTCAACGCAGGATTAGCCCAAAGCATCCTAAAGCATCCAAGAAAAGTGTGTATCCAACCTTTGCTTGAAGACTGCCAGTGATCCTGCCGTGTTTAAACCAAGGCTCCCCAACAGGGTGCCCGTGGACACCAGCCGACACCCTTCCAGGCTGCTTCTGAGTACTTTTAGAAAGGGTGCGGGGTAGGTGGGGGACAGGCTGTGCCAGTTAAAAGGTATCTCATTCAACAGAGCTTCTGCATGAAATGTTGACAAAGCGCTACTACGGTTCCACATAACCTCGCTCTGTGACATTTTGTGGTTGGCTCCGCCTCCTGAAGCAGGCATTTTGTCACTGGCCCTGCCTCCTGTGGCAGCCATCTTGCAACTGTGCCTACAGTGTGTCACCAGAATTCCAGAGGCCCCAAAAGATTGGGGGAACCCTGATTTAGATATACAGGAGTTGTATGGGGAGGTCACGATCCATTGCTGTTCTGTCTCCCATCTCTACCTTTGAGACTGCCTCATGGTCTCATGGGCCCATCCACACAGAAGCTGGAAAATCTGGCAACATGAATCCTCCACGCCTGGCCAGGTGGAAAACCTGCACCCTGAGGGAGCAGACCGAGGTCTGCAGGGCCTCCAAAACGGCACTCTTCTGCTTATGGTTGAGGCTGGGGCTGTCCGGAAATGTACAGTATTTGCTGGCATATAAGACTACTTTCCCCCCCTGAAAAACATGCCTCCAAGTGGGGGGGTCGTCCTATATGCCGGGGGCACTTCAGTTGGGATAGACAGAGCTGCCCATAGTGGCCCATAGTACTGTAATGTACTGTAACAAACTCTATATTTTGAGTGGAAATGTTGGGGGGTCGTCTTATACGCCCAGTTGTCTTATACGCCGGCAAATATAAATTGTATTTTTGTCACTGTAAACCGCCCTGAGCTTGCTTGTGGGTGAGGGCGGTATAGAAATCAGATCAAAAAATAAATTCCGCCCCAGAGAGACAGCTTGGTGCAATGGGTAGGAGCAGCTGGGGTCTGACTCCCAGTCACATGCAGCCAGCTGGGTGACCTTGGGCTCGCCATGGCACTGATAAAGCGGTTCTGACCCAGCAGGAATCTCAGGGCTCTCTCAGCCTCACCCACCTCACAGGGTGTCTGTTGTGGGGAGAGGAAAGGGAAGGCGACTGTAAGCCGATTTGAGCCTCCTTCAGGTAGAGAAAAGCGGCATATAAGAACCAACTCTTCTTCTTCTTCAGTAATCTCAGGGCTATCTCAGCCTCCCCCTCCCTCACAGGGTGTCTGTTGTGGGGAGAGGAAAGGGAAGGCGACTGGAAGCCGATTTGAGCCTCCTTCAGGTAGAGAAAAGCGGCATATAAGAACCAACTCTTCTTCTTCTTCAGTAATCTCAGGGCTATCTCAGCCTCCCCCTCCCTCACAGGGTGTCTGTTGTGGGGAGAGGAAAGGGAAGGCGACTGTAAGCCGATTTGAGCCTCCTTCAGGTAGAGAAAAGCGGCATCTAAGAACCAACTCTTCTTCTTCTTCAGTAATCTCAGGGCTCTCTCAGCCTCCCCTCCCTCCCAGGGTGTCTGTTGTGGGGAGAGGAAAGGGAAGGCAATTGGAAGCCGCTTTGAGCCTCCTTCGGGTAGAGAAAAGCGGCATATAAGAACCAACTCTTCTTCTTCAGTAATCTCAGGGCTCTCTCAGCCTCCCCTCCCTCCCAGGGTGTCTGTTGTGGGGAGAGGAAAGGGAAGGCAATTGGAAGCCGCTTTGAGCCTCCTTCGGGTAGAGAAAAGCGGCATATAAGAACCAACTCTTCTTCTTCAGTAATCTCAGGGCTCTCTCAGCCTCACCTCCCTCACAGGGTGTCTGTTGTGGGGAGAGGAAAGGGAAGGCAATTGGAAGCCGCTTTGAGCTTCCTTTGGGTAGAGAAAAGCGGCATTTAAGAACCAACTCTCCTTCTTCAGTAATCTCAGGGCTCTCTCAGCCTCCCCTCCCTCCCAGGGTGTCTGTTGTGGGGAGAGGAAGGGATGGCGATTGTAAGCCGCTTTGAGCCTCCTTCGGGGAGAGAAAAGCGGCATCTAAGAACCAACTCTTCTTCTTCTTCTTCAGTAATCTCAGGGCTCTCTCAGCCTCCCCTCCCTCACAGGGTGTCTGTTGTGGGGAGAGGAAGGGATGGCGATTGTAAGCCGCTTTGAGCCTCCTTCGGGGAGAGAAAAGCGGCATCTAAGAACCAACTCGTCTTCTATTCGTATCTTGAGACTGACATGAAAGGCAGGTTATAAGGATAAATGTGTTTTTTATTTATTTATTATATTTAATTACCACCCTCCCCTGAGTCTCAGGGTGTGCAAATCAGCTGTGTTTTCAGAGGAACATGACTGCAATGAGCGAAAAGCAAGAAGGTTCAGGGAGGCCAGCTGTCTTGGTTTGCAATGGAAGAGCTGAGTTCAAATCCAGGAGCACCTTAAGCACCCAAAAAAATTCTCAGTAATACAGGTTTTCTCAAGGAGGGGTTCGTGAAACGCTGGGACTACTTGATGGCCCTTGGAAGGGTTTCCAGAATGGGTTGGAAATAATAATTTTAAAATATATTTTTAAAATGTATTAAACACTTGCTGGGTGACATGACCGTCCCCCAATGGCCAATGACGGGCCTGGAGGGGGTAGGAAGGGGAGGGGCCCTGGGTGGGTGTGTCCGCAGCTGTGCTTCCCAACCGTATTCTGCACAATCGCACAACTTCTGGGGTTTCTCGAAGCCTGGAGACGGTTTCAGGGGTTCCTCAATGCTAGAAAAATTATGAAAGGCTGGTCTAATCTTTCAGGAGTCAAAGCTCCCTTTGTCATATATTAGAGGGAGCAGCATCTGTTTCCTGGAGAAACAGGCAAAACTGGATCTTCTTCGTGTGTGTGTGTGTGTGTATACACACACACACACACACACACATATAATATGTTACCTTGTTGACTCTCACTTGAGAATGGTCCAAATGTTGGCTGAGTTGCTGTGAGGTCAAGGGATGTTTAGAACAAGAACATGGTCCTTATATGCCGCTTTTCTCTATTTGAAGGAGTCTCAAAGCGGCTTCCAATCGCCTTCCCTTTCCTCTCCCCACAACGGTTTCTTTGGAGGAAATGCAGCATTTAGGGTGTGTGTGTCTGTGAAGTTTAGGACTCCCTATCTGTTCTGAGCTCCCTGTCCTCCACCATAGGCAAATCTCCAGGAATTCTTGAAGCTGGAGTTGGCATCCCCATTCAAAGAAGGAGCAAAGCCGGCATCTCAGCAGCTCCCCCTGCTGGAGACCAAGCTAACCTTCCCTTGTCTTTCCTGCTCAAATGAACTCCTCAAAAACTTTGATCAACCCAACACGCTGCTCCTTTGATTCCACCAACATGCCGTTTTCGGTCAGCCCTCTTCTCCCTCCCTGCTCTTGGCAAACCTGTGGTGCGAACGGAGCACTTCCGCTTGTGGAACAGAATCCTTCAGCATTTTTTCTCTGTAGTTACCTTCACTCCATGTAACCTCTTCCTCTCGGAATTGGGGGCCCTAAGCACCTTGCATTGGTTCTCTTGCCTCCGTGTTATCCTCACCACAACCCTGCAAGGTAGGTCAGGCTGGGGAACACGTCCCGAGAAATGGAAAAGACAATTGCAGGGTGAACTCAATGCCTGTTCCTCTTGGCTGGTAACCAAATGGCAGGTCCTTTTGGTGGAGGGGTCAGACGGCTCGCTCTTGAGGCAAGTGGGACATGCTGAACCCTGCGTCCGAGATAGATGCCTAGCTGATTTATGAAGCTGATTTATATCCTTGAATTGCTGGTGTGGGATCCAAACTTCACCGCTAATTCCAGTTCCGTATAAAAGTCAGGGCCTGAATTGTGACTGGGTGGGCCCCGCACGGATCCTTCCTGGCCCGAAATTCTGGCGCAGGCTACTTTCTGTGACAAATGACTTCCTTGTGTAAGCACACGCCAGCTGCACGAACCTGCCTTTCCGGATCATTAAATTTCTGAACCGCACATCTCGCAGAGACGTTTGGATTCAATATTTGTTCAGCGCTTTAAAGATGGAAGGCCTGCTTGGCTCCTGTCAAGTGAAAAACTCTCTGGGGATGGAGAGGAGGGGGCATCCTGGCTGTCGTGAGGAGCGGCCAATCAGTGAGGAGCGTGGCCCCTCTAGTAGCCAATAAGAAGAGTGGATCTCCCACTGGGCTCAGCACTCGAGAGGTTGGACATCTGACCACTGTGGCCACAGCAGGGCCTCCTCCAAATGGGCCCTCAGCTTCACACAAGGTTTTTGGCTGGTTTTTCAAACTGGGGCTCAGTGGAAGAGCTCTGCTTGGCATGCAGAAGGCCCCCAATCCCATCCCCAGCATCTCCAGTTAAAGTGGTCAGGGAGTAAGTGATTGGAAAGACCCTGGCTGATTCTGCACTTACTTCGTTTTTTCCCCGTTGTGGATCCTGCTGAATTTGGATCAATTTGAACTCAGGTCTTCCTTTATTCCCCCCCCCCCCATCGCCCTTGAAACAGAAAGTGTTCTGCACTTAATTGGGGAAGCTCAGAGCGGGGAGGGATGCCAGTTGCAGCAGGAATTGGAGACAGCAGGATTGGAGACAGCTAAGGAGAGGGAAATAGCAAGAGGCAAGTCTTTGCTGAGAGAAGTTAGGGCTTCTGGAGCGCAGTCACTTTAAGACAAGCCTTGCAACTGGGAACCAGGAATTCTTTGAACTGACACCCTGGCCAATCAGGGAAGACTGCTTTACTACCAGGCACGGAAAAAGGAGTTAATTCACAAAAAGCAAAAGTCTGCACATTTACCGACGGCGTTTTTTCAAATATCACAGGTTATATCCACTTCTGGATATCATGGAGGAAAGGTAGGGTCACTCTGGATCAATCATGCATGTTGCAGAGGGAAAACTTAAAGTGCCCAAAATCAAAGTGGAAATCAAATTCAGTGTAGACGGGAAGGATTTATTCGAGCTGGGAGTGGGTAAAAAGCCCCGTGCAGACTACACCCTGCTTGGCTCAACTGGAGACTGTGTTCCTTTAAGCACACTTTCTCCCTGCTGGCCTCCAGAACAGACAGAACGAACAGTTTCATGACCAGGATTCTCTCTCCCTTCCTCTGGTTTGGGGAGGGAGGTCAGCCCAGGTGTGAGAAGCCATTTCCTCTGGAAGATCGGATCTCTGTCGTCTGCAGGTCATTTTTATTTCTTACCTTTTTTCAGCTACCGCTCTCCTGAAGGGTCTTGTGAGCAACTTCACGTCAAAACCAATACGATAAAAACAAATAATAACATATATAAACATTAACACTTCAGTTTCTACCATAACACTATGAAAACAGTCCAAACACATAATTATCTAAACTAGCGATCCCCAACCTGTGGGCCACGGACCACATGTGGTCCTTCGACTAATTGGAGGTGGGCCCCGAAGGACGCCTTCTCCCCCCCCCCCGGCCCTTTACTTCACCCCCCCCCAGCCCTTTACAACACACTTCATTGTTGTGGCGTGTCTGTATCTTATTTTGAAGGGATGTTTAAACATTACCATGGCGATCAGAGAGCGTTAGGGCAGTGGTTGAGCGTAGAGGAGTAAACTACCCCCCCCACCGGGCCTCAGTAAAAGGCGTTGAGTGGTCCCCGGTGAGTGGTCCCCGGCATTGAGTGGTCCCCGGTCATAAAAAGGTTGGGGACCACTGGTCTAAACTATTAATCTGTACGGGCTCTACGGAAACCAGTTCATCAGGGCATGGGTGTCACTGGGGGATGTGTTCCACAAGGCGGTGGCCACAACAGAGAAGGCCCTTCCCGGGATGCCAGCCAACCAAGCCATCCGGACGTCCTGCAATGGCCAGAGGCCAACGACAAAAGGCGTGCAGGGAGTTCTGGTAAGCATCAGAGCTTTGAGCCGTGACCAACCCGCCACACCCAAACCACACATGGTGTGGCCCAGTTGCCTCCTGGGAGTCCACTGCAGCTCCCACCAACCTCCTCCCTGACTCAGCTCTGAGGATGCACATCACTCATTGAGTGTGCGTACGGACCCCAAGTGTGCACGTGTGAAGGCCCCTTAGGCATTGGGGCATTGCACTTGCATGTCCCACCAAGGTTCAAGAAATGCTTTCGGCCAAGGGAAGTCGTCAGTTGCTCCCAAAGCTCCAACTCTCCCTGGGTGGGGAGCCCTGCTGGTGCCGCACAAATCACAGAGCCGGTTGTGCAGTTAGAGCCCCGTAAATTTTTAAGCAGCTCTGGTGCTACACAGGCCCGCCAAATCCTTAAACTGGACTTGCACTGAGGTTGGATGGGGATTCAAAACCTGCTTTTAGGGCAGGGAAGGTCTTCATGATGAGCGAAATTGCAGGGGACCCTGATTGCTTCTGTGGGGTCTAACAAGGTTTTGACTCTCCTAAGCCCCCCCCCCACGTCCCACACTCTTCTTGGTCTCCAAGTTGCAGCTGCCCTTGAGTCTGTCTAGCTGTGAAGCAGCAAACGCATTTAAGAGAATAACAAAATCAAAAGTTTGCTTTTTAAAAAAATAAGTCCAGCTGACTGCCCCAGGGCTGTTCCAGTTACCAGAACCCTGCTTGGAAGAAGAGCCGGCCAACTGAGACCCCCCCTCCTCCGTCTTCTGCCTTGAAGCGCTCAGGGTGTTACAAGAGGGCCTGCGAAATTCTGTGTCCCAAATTTTGTGTGGTGCAGCGATCTGGACAGAAATGCCTTCTCCCGGTCTTTTTTCAGGCTCCAGAGATTTGCTAGGGATGCCAGCCTCCAGGTGGGGCCTGGGGATCCCCTAGAATGACAGCTCCTCCCCAGACTGCAGAGATCAGTTCCCCTGGAGGAAAGGGCTGCTTGGGAGGAGGGACTGAGGGATGCCAGCCTCCAGGTGGGGCCTGGGGATCCCCTGGAATGACAGCTCCTCTC
The DNA here is from genome assembly GCF_049243985.1 of Paroedura picta. Classification (NCBI taxonomy): domain Eukaryota; kingdom Metazoa; phylum Chordata; class Lepidosauria; order Squamata; family Gekkonidae; genus Paroedura; species Paroedura picta. The sequence goes on along the minus strand of NC_135370.1, from coordinate 182,026,284 downwards.
CAGACTGCAGAGATCAGTTCCCCTGGAGGAAAGGGCTGCTTGGGAGGGGGGACTCAGGGATGCCAGCCTCCAGGTGGGGCCTGGGGATCCCCTGGAATGACAGCTCCTCTCCAGACTGCAGAGATCAGTTCCCCTGGAGAAAAGGGCTGCTTGGGAGGGGGGACTCAGGGATGCCAGCCTCCAGGTGGGGCCTGGGGATCCCCTGGAATGACAGTTCCTCTCCAGACTGCAGAGATCAGTTCCCCTGGAGGAAAGGGCTGCTTGGGAGGGGGAGTGAGGGATGCCAGCCTCCAGGTGGGGCCTGGGGATCCCCTGGAATGACAGCTCCTCTCCAGACTGCAGAGATCAGTTCCCCTGGAGGAAAGGGCTGCTTGGGAGGGGGGACTCAGGGATGCCAGCCTCCAGGTGGGGACTGGGGATCCCCTGGAATGACAGCTCCTCTCCAGAATGCAGAGATCAGTTCCCCATATAAAATGGCTGCTTTGGAAGGGGGGAGGACTCAGTGGCCTTCACCCCCAAAGCTCCATAAATTTCCCAAGCTGGATATGGCATCCCTACTGATAGCACCTGGCAATGACCAGGTGAGGCAAACCAACAGCAATGCAATCAGAGAGGGTCACCCCTCCAAGAAAAGACAAACCGAAATCAGTATTTGGAGGTGAGCGAAAGGCCGAACGGGAAGAAAAGAGGGTGGGCTGGCTCACACGTATTTACTGAATAGATTTTATAAACCCGTTTTTCTGCCAGCAAGCTGGCACCCAGTACTGGAGCATCCCCGTAATTTGTAAAAGTCAGTCTGTAAAAGGACAGAAGGCCTCTTGTCCTTCCTTCTCACACAAACCGATCCCCCTAAAGTGTCAAACAAGGGTGGAAGGGTCCATGTGCTCAGCCCCCAGTTTGAATCAGGACCCCTGTCTCCGCCATTCATATTTGAGAAGGCCTGGAAGCAGACATCTTCTATCTGGCATCGTGTCTGGTCTGTCCGTGGAATAGGCTTCTCTCCGGCGGAGTTTGGCGCTTGTTTGGAATTCCAGGAATTTGTCCCTAAGGGTCACACCTGTTCCATACCACCCCAAGTCTTTCCAAACCAGGGGTAGTCAAACGGCGGCCCTCCAGATGTCCATGGACTACCATTCCCAGAAGCCCCTGCCAGCATTCGCTGGCAGGGGCTTCTGGGAATGGTAGTCCATGGACATCTGGAGGGCCGCCGTTTGATTACCCCTGTTCTAAACTGACCAAAGCCCAGTCCTTCAACTAACAAAGTTACTAGTGCTGGCCCCTTCTTTTTACAACCAACGTTGAATCATCGCTTCACGTGAAAGAGAAAAACGTTCTTGCGCTGTGCCAAGATTTCTTCAGCGGAAAAGATTTCTCCCACCTTGCAAATGTTCTCCTGCCTGGTCTTGACTCCTTACTCGCTGTAGGCGAATCAGCAAGTGGTTCTCAGCCAGTGAGAGCCAGCTTGGCATCGTGGTCAGGAACGCGGACTTCTAATCTGGCGAGCCCGGTTGGATTCCCCGCTCCTCCTCCCCTGGCTGCAGCGAACGCTCGCTCCCATTTCACAGGGCCACGGGATGCCCAACTCCCACCAGCTCTGCCTCCAGGAAAGGGAAGAAAGGCACGTCCTCATTTCAGCTCCCCGGACTCCTTCCGCGTCGACGTTTCCAGGAGCTGAGAGTGCGGCGCTCTTTTTGAACCCAGCCTCCTCGAGACCCGGTGGAGGCAGCTGCGGAACACCGACGTCCGGAAGATGATGAACACCCAGGGGTCGACGATAGAGTTGATGGAAAATATCCGGAGGGCGGTGAGGTCGGCGTTCTCGTCGTCATCGGGGGCAAAAGCGCCAACGTAAGCACGGATCTGGGGAGGGAGAAGAGGAGGGAACCCAGTGAAGCTCAAGACTCGATGGCCACACGTGCTCAAATTCACTCCCCAAAGCAGCGGTCCCCAATCTTCTTGTTGTCGGGGGCCGCCTCCGAGGGTGGAAGAGAGCCACACATGCACGTTTTCGCCACTAGGTGGCGCTAACGTGCATGCGCAGAGCTGCTGCGGGTGCGTGTTTTCGCCAGCAGAGGGCGCAACGCTCATGCGCGGCAGCTCTGCGCGTGCGCGTTTGTGTCGCTGGCATGCCAGCGGCCGTGACTGCCTCTTCCCCCCCTCTCACTGCGGGGGGGGGGAGGTAGGCGTGGCCGCTGGCGGCCCGGTACCATGGCCTTTGTGGCCCGGCACCGGGCTGTGGACCAGGGGTTGAGGACCCCTGCCGCAAAGGACAGGAGGGAGAGGAACACCGCTGGAGGTGAGGAGGAACGCGGTACCAGGCAAGGAGCAGTGAGGACCGGGTTCGAATCCCCACTCTGGCGTGGAAGCCTGCTGAGCAAACATGGGTCCCTCAATACTCTCAGCCTGACGTACCTCACAGGTTGTTGTGGGATTCAATGGGGCAGGGGAGAAGGACGTGAACTGCCGCTCTAGGTCCCAGATCAGGGAGAAAAGCAGGATGTGAATTGGGAGGGGGGGGGGAAATAAATTTTTGGCAGGCTCGTCAGCTAAGCCAAAAATTTGTCAACCACTGGTTGATGCATGAAAGTGCCTTCTCCTGAAGCATACTCTTGGTCTAGCAAAGTATTGTCGACTCAGGCTGGCAGCTGTTTTCCAGGATCTCAGGTAGATTTCCACACCACATTTTGCCTAATCCAGGGGTAGTCAAACTGCGGCCCTCCAGTTGTCCATGGACTACAATTCCCAGGAGCCCCTGCCAGCAATCGCTGGCAGGGGCTCCTGGGAATTGTAGTCCATGGACATCTGGAGGCCGCAGTTTGACTACCCCTGGCCTAATCCTATATATGGAGGAACCAGGGATCGAACCTGGGACCTCTTGCATGTCAAGCAGATGCTCAACCACTGAGCCACAGCCCCTCCCCACAACTCCCCCTTCCCAGTCCTCTGTAACTATAATAAAAGACCTTTAAGGCCAACCAAGATTTATTCAAGGTGTGAGCTTTCGAGTGCAAGTACTCTTCCTCAGACTCACTGCTCAATCCATGGATGTGGCCAAGATGGCGGAGTTCCTCCCCCCCCCCAGCCCCTTGGCTGTCGCCGGCTAGGGGAGGGGGCCGTGAGGGTGGCAAGGCCAGGTGAGGGTGGGTGGCAGGTGGCTGCAGGTCAGCCTTGCAGGCATGTTGATGTTTGGGGTGGCGGCAGCTGGGCCCTGGGACAGCAGCGGAGATAGCGGTTGGTCGGTCCTCTTGACCCAGAAACGCTCCAAGCAGTGGCTCATGGGCCAGCATGCCACAACGGCAGCTCCCTGACCCCTGACAGCTCAGTGGTCTAAGGCAAAGTGAGCAGGAACTCCAAAGCTCACGGCAGACGTGCACCCCCCTCTCCCACCCTCCAAACACCCTCTGCTGCACCTTTCTCCCGAAACTCCCCCGTACCCCACTCTCCATCCCTGCCTTGCAACGCCCCGCCCCACCATCTCCCAGCCCCCGAAACAGATGTTCCTGCACACCTCCCACCTCCTTCAGCCCACCCCATCACACCCTCTCACGCCCAGCCACACAACCACAACCCACACAACACACCCACGCAGCCACATCTCCATCCAGAATCAACAGCTCAAGACTTACACCACCCACACATTCGGCGCCCGTTGTATTCCTGGATATGACCCGCTTTACGCTGAGTCATTTGATAGATCTCAAGTGGCTTCAATCAGTCATCCGAGCATTTCCAAGGAATCCTTATTCTCATTAGTAAGTTTCCTAGAATCACAGAATCACAGAGTTGGAAGGGGCCATCCAGGCCATCTAGTCCCACCCCCTGCTCAACGCAGGATCAGCCCTAAGCATCCTAAAGCATCCAAGAAAAGTGTGTATTCAAACTCTTGTTTCACACATGTCTCTCTCAAGTACCTGGAGAATTTGTTTACTCAGTTGTAGCTTCCTTTGCCCTTTTGAGTCTCTGAAACTAATTTGTCTCCGCGGTTTATGAACAGTCATGTGCTTCCTTCAAGGGGCAGGAGGGAAACATTCAAAGGCAACTCCGAATCCGTGGATTCAGGCGGCACGGAAATGGCGACTGCGTTTCAGCTCTTTGTTGATCCCCGCTCTAAGGGACAAGAGAACTAAATCGGAACTGAGAACCTCCCCCCCCCAAAAAAAGCCATCACCACATATACAGCTGTTAACCACAAGAGATTCCTGGCGGTGCACGCCATTGGTCAGTGGCACGGTGAAATGGTTGGATCTGGCGGTTGGGATCCAGCCGCATGTTGGCCAATTACAGTCGCAGGATTATGATCCTGACTTGGACCTCAAGTTCCGGTCCTCAGCAGGCACAACAGTGCCAAACACTTTAATTTTCATGGAAATAAATATATGGTATTGTAGAATCCTAGAGTTGGAAGGGGCCTCCTGGGTCATCTAGTCCAACCCCCTGCTCTGTGCAGGACACTCCCAACCACATTGCTCATCCACTGTCACCTGCCACCCCGTTGAGCCTTCATCTGGATGGCAGAGCACAAGGCAGTGGTTCTGATTTTTTGCTGGTATGTTTAACACTTTTTGGTAGCTGCTGTCTTATTAGCTGCAACTTACTGTGCCGATGAGAATAACAAAAATTTGGGTAAAGCCTGCATCTTAACAGTCCCCAGTTGGGGTCAGGGGATTCCCCCCATTTTGGAACATCTCCCTTCTCCTTTTCAGGGCTATCAGGATCTGGGGTAAATCACACACACACACACAGACACACACCAGGCAGGAAATCAGGAATAAATGTGATGTGCCTACGTCACCCAGAAATGATGCAGGCACATCAGTGAAATTGGTGGGCACAACTCTATGGTAAGAAGCTAATTCTACCATAGAGTTTTGCCCCCAAACCAGAGCATCACCTCTGACATCCCCTTCACTCCTTGAAGAGGTAATTTTCAAGTGCAGTCAAGGTAGAAGAAGAGTTGGTTTTATACCCTGCTTTTCACTCCCTGTAGGAGTCTCAAAGCGGCTTACAATCGCCTTCCCTTCCTCTCCCCACAACAGACACCCTGTGAGGTAGACAGGGGATGAGACAGCTCTGACAGAGCTGCTCAGAGCAGCACTATCAGGGCTGTGACTAGCCCAAGGTCACCCAGCTGGCTGCATGTGGAGGAGGAGTGGGGAATCAAATCTGGCTCTCCTGATTAGAAGATGTCACTCTTAACCCCAACACCAATTTGGCTGCCTAGGCTTTTCGCGGCTGGAGACAGGCGGGTTGTCAGTTTTTGCCTTTGGATTGGAACTCTGGACCTCTTTGGTCCAAACCAATCAGGGCCGCCCCTCCTTCGCTTCCGAGATCTGATGAGATCAGCCTGTCCGGGACCTTTCAGGTCAGGGCAGTTTTCCACTTTCCGTTCTTTGTAGAATTCTTTGAAAGCCTCGGCCCAGCCAGACGAATTTCTGCAAAATCTGGCACTCAGGAAGGGCTAATTTGTGACTCATTAAGGAGACAGATGTTTTTTCAGAATTGGACGTGGGTCCGAATTTGGAAAGGACCCCGAACTGTTCTTTAACCCAGAACTTTCTTGTTAGACGCCCCAAGCTAGGAGCAGCGGCCTAGGAATGGAATGAATGAACAAAAGGAATTAAATGAATAAATTAATAAATAAAAGCGTAGTATTGAGGGACTCTAGCCTTCATTAGTGTGGAGGATTTTTCATAGCAGATTTCTTGAAATACATGTTCTGCTGAGAGCACACGATATTTCCCCCTTCTCTCGAGCATGTATTTCCTGCCCTTTCCTCCAAGGTGCTCCGTGGCTGTCCCGTCCCCATCTGAATCTTCCCCCAGCAAACTTTACAACTGTGTAAGAATCTGAATGCACGTCCCCTAGGTTTTCAGCCTGCGGGTACCTCTGTTCTGACCAAGCGTGTTGGATGCAGCCACAAAATGGCCACTGCAGGAGGCGGGGCCGGCTGTCAAAATGGCCACTGCAGGAGGCGGAGCCACACCGACATGCAGAAGAAGCGTGGGGAACAACAGGAGTAATTTTTTAAAAACCCACTGGGAAAGAGGTAGGAGAATGAGAGTAAACAACAGATTCAAGTGGGTCGCCGTGTCGGTCTGAAGTAGCACAACACAAATAGAGTCAGATAGCACCTATAAGACTGACAAAGATTTATTCAAGGCGGGAGCTTTTGAGTGCATGCACAGAGTGCAAAGACTGATTCAAGGCATGCCCAGCTCATGCCTTAAATAAATCTTAGTTTTAAAGGTGCCATTGGATTTGTTGAGTGTTAAAAATATAATTTGATTCTGCACAGGGCATCAGCTCTCCAGTGGCCAATCAGCAGCCAATGCTGGGTAAGCAATACAAGGCGGGATACAAATCTGGGGGTCTCAGATAAAAACCGCCATGTGGGGCAGGACCCACTTCAGGTACTTCAGCTGCTGCCTCCTCTCCCTGGCCTCACGCACGTGCCCTTTAAAGATGCAAATGGCTGTGTCTTTCTCCATTATTTTATTCATGCCCATTTATATATACTTGACGAGGTGACTAAGACCTTCTTCACTGAAAGACAGACCTAATAATAAATATTATTAGTTACAGCGGCTCAGCGCCAACGTTGAGACGCTGAGCACAGGCCCAGAAGGTGTTTTTTAAAAAATCAATTCAATTCCCCTTATTTTGGGCTTTCCAGTAAATTGGGACCATATTTCTTCCTTGAAGGAATTTGATGTTTTCATTCCTGGAGGCTCTTTATGCCTTTGCAAACTCGATGGCTGGAGGGAGGCTTTGAAGCGGCTTTCGATCTGCTTTTAGAACATCGCGTGTTTAAATAGTTTGAGCCTGCTCTTTGGCGCTTTGTGGGCCTGCGAGATTCCAATCCCGGCCCCAAATTCTCCTTCTCCACTAGGCTGGCCAAGGTGTCAGGGTCCTGAGCAGGGCAAGCCCCCCGCTTTTCTTTTGAACCTAGCACACCCCCCAACCTTTCAGCCTGTGGAACTCTTGACGGTGGATGGAGGGGTGCAAGAGCATAATGGCTGTCCCCAAAGAGGCAGCAGCTGCCGAAGAGACTTTTAAAAAACCCGCCCAGGGAATCAAATTTCCAGTGGCCAATAAAAAGCCTTGCTGGGCAACAGCCCCGCCCACTTTGCATAAAATCACTTGGCGTCACCTGGTAAAGTGTTTGTGGCCTGGTGCCCACGGGCACATTGGGGAACCCTGTTTTACCCTGTGTGTCCAGGGAGCATGTTCTAGCTATTTTAAACACACACACACACACACGAGCCCCCTGTCCCCTGTGGGTGGTCCCACTGTGTGGTTTTCCTTATCACGCCGGAGGGGCTGCCCAGTTGGCAACAGAGCGCAGTGATGAGCCAGGAGGCCGCACGGGATTGCAGGAAGGGGGGCAGCGTTGGGAAACATCACCCCACACCTGACTAATCCCAGGCAAATCCCCACACCCAGTGCCGCTCGAGGAGGTGGCCAGCAGGAAGGCACGATCCGAAGATGCTTTTGGGGAAAGTCTGTGAGAGACAGGATCGCCCCCTGGTGGCTGTATCTGTTGAACAGTATAGGATGGGCACGGGTTGCCAGCCTCCAGCTGCAGCCTGGAGTTTTCCCAGAAGTCAATGTGGGTGCAAAAATGTCTTACTTCCAGCCCAGCAGAACCTGAAAAATAGACCCTCTCTTGATACGGCAGCTCTGGCCGCTTGGATCAGAAGGGTGTAAGGTGCCTCGGTCTCTCCTCAAAATCAGTTCCGAAACTCCACTTGGCACAGAAGGCCATAGCCTGGCTATTACTGGGAGCAAGATAGATAACAATCCAATCAGGCTAGATATCAGGAAAAAGTTTTTCACAGTCAGAGTAGTTCAGCAGTGGAATAGGCTGCCCAAGGAGGGGGTGAGCTCCCCCTCACTGGAAGTCTTCAAGCAAAGGTTGGATACACACTTTTCTTGGATGCTTTAGGATGCTCTGGGCTGATCCTGCATTGAGCAGGGGGTTGGACTAGATGGCCTGTATGGCCCCTTCCAAATCTATGATTCTATGACTCATATTATTATTATGAAGAAGAGTTGGTTTTTAAACCTTGATTCTCACTGCCTGAGAGAGTCTCAAAGCAGCTTGTAATTGCCTTCCCTTCTTACCCCCCCCCGGGGAGGCAGGTGGGGCTGAGAGAGCTCTGAGAGAACTGCTATGTGTGAACAGGACTGTGACTGGCCCAAGGTCACCCAGCCGTAGCTGCATGTGGAGGAGGAACGGGGAATCAAACCTATCCAGATGGCTCTCCCGTTTTACGGTCACTCCAGGGGCTGTTCATCTATTATCAGACTCCAATTCTATGGAGGCAAAAGGGATAATCGACTGGGGCTTGTTCCTGCCGTGTGTGTACTGCAGGTCGGCTTCCCTTGAGTAGCTTTGCATCATTTCATGTGTCATGCCAAGGTTTATATTTTACGCCAGGTCTGTTTTTCAGACAGCTGATGGGTTCCAGGACCCCAAATACTATATTGTGTTTGACCGAGTATCTCCTTTTGTTGATTCTGCACAATTCCCTTGGAGTCCCGGCAGGGAAGATGGATTATAAATAAATGATATAAATGAATGGGACAAAGATGGAGTCTAGTGGCCCCTTTCAGACCCTCGAGGTTTTTGGTTTTCTGCAGACCACCTTTCATGGGCATTTGTTGGGGTGCTACATCTGGAACAGAGCGGGATCGTAGGAGTTAATGGAAATTGGTTGCAGCTGGATTTTAGAATTTCACTCTGTGTGTTTGTTTTTGTATTCTTTTGCTGTTGCGCACTGCCCTGAGATCAGTTTTGGAGAGGGGCAGTTTAGAAATCTCAAAATAAATTTTCTTTAAAAATCCTTCAGGTGCTTTGAAGCCACTTGTATTCTGCACAAAAGATGTCCTGTGCAGGAATAAAAACCTATGGGGGTCTTAGAATCATAGAATAACAGAGTTGGAAGGGACCTCCTGGGTCATCTAGTCCAACCCCCTGCACTATGCAGGACACTCCCAACCCTCTCGCTCACCCACTGTCACCTGCCACCCCCTTGAGCCTTCACAGAATCAGCCTCTCCGTCAGATGGCTCTCCAACTTCTGCTTAAAAATCTCCAACGATGGAGAACCCACTGCCTCCCGAGGAAGCCTGTTCCACTGAGGAACCGCTCTGACTGTCAGGAACTTCTTCCGGAGGTTGAGACGGAATTTAGAATCATAGAGTTGGAAGGGACCTCCTGGGTCATCTAGTCCAACCCCCTGCACTATGCAGGACACTCACAACCCTCTCGCTCCTCCACTGTCACCTGCCACCCCCTTGAACCTTCACAGAATCAGTCTATGGTGGGGAGAGGAAGCTGCTGTCGGAATCCTTTGGGTAGTGAAAAGTGGGATAGAAAAGATGGCTCCCCTTCTTTGTGTAATCATGACTGTGATCCTTTGGAATTGAATCATAGAACCATAGAATTATAGAGTTTGAAAGGTCCTCCTGGGTCATCTAGTCCAACCCCCTGCATTATGCAGGACACTCACAACCCTCACAATCCCACAATTGGGGTAAGCAACTTTATCTTGGGGCTTATTTGACCTTTTACTGGTATTTTTGGATGTTTCTTTATGGTTTAATCGTTTTTAACAGTTCTTTGACAATTCATTATAACAGTATATTTGTGTGTCTTTTTTAATCCCATAATTATGCACGCCGTGTGACCAACAGTTGTGCTTTCTTTTATTTTTTCTCCTGCTCGAACTTCAGGCTCCTGGCTTCATTTCTAGGCTGGCTTTTGTTTTCCCTTCCGCAAACTATGCAAAACTGAGCTGCCTTTTGATGCCAGAGATTACAGTCGCATTGTTCTATGTGACTCACAGAGTTACTTGGACTAATTATTAGGAACTCTGTACAGCTTGCTGCAAATTCGATCCGACAGTCATTTTGGATGTACTGTGTTCACTATCTGTGTGGCTTTCAGTTTTTTGTCATTTTAATTTGGTTGGTCCTATAACCCAAATCCTACTTGGTTGTTTGGTTGCTTCTCCCTGGGACTCCAGGCAGGTGGTGCATAGAATCCTAGAGTGGGAAGGGGCCATGTAGGCCATCTAGTCCCACCCCCTGCTCAGTGCAGGATCAGCCTCAAGCATCCAGGAGAAGGATTTGTCCAGCCGCTGCTTGAAGACGGCCAGTGAGGGGGAGCTCCCCACCTCCTTAGGCAGCCCCTTCCAATGCTGAACTAGACTCCTAGAATCCCAGAGTGGGAAGGGGCCATGCAGGCCATCTAGTCCAACCCACCCTGCTCCATGCAGAGTCAGCCTCAAGCAGCCTCTCTCAACTTTTTTACTGTTGAGAAATCCCTGAAACATCCTTCAGGCTTCGAGAAACCCCAGAAGTGGCGCAATCATGCAGAACATGGGAAACAGAGCTCTGTACATGCCCACTGGGGCTCCTCCCCTTCCCACCCACCCCAGGCCCATCATTGACCATTTTGGGAGGGGTTGGGTGGGTCAGCATGACCATCTACGGTCACACCACCCACCCAATCAGGCTTTCTCAACCAGCGTCTGCGTGATGTCACTCCTGGTGACACGTGATTTCCGGGGGCGTGGCAGGAAGGTGTGGCCAGCTGACATCACTTCTGGGGTTTCTTGAAGCCTGAAGGATATTTCAGGAGTTTCTTGACGCTAAAACGGTTGAGATAGGCTGCCCGATCCCTTCTCCGGGAAGTGACTCAATCAGACAGCCTTGGGTGTTTGCGGACCCCCACCCGCCACCCTCCAACCTGATGCTTTTAAGCCGTGTCTTAAAAAGGCAAGGAATGTCTGTCTACCGACCCAGGACTCAGCGAGCCTTAATAGCCTCTCCAAAACAATCTAACTTTATCCTCTATTAAAACTCCCCCAAGAGAACTTCCCAGTCGCAGATCTGATATCAGGCCCACAACGGCGAAGGTATTTACAGTCCAGGTCCAGCTCACAAAAGGGAACGTCCAGAAGGCAGGCGGCACCTCTGAGTAGACCTTACAGAAGCATCTCGCCCGTTGCTGCAGGAAATTCGACAGGGGCCTAGGTGGACCTTCGGCGTGGTCAGACAGGGCAGCCCCTCTGCTAACGAATTAATTAAATTGTAAAGCTATCTGGCTGCTTTGCTTCCTGCAGGAGCTCCAGGCGGTAAACCATGTGAACAAGAGCCAGCTTGGGAGTTGTGGTTAAGAGTAGCGGGTCCTAACCTGGAGACACCAAGACAAATTTCACACACTGCCCCAATGACAGACTAGGCCTCCCTCCCGGCTGCCAACAAGTCTCCAAAGACCTGACAAACCTATTAGATGACCGGAAGTGACATCACACGTTGCTGGGACGCTCTAGGAATTGACTTTGTTTTTTTAGTTCCCACCCTGGAAACTGGTTCTGGGGATAAGGCCCCCACTTAGCTTTCGCTTTGCTAAAGCCCTGCCGGCTTTTCTTTGGCCTTCACTAGTTCTTAGAGATGGTAGGCCAGCCCTTTTCAAGCTTTTGACCATGGAAGAACTCCCAAAATAATTCTTCAGGCTTTGAGGGACACGGGAAGTGATGTCAACTGGACCCGCCTCCCTGCCATGCCCTGCCCCTTGAGGCAGGCTTGAGGAGGTCTGGGAGAGGAGACAGGAGGTGGTTTGAAGCAGGGGTAGTCAACCTGTAGTCCTCCAGATGTTCATGGACTACAATTCCCATGAGCCCCTGCCAGCAACGCTGGCAGGGGCTCATGGGAATTGTAGTCCATGAACATCTGGAGGACCACAGGTTGACTACCCCTGCTTTAAAGCTCTGCCCCCAGACAAGAAAACTCACTCATGCTTGGGAGGGGGAGCAATCAAAGTGGCCAGTTCCCTAGATTGTGGCTGAATCCATTAATGTAGGATAAAGCCCACAGACCCCCTCCAGAGCACCCGTGGACCTCCGGGGGTCCGCAGACCCCTGGATGTGAATCCCTACGGTAGGCTGTCTGCTTCCTGGACCATGTCTTGGCCCAGCTGCTTCTGTGTTGATTTATCCCTCGATAATTTATCTGAACGTCTCATTCCTGTTGAAATTTTCTTTTAAGCTCAACGCATTTTTTTGAAAAAGAGACAACACGCGTACCACTAGTACAGGTGGCCTCAGCTGTGAAAATACCGGGACGATTCTTGCGGTTAAACAATAGGAAGAATTTTATGGCAGATAGGGCATTTCCCCAGCGGAAACGGCTTCCTCGGGATGTTGTGGGCTCTCTCTCTCTCTCTTTGGAGAACTCTAAACGGAGGCCAGGGGGCTGATTCTGGGAATTTGGGCAGAAGTTGGGAGGGAAGGGGGTGAGCTCTCATGGCCCCGGGTAATGCCGATTGCCACTTTGAGGTCTGGAAGGGAATTGACCCAGGGATCTTGGGAGGCTTTTTGCCTTCCTCTGGGCCCAGAGCAGGGGTCATTGGGGAGCAGGGGTGGGGGAAGTAGAAGTAGGTGCAGATTTCCCGAGTAGTATAGGGGGTTGGTCTAGATGACCCCAGAAGACCCCCATTCCAGCTCTCTGTTTCTGGGTTTCTTCTTCCTTGGGGGAATGCCTTCCTAAACAAAGCCCAGGCGAGCGGATCGAATTTGCAGCTCTGTGACGTTTGTAAACACTCCGAGCCACACCACATAAAACACATTTATGTTTTATTGTTCCTTCTGTCTAAACAGCACAGTGTTCTCACTGGACCACAAGTCCTGAAATGCAGCCTCACTAATTTCCCCTCTCTGCCTGCAGGGTTTCCGCAGAGGCAGGATTCTTTCCGTGGGAAACCAGACCCTTCCCCCAGTAAGTCATTTCTAAAGAATTATGATGCCGTTTCAGGAAGATTGGCATGATGCAAATGTTATACCCTTTAACTGTGACGTGCGGTACGCTCTGTTGCTGGGGTAGTCAAACTGCGGCCCTCCAGATGTCCATGGATTACAATTCCCAAGAGCCCCTGCCAGCAAATGCTGGCAGGTGCTCCTGGGAATTGTAGTCCATGGACATCTGGAGGGCCGCAGTTTGACTACCCCTGCTCTGTTGTCTTGGGCTTTGCGCGTTCCCACGGGGATGTTGTGTTGGGTAATATCTGGGGCCCGGCTCGTTGGCAGAGCATCGGCTTTGCAGGCAAAAGATCCACACTGGCACCAGTGAAGGCACCAGTTGCCCATGATGTTCCATCTAAGATGGGGTTGCAGATGAACATTGTAACTTGGGACGGTTGTGTTGTGCAGGCAGACCTGCCGAGGACCGAGCTCAGGTGCGAGGCAGGATTGTAATTCAGAGACACCGATTGGCTCAGGTCTGGCTGGTTTCCCTGTGGGGACCACTGGATTAATAGCAGATAGCCACAGCCTGGGCAGAGTCTGCACTTACTTTCTTTATTCCATTGTCAATCCTGTTGAATTCAGATCGCTTTGAACTCGGGTCTTCCTCTCCCACCCCCCCACTCCCCATTGAAACAGGAAAGTCTTCTGCACGTGGTTAGGGAGGCTCAGAAGGTGGGGGGGGGGAGCCAAGCCTCTTTCTTTCTTTTCTTGAAGGGGGGGGAAGAGGAGCCAGGTAGGGAGCCTCTTTCTTTTCTTGGAGGGGGGGAGAGGATCGAAAAAGGCAGAGGAGGGAGGAAAAATCCAGGACCGACAGAAGTTGAAATTAGGGACTTCTCCTTTAAGGCAAGCTTGTCACATGACCAGGTGTAGCCTATCAGAGGTTCTCTACCACCAACCTGGATATTGAGGATTAAAAGCAGTCTGAGATATAGCACAATAAAGGTAGGGTAACTCCGGGTCAATCCTTCTTGCTGCAGAAGGAAATTTTAAATCGCTCCAAATCCAAACGGAAATCGCATTCTGTGTAGAGGGCAGGGACTGAATCGATCTGGAGTTGGAATAAAAGCTCCGTGCAGTTTACACCCTGGTTGAATGGCTCGCGGCAAGATCCACCAAGGAGCCAATCAATTCAAACCGCCAGTAACCAATCACCGGTGGACGTGAGTGGATCTCTTGTTTCATGTACGTCTATCTTGGGGAGTCTGTTCAGGATGCAGTTATGGTACTATGAGCTGATCACTAATGAAGACTTCAGCCATTCCAGGGCTGCCACGATCCTTGGCCCATGGATCCAACAAGGTGGCAGCAGAGAGCATGCAAGCCCACAGCAGCCATTTTGTTCTTGGCTCCGCCTCCTGTGGCAGCCATTTTGGGGTGGAGCCCACAGCACTCTCAACATGTCAGATGTGCCCACAGGATCAGAAAAGTTGGGGGCTCCTGCCCTCAGTGACCTTAGACAAAGCCTGGGTTTCCCAAACCCACTCAGTACAGGCATGATACTGGCCTACCTTACAGGGCTGTTAGGACAGCCCTGTGAGGAAGATAAGTCTCATTACCCATTGCAAACAAGAGAGGGGGTTGGTGGCTGAGATAAGAAACTAGCCATGTATGGTGGCCCAGAAGGGGCATGATAAACCACCAACTTAGGACTTCAGAAACCAAGATGCCTTGCAAGAAGGGTTGTTGCTTTTTGAACACCCGGCCACTTTTGGAAAACTAGTAGGATTGGTCTGATTCAAGAGGGGGATCTCTGAATGCAACATTTCTGGGAACTGGGGTGCCTGTATATCCGATGTCAAGGCCTCAGCTCACGGGCATATGGATTCCGCTAAATGGTCCATCAAAATCTTATTCCAAATCCAATCCAATTCAATGCGATCCTGTCCACGTGAACCGTCAGCTCGCTAAGTTCTGCTTTTGGGAGAAATTATTAGTGTTTCAGACAAACTTCATATAAGCAAATACTTGTCTCTTGGACAGAGTATAAGGTCCTATTAACCGCAGCTACTCCTAGCTAATGGCGTTCCAGAGGAACGCTAATAATTTGTCCCTTGATAAAGCCAGAAGGCGAAACGCGTTGGGGCTTCTATGAAGTAAGAATTAAAAAACATCCGAAACTGAAGAGAGGCGACTCTATTTGGATTTATTATTGCCATGTTGGTGTCCCAGTGCATCTGTACTATTTCATATTTGGGGAAATGTGAGCAACAAGGCACGGAGTGCCCAGTCATTCAAGGAAGGGACTGTGCAAATTAAGAAAGCGGAACATCAGTGAATGAACAGCTGTGGTTTTACACCAGAAGCTGCAGATTTCTGGAAAGACATAAGTTTGGCTCCCTCTGAGGCACTGGACAATGGGTCTTGAGAGCCGGGGAGAGAAACAGAGAGAGCTAAGTTGATGGTTTCTTTCTGTACTCATAAGAGCTGACAGGAAGAGGCGGGTCTGGTATTTTCTGTTGAATATCGGGGTTTGGAAGAAGATTTGGTGGACTCAGGGGTTTCTGGACAAGGGCTTAAAGTCTACTGTCATAAACCAAACACTTGTCCCAAAGCGCTTACAAACAGCTTTCCCCTCATCACACCAGACACTCGGGGAGGGAGATGGTGCTGAGAGAGCTTTAACAGAACTGCTCTGCAAAAACAGCTCTGAGAGAATTGTCACTAGCCCAAGGCCACCCAGTTGGCTGCAGGTGGACGAGTGGGGAATCAAACCCGACCCTCCAGATTAGAATTTGCCACTCTTAGCCACTACACTATGCTGGCTCTATTCTCACCGCTAAAATAAAATCAGAAGCTAACCATAAACTGTTCATATCGGAAACTAAAATAAAGCTGAAGAAGAAAAACACCCAAACATTCTTGGTGTCAAAACACAATCTAAACAACATTCCCTGAAAAGTTTAATGAACATGTAAAAACCACATTTGCATTACTAAGTTCAAGTGACCGTGAACCAGAAGAAGTGTGGGTGGAAACAGGAGATATTATCAAGGAAGAATGTGCAAAGGCTATTCCTGTAGTCAAAAGAAATGAAAAGCCTTGATGGATGACTGATGAATCTCTTAAAATTGCTAAAGATAGACAAGAGGTAAAATGTGACAGAAATAGAACCAGAAGCCTAAAGGCAGCATTCTGGTAGCTCACACATAGAAACAAAGAGAAGGATTACAATAGCCAGTGTAAAGAAATGGAAGAGAACAACAAAAAGAGGAAGAACAAAAGATCTGTTCCACAAGATCCAAGATCGCAAAGGGAAATTTAAAGTATGCTGAAAAATCAAAATGGAAATACACTAACTCAAGAGGCCAAAAATTAAAAAGATGCATACTGAGAAATGATACAGAAGAAATGAAAGAATGGCGTATTCCTTCCAAGAAGAAGGAACTTACAGCTCTGAAGAATTTACAGTGTTTACAAAGTGATTGCTGCATAGAAAGTAACTGGGAAATACAAATCACCAGGCATACATGGAATATCAACAGAGCTATCCTATCAAAGCAGACGACATGGAGGCCAAGGCCTTCTCCTGATGTTGCCTCCTGGCTCTGAGATTCAGAGGCATAGTGCTTCTGAACATGGAGGTTCTAATCAGTCACTGGGGCTAGTAGCCACTGATGAACATCCTCCATAAATCTATCTGGTCTCCTTTTAAACAGGTTCGTTTTTGTGGCTATCAACAACAAGGCATAGAGGCTGAGACCTTCCCCTAAGGTTGCCCCCTGCAACTGGGATTCAGAGCTTTAGTGCCTCTGAACATGGAGGTTTCCTTTAGTTAGCATGGTTAGGAGCTACTGGTAGACCTCTCCACCATGACTCCATCTAATTCCCTTTCAAAGTCATCCATTTCTTTGGACATGACTATACCCATTCCATATTTTAGCCACTCCCTATGTAAAGTTGCCTTTCCTTTTGTCCATCCTGAACCTACTGCCCATCAGCTTCACTGGATGCCTTCAGGTTCTAGTATTTTCAGAGAGGGAGAAAACATTTTCCTTGCCTACTGTCTCCATCCCATGCATCATTTTGCAATCCTCTATCATGCCCCCCCCCAGCTGTCTCTTTACTAAAAGGAAGAGTCCAAGACTCTTCCGCATTTCCCCCTAAGGAAGGGGCTCCAGCCCCCCATCACCTGGGTCACCCTCTTCTGTTCTTTTCCCAGATGGTTCATGTACTACAGTTCCTATGAGCCCCTGCCAACGGACCATGCTGACAGGGGCTCATAGCAACTGTAGTCCATGAACATCTGGAGAGTCCCAGTTTGGCCACCCCTGGCACAGAGGATAAGGCCTCCCTCTGAGGGCACTTCAAAGGCTGACTGCCTCTGAACATGGAGGTTCTCTTTAGCATGTCACCAGGGCTGGCAGCTACTGAGACCTTTCCTCCATAAATCTGTTCTTTTAAAGCTGCCTATGCCTGCAGCCAGTTCCATGTTTTAATAACAGGGATCCAGAAATATCCCAGTTTCACTGGATTCCAAGATCTAGAGGGAGAAAGAGTTCTCTTTGCCAACTCTACCTGGGCATCATTTTATCAAGGTCTATCACCACCACCACCCCCAGTTTTAGTTGTCTCTTTTCTAAACTGGCAAAGTTCCAGGGCTATCCTGCATTCTATTTACCTGGCTTGTCCCTGGTTCTTTGGGTTCCTGTTCTGCACTTTGAGTTCCTGTTCTGCACTTTCTTGGCTCACCCTACTGGTCACTTCTATATTACACTGGTGTATAAAAAGGTAAAGGTCTCCCCTGTGCAAGCACCGTGTCATGTCTGACCCTTGGGGTGACGCCCTCTAGCGTTTTCATGGCAGACTCAATACGGGATGGTTTGCCAGTGCCTTCCCCAGTCATTACCGTTTACCCCCCAGCAGCAAGCTGGGTACTCATTTTACTGACCTCGGAAGGATGGAAGGCTGAGTCAACTTTGAGCCGGCTGCTGGGATTGAACTCCCAACCTCATGGGCAGAGCTTCAGACAGCATGTCAGCTGCCATACCACTCTGCGCCACAAAAGGCTCTGGTGTATATTTGGGGCAAAAACCTGCAGTTGGGGCAAAGATTTGGGGCAAAAATCTGCAGGTACGCCAGATGTAAAACTGAATCAACCACTGGGGGGGGGGGACAGAGCCTATGGGGAACAGAAACCTCCCCTTCCTGAACTAACAGAAACTTACACATGAAGAATTCTTCAGCCTTTCATTACAGGGAAGGTACAGGGCCAGTTTATCCATGTGGGACTTCCCGGGGGGGCTGATCCTGCCGCAATTGTGTTCTGCTAGGGCCCTGCAAGTCCTTCAACCGCTCCTGGGACGGTGCTCCGATCCCACCCGCTTACTAATTGAAAACAAAGTTTCCCTTTATTTTATGGAATTGCAGGGCTCTCTGGGAGCCTTCCCCAACGTTCTGCTCCCTCGAGGGCTGGGCCCCGATCGCCCACGGGTCCTGGGACGTTAACAGCGGATTCCCAAGAATCAATTAGTTTTTAATAAATTCCCTTGCTCTGACTCATCTGGAAATACTTGTCCCGTCTCCTGCAGAGGATAGAGTATTCGGATGATGTGCTACTGACATCTTTTTAAAACACACACACACACAAACTGAAGCTAGGAATGTAAAGCGGTTATCCGACGGTTTGCATACGAGCATGAAGGCAGACGTTTCACAACCATACCATAATTCATCCTTTCCCAACGGGCGTTTAGCTCCTTCCAAGAATTAATCAACTAACTGGTCTTGAATTCTAAGGACTTGGCAGGTGCCAAGGAGCCTCAAGCTCTGTGCCATTTCTTGCTCTTAAGACATGCAGTGGCCAAAGAAAGGAAGAATTGCAAATAAGTTGCTCCCCCCCAATTGTGTTTGTCAGTTGTTCCCCTTTCCTTTAGCCTAGCATCCGAGAAATGTAGTCTCTGCAACTAACCGGGGTCCCCTGCTTGATCTGAGGCCTGCAGCCTCCAGACCCGGGTAAGGAATTGCAAGGGGCCACCCAGGATGGGGACCGGCCTTCTCATTCCTGGCAAAATGGCTGCAGGAGGGGGCGGGCTAGGTAAGTGGCAGAAAACTCCGGCAGAGAGCCAAGGTGCCCCTCCTCCCATGTAGTGAGTAGGAAGGATTCAAAGATTCGAAGGTAAATCACTCTGTTCTCGGGGGGTGGGGGGTGGGATCATTTGCGACGGCAAGGCAGCCTTCGTTCCTGCCGCAAGGAACTGTGGGTAAAACCAAAACACACCCCGTGCTCTGCAGAAGAAAGATACTAAAGAAAGATAAAGAAGATACATGTGGAGAAGAAACAGGTTAGGCAGAACGGCTGCAGGTAACATAGCTGAACCTGAACCCTGCTCTGAAATCCGACTGCATTAAAAAAAAAATGAAGCTGCCTTGAACTGGCCCATCAAAATCAGCGTTGTCGGCTCAGGCTGGCAGCAGCTCTCCAGAGTGAGGTCTTTCACATCAGGCCGCTGACGTTACCCGCTAAGCTCATCCTTTCAACGGGAGATGCCGGGGATTGACTCCAGCACTTTCTGTAGGCCAAGAGACTGTAGGCCCTGAGCCCCTTTGCTGAATCTCACCAACCATCGGTCAGGGACAGTCTTGTCTACTCTGACTGGCAGCTGCTCTCCAGGGTCTCCGGCAGAGGTCGTTCCCATCATAGAATCATAGACTCCTAGAATCCTAGAGTGGGAAGGGGCCATGCAGGCCATCTAGTCCCACCCCCTGCTCAGGACAGGATCAGCCTCAAGCATCCAGGAGAAGGATCTGTCCAGCCGCTGCTTGAAGACGGCCAGTGAGGGGGAGCTCCCCACCTCCTTAGGCAGCCCCTTCCACTGCTGAACTAGACTCCTCGAATCCTAGAGTGGGAAGGGGCCATGCAGGCCATCTAGTCCCACCCCCTGCTCAGTGCAGGATCAGCCTCAAGCATCCAGGAGAAGGATCTGTCCAGCCGCTGCTTGAAGAGGGCCAGTGAGGGGGAGCTCCCCACCTCCTTAGGCAGCCCCTTCCACTGCTGAACTAGACTCCTCGAATCCTAGAGTGGGAAGGGGCCATGCAGGCCATCTAGTCCCACCCCCTGCTCAGTGCAGGATCAGCCTCAAACATCCAGGAGAAGGGTCTGTCCAGCCACTGCTTGAAGACGGCCAGTGAGGGGGAGCTCCCCACCTCCTTAGGCAGCCCCTTCCACTGCTGAACTAAACTCCTAGAATCCTAGAGTGGGAAGGGGCCATACAGGCCATCTAGTCTCACCCCCCGCTCAGGGCAGAATCAGCCTCCAGCATCCAGGAGAAGGATCTGTCCAGCCGCTGCTTGAAGACGGCCAGTGAGGGGGAGCTCCCCACCTCCTTAGGCAGCCCCTTCCACTGCTGAACTAGACTCCTAGAATCCTAGAGTGGGAAGGGGCCATGCAGGCCATCTAGTCCCACCCACTGCTCAGGGCAGGATTAGCCCAAAGCATCCAGGAGAAGGATCTGTCCAGCTGCTGCTTGAAGATGGCCA
The DNA here is from genome assembly GCF_049243985.1 of Paroedura picta. Lineage (NCBI taxonomy): Eukaryota > Metazoa > Chordata > Lepidosauria > Squamata > Gekkonidae > Paroedura > Paroedura picta. The sequence continues at coordinate 182,005,997 of NC_135370.1, read as the reverse complement.
GTGAGGGGGAGCTCCCCACCCCCTTAGGCAGCCCCTTCCAGTGCTGAACTAGACTCCTAAAATCCTAGAGTGGGAAGGGGCCATACAGGCCTTCTAGTCCAACCCCCTCAACGCAGGATTAGCCCAAAGCATCCAGGAGAAGGATCTGTCCAGCCGCTGCTTGAAGACGGCCAGTGAGGGGGAGCTCCCCACCTCCTTAGGCAGCCCCTTCCACTGCTGAACTAGACTCCTAGAATCCCAGAGTGGGAAGGGGCCATGGAGGCCATCTAGTCCCACCCCCCTGCTCAGGGCAGGATCAGCCTCAAGCATCCAGGAGAAGGATCTGTCCAGCCGCTGCTTGAAGACGGCCAGTGAGGGGGAGCTCCCCACCTCCTTAGGCAGCCCCTTCCACTGCTGAACTAGACTCCTAGAATCCCAGAGTGGGAAGGGGCCATGGAGGCCATCTAGTCCCACCCCCTGCTCAGGGCAGGATCAGCCTCAAGCATCCAGGAGAAGGATCTGTCCAGCCGCTGCTTGAAGACTGCCAGTGAGGGGGAGCTCCCCACCCCCTTAGGCAGCCCCTTCCAGTGCTGAACTAGACTCCTAGAATCCCAGAGTGGGAAGGGGCCATGGAGGCCATCTAGTCCCACCCCCTGCTCAGGGCAGGATCAGCCTCAAGCATCCAGGAGAAGGATCTGTCCAGCCGCTGCTTGAAGACGGCCAGTGAGGGGGAGCTCCCCACCTCCTTAGGCAGCCCCTTCCACTGCTGAACTAGACTCCTAGAATCCCAGAGTGGGAAGGGGCCATGCAGGCCATCTAGTCCCACCCCCTGCTCAGTGCAGGATCAGCCTCCAGCATCCAGGAGAAGGATCTGTCCAGCCGCTGCTTGAAGACAGCCAGTGAGGGGGAGCTCCCCACCTCCTCAGGCATCCCCTTCCACTGCTGAACTAGACTCCTAGAATCCTAGAGTGGGAAGGGGCCATGCAGGCCATCTAGTCCACCCCCTGCTCAGTGCAGGATCAGCCTCCAGCATCCAGGAGAAGGATCTGTCCAGCCGCTGCTTGAAGACAGCCAGTGAGGGGGAGCTCCCCACCTCCTTAGGCAGCCCCTTCCACTGCTGAACTAGACTCCTAGAATCCTAGAGTGGGAAGGGGCCATGCAGGCCATCTAGTCCCACCCCCTGCTCAAGGCAGGATCAGCCTCCAGCATCCAGGAGAAGGATTTGTCCAGCCGCTGCTTGAAGACGGCCAGTGAGGGGGAGCCCCCCACCTCCTTAGGCAGCCCCTTCCACTGCTGAACTAGACTCCTAGAATCCCAGAGTGGGAAGGGGCCATGCAGGCCATCTAGTCCCACCCCCTGCTCAGTGCAGGATCAGCCTCCAGCATCCAGGAGAAGGATCTGTCCAGCCGCTGCTTGAAGACGGCCAGTGAGGGGGAGCTCCCCACCTCCTTAGGCAGCCCCTTCCACGGCTGAACTAGACTCCTAGAATCTTAGAGATGGAAGGGGCCATGAAGGCCATCCAGTCCCACCCCCTGCTCAGTGCAGGTTCAGCCTTAAGGATCAGCTCCATCCCATTCCTTTTAACTGTGGGGGATTGAACCCGGGGACTCATGGAAGCCAAGCAGCTGCTCTGCCCCTGGACCATGCCCTCCCCCCCCCAAGAACGAAGCCCTAAATTGTGTCGCTTTGTAACTTCCGTTTATCCCCTGCCCTTGCCAGTGGAGCGGGATCCAGGGATCCAGGGAATGTTCCTGCTGCCAGGCATTTGTGATTCTTTGAAATCCCTCGGGGCTCGCTTCATTTTGGCGGGCGACTGTGGGGGCCACACAGGCCATTTTAGGAGCTCACTGTCATGTCTGGGACACGCGTCCCCTGTGTGACCAGGGGCCCCAAAGAGGAGCCGAGAACAGCAGCCTTACCCAAAGTCTCCCCAGGGGGACCCCATTTTCCTAAAAAAATCCAAACCCGTCAGCATCCAATAGACCTTACACGTTTCACTTCACCTCCACCTTATCCTCACAACAACCCTGCGAGGCAGCGTAGGCTGAGAGAGTAGGATTGACTCGAGGTCACTCAGCGGATTTGACCTTAGGGCTACCAGGTCCAACCCTTGAGCCCAGGGGCCCCCAACATGGCCCCCACTGGCAACTTTTACTGAGCCTGCCAAGCGATTTTAAGGAGTGGGCGGGGCCAGGCAAGGCTTTTGACCAGCAAGGATTCTCATTGGCCACTGGAGATTTGATTGGCAGTGCGGATTTTTCTAAAATGTTACTTTGGCGGCAACTGTGTGACTGAATGGCCATCCTTTTGTGACTGGCTCCGCCTCCTGAGGCAGCCATTTTGTTGCTTTTCCCACAGGTCAGCATCACAGAAGTGCCCAAAAGGTCGGGGGGGGGGGGGGACGGACGACGTGCTCTACCCATTGCACCACAACCTAGAGGAGTCCCAAGGGCCTTTCCTTTCCTCTCCCCACAACAGACACCCCGGGAGATAGGTGGGCCTCAAAGTGCTCCAAGAGAACTGACAAACAGTTTGAAGAGAACTGGAACAAGGTCTCCCAGCTGGCTGCATGTGGAGGATGAGTGGGAAATCAAACCTGATTCTCCCAATTAGATGCTGTCGCTCTTAACCACAACACCAAGCTGGCTCTGGAACAAGAGTTGGTTTTTATACCCTGCTTTTCACTGCCTGAAGGAGCATCAAAGTGGCTTACAATTGTCTTTCCTTCCTCTCCCCACAACAGACACGGTGTGAGGAAGGTGAGGCTGAGGGAGCTCTGAGAGAACTGTTCTGCGAGAACAGCCCTAACTCGCTGGCGCTGGCAGAAGGAAACCAGAGTGAAAACATTTTGCACAAGAGCATTCCCTCCTGAACCACAGAGCACTGGGGGGGTGTGTGTTCTGGGTGCGAACGTATTTGTAAACAGGAAGGTGCTAGGCACAGTCCACCTCTCAGAGGGGCAGCCTCTAATCTGGTGAACCGGGTTGGACTCCCCACTTCTCCTCCACAGGCAGCCAGCTGGGCAACCTTGAGCCATCCCCAGATCTCTCGGAGCTCCCTCAGCCCCACCTCCCTCACAGAGTGCCTGCCGGGGTGAGAAGGGGAGCCGCTTTGAGACTCCTTCAGTCAGTGTAAAGTGGTTATTAATAAGCCTGCTCTTCTTTCAGGGGTAGTCAAGCTGCAGCCCTCCAGATATCCATGGACTGCAATTCCCAGGAGCCCCCTGCCAGCGTTCGCTGGCAGGGGGCTCCTGGGAATAGTAGTCCATGGACATCTGGAGGGCCGCAGTTTGACTACCCTAAGTTCCCAACTCCGATCTGGAGATCGGGGAGGGGTGGAGCAGACGGGTGATGTTCCGGAGTGTCCCCTTCCAGGGAGAAAAGTCGTTTTGCCCAAGGGGAACGGATCCCCTTCCAGTGGTCCTTCTGCGTGATCTCCCCAGACGCCCTCCCTCGGAAGTTGGACACCTTGCCCTTTGGGCCCCGCCGGGAGGACTCCAGCTTGGCCCGGGAGGAAGAGGGTCCGGGGGCGGGGGCGTGTTCCGAATAGCATTTCGACGGCGCGGCTCCCGGCTGTCCCCTTCCTCTCCCGCCCTCCCTCCCGCCCTCCCGGCCTCCCTCCCGGCTACTCACGATGACGGGCAGGGAGCAGACGGTGAAGAGGACGGTCATGAGCGCGAGCAGGGCCAGGTGGCCGAGCTCCTGGAGGCGCCGGGCGCCGGCGGCGGGCAGGGCTGCGGTGCGGGGCGGCTGGCGGCGCGCCATGCCGTAGAGGCTGCGCATGCTGCCCAGGTTGCAGAGGGCGACGAGCAGGACGAGCAGGCCGAGCAGGCTGGCGTAGAGGGCGGCGTAGGCGCTGCCGGGCCCGGCCATGCGGATGAAGCACCAGGTGCCCGGGCAGTACTGCACGGCGGCGCCGAAGCCCAGCCGCGGCAGCGCGCACACGAGCCCGCACAGCGCCACGGCGGCGCCCGTCAGCAGCGCGCCCCGACGCCGGCTCGTGTGGCGCTCGTAGAAGTAGGGCCGGCCCAGCGACAGCCAGCACTCGAGCGCCATGGCCAGCAGCAGCGCCGTGGGCGCCAGGCCGAAGAAGGCCATGAGGAAGGCGAAGAGCTGGCACAGGCCGCCCGGCGCGCCCCCGCCCGCCTCCCCGACGGCCCCCGACGGCCAGAGCTCGCTGAGGCTGCGGTTGCGCGCGTAGGCGGCCAGCACGATGGGGCTGAGCAGGCACTTGCCCAGCAGGTCGGTGGCGGCCAGCGCGCTCACCAGCAGGTAGAAGGCCGACGGGCGCGCAGGGCGGCCGCCGCGCAGGAGCCGGGCGCGCCGGTGGTGGTGGCGCAGCAGGCCCAGCGCCAGCCCGTTGCCCACCAGCCCCGCCGCGAACAGCAGCGAGCTCGGCAACGCCGACTGACCGCCCGCCAGGCTCCGCAGGCCGCGGCAGCGGTACGGGCCCGCCGCCTCCATCGGCCAGCCAGCCAGCCGGGCCTCGACGGGACGCACGGAGCCACTGCGCCGCTCCGCCGGCCGCCCGCAGAGGGAGGGAGGGAGGGAGGGAGGGGGGCAGGGAGGATCGCCGACGGGGTGGGGAGGAGCGGGAGGGGCGGAGGGAGACGCTTGCTCCCGAGGAGACCGGGGAAGGAGCCGAGCCGAGGGAGGCTCCCCGCAAGCCAGCCGCCTCCGCCCCTTTGGAGCGCGCGCCGCCTTAAGAGAACCGGCGGGGGGCAGGGACTCTGCACATGCTCAGGGGCGCGCTGCCCCCCACCCCTGGGAGCCGCGCTGTCGATCGGGCAGGGATGATGCCAGCCTCCGGTGGACTCTGTGGCCTTGGCCCCAGGTGCACTCCCTGCCCGCCCCAGGAGCCGTCTCCAAATGCCCAGGGGTTTCCCTGCCTGGAGTTGGAGGCTCTACCCACGTCTCCCTCCGGAGGGGATTGGGACCAGGCAGCTCTCCTGCCAACTTCCAGGGGGGTGGCGGACGACTCCTCCAATGACAGGGGGGGGGGCTCTAGTAAAGGACAGGTAGTAATGGGTTTAAACTACAAGTACAACGATGTAGGCTAGATATCAGGAAAAAACTTTTCCCAGTCAGAGTAGTTCAGCAGTGGAATAGGCTGCCTAAGGAGGTGGTGAGCTCCCCCTCACTGGCAGTCTTCAAGCAAAGGTTGGATACACACTTTTCTTGGATGCTTTAGGATGCTTAGGGCTGATCCTGCGTTGAGCAGGGGGTTGGACTAGATGGCCTCTATGGCCCCTTCCAACTCTAGGATTCTGTGATTCTGTGATCCTATGTAACCACTATGCTCATGGCTCTAGTATTCCTTTAATCCCCTCTCCTTCCTTTGATTCACCCCTGGCTTTTCACACTGCATGTTCTCCCTGCTGTGATACTTTGTTAGCAGTGTCCCTGTAAACATCTTATCTGTAGTTTGAGGCGCCGAGCTGACCAAGGCCACGCCAACAGAGACACTTTGGCAGGAAGCCCAGGATGGCACCTGGGTGGAGGATGACACCCCCCCCCCCTTGGGAACGGGTCTGGTTTCGGTGGGAGAATTGTATTGATAACTGCTTGCTTCCCCGATATCGAACAGTCTTGACTTCAGATGTTTAGGTGTTCAGATCTACTTCCAATGAAAGCTTTCTTTCTATAGAAGCCTGGTTGTGAGATTTGTCTGCTCTTGACAGTAAGTCAAGACTCACAACGCCCTTCCTCTGCACCGATGTTTGGAGGGGGCATCTCTCTTACCGACCTCCTAGACGAGGAGGAGGAAGAAGCCACTGGTGCCCAAGGAGGGGGCATCAAGCCCGTTGAGCCCATTGAGCTGGTCGGCCCTCTGGACCAGGGAGACCTGATGCTCACCCCCCTTGGAGCGTGAGCCCCCTTGGACGGCCACTCAGGCCTTGTTTCGTTCCGTCTGGGATGGCTCCGGTGCTGGAAGGTTTCAGCCCCGCGCCCCAATATTTCCTGGAGCGTCACGTCACGGCCAAGCCTCCCGGTACCACGACCCCACGGTTCGAATTGAGTGGGGGCCAGCCTTTCCGAGAGGAGTCCCGGGCCAGGAGGCAGCCACCATGATGGAGGTGTTGGACCTCCGCGACCGTGTCGGAGCACCATGGCTTCCAAACTGACACGCACCCATTGAGCTGCTTCCAGTTGAGTCAGACCCCCAGTCCACCAAGGCGGGTGTCGTCTGCCCGGGCTAGCAGTGACTCTCTGGAGTTCTCATCCAGAGGTCTCCCCCGTCATCCACTACCTGTTCAGTACTCTTAAGAAAGCACAGTTAGACTGAGTCACTTCAGGGGGCATAGCTCAGTGGCAGAGCGTCTGCTTGGAGTGCGGCAGGTCCCAGGTTCAATCCCTGGCATCGCCAGTTAAAAAATCTGACAGTAAGACCTTGGAGAGCGGCTGCCGGTCTGAGTAGACCAGGGGTAGTCCAACTGCGGCCCTCCAGATGTCCATGGACTACAATTCCCAGGAGCCCCTGCCAGCATTCGCTGGCAGGGGCTTCTGGGAATTGTAGTCCATGGTCATCTGGAGGGCCGCAGTTGGACTACGCCTGGAGTAGACAATACCAACCTCTTATATAAGTCTTTTTCTTGTGTACACACAGCTTACCTTGAGTCACACAGCACTACTACAGCAATTCTTTAAAAAATGTTATGATCTCTAATGGCCAATGAGAAGCCTTGCTGGGACAAAGTCTCAGTGGTCCCGCCCATTTTCTCCAAGCATTCGGTCAGGGCCGGGAAAGACAGGTGCCTCTGAGCATGTACAGAGTTCCGTCTTTCCGCCTAGGAGTGCTGCAGTTCCTTCCAAGGCAAGCGTGACTGTGTTTGGGGATCCCAGCCGACCTCTCATTTTGGAGACGGGCCCTTCCCATGTCTTCTTTGAGTTATTAATGAAGTCGGCCTTTCCCACTGATGAGGGGGTCTCAAAGGGACGTCCCTTGCCAGGAAAACATGTGGTGGTATTCCGCACTGGGCATAAAAATAGACGTGCCTTTGCTGACTCTGGCTGAGCCCGCTGTGCTTCCGGTTTCCGACGGCAGGCCTGTGAGATGTTTCCGGGATGGCCGCAAAGGTGGGCACAGCTAGACCCTCCCTCTTCTGTTGCCGAGGCAGAACGGCAGGAACCGTGGCAGGGGGAGAATGCCTGTGCCTCTCCTGGACTTTAGCCGTCTGGTGTGGCTGGAGAACAGAATAATGCTCCCCTTCCCTGGGCCCCCCACCTTGATAATGGCTTCGGCTGCAGCTTCCTTGCAGAGAGGAGGCAAAACCCTTTTCCCCTGGTGACGGGCCAAGCCATAATATTTGCCTTGCTTTGTTTTCTCGGTGGAGAAGGAAACTCACCCTCCCCTCGACACTCTCCCACAGGCAGCTGAGAGAAAAGCAAGGTGTCCAGTCCGGCCAGTGACACATTCCCCCCCCCCTCTCTCGCAATCTCTCTCACACTCACAATGTCTCGCATACTCTGTCTCAGGCAGTCTCACTCACAACCGCTCTCTTGCTTGTGCTCACTCACATTCGGGTGGGTCACCATGTTGGTCAGAAACAACGGAACAAAGGGGGTGGCAGGTGACAGTGGATGAGCGAGAGGGATGGGAGTGTCCTGCACAGTGCAGGGGGTTGGACTAGATGACCCAGGAGGTCCCTTCCAACTCTAGGATTCTGTGATTCTAAATTCCATCTAAACCTCCGGAAGAAGTTCCTGGCAGTTAAAGCGTTTCCTCAGTGGAACAGGCTTCCTCGGGAAGTGGTGGGTTCTCCATCTTTGGAGGTTTTTAAACAGAGGCTGGAGAGCCATCCGACAGAGAGGCTGATTCTGTGAAGGCTCAAGGGGGTGGCAGGTGACAGTGGATGAGCGAGAGGGTCGGGAGTGTCCTGCATAGTGCAGGGGGTTGGACTAGATGACCCAGGAGGTCCCTTCCAACTCTAGGATTCTATGACAACTTAAATCCAGAGGCACCTTTGGGCCCAAATGGGTTTTATGCAAGGTGCACGATTTCATCTTCACACTCACTTTGTCAGATAGCTCTTACTCGCCCTTTTTCACACAGTCTTTTACGCTCTCCCTCATGCACTCATCATCTTTGCCTTACACACATCCTCACACACACACCCCTCTTACGCTCTCACACACTCACTCCTTCTCACTTGAGGTGCTCCAGTTTGCAAGTATTCGGTAGGCAAACCGGGGAATATCGCTTCTGCCGGTATGGTATGAGCTACAGACCAATGTGAAAACGACTGTCTCCAGCCGGTTGAATGCTGACGAATTTATGGGTTCCATTTAATCTTCTTTTGGTAAGCTGCCAATGTATACTATCATAATGTTATTGGTTTGGGTGGGATGTCCTTGTTTCCCCATTGGTTTCGGTTTCTACGGCAGCACATTAAGCGTGGAATTTCCACATTGGGACATCAAATGAATTTTCTTATACCGAATGGCGGAAGAACTGTTCTCAAAACGTGTGTCATACCCGGAAATCACGTAGCGAACCTGTATTTGAATCATAGAATAATAGAATTGTAAGGACCCCTGGGTCATCTAGTCCAACCCCCTGCACTATGCAGGACACCCACAACCCTCTCGCTCACCCACTGTCACCTGCCACCCCCTTGAAACTGCTCTGGTTCGGCCTTATTTGGAGTCCTGTGTTCAGTTTTGGGCACCCCAGTTGAAGAAGGATGTAGACAAACTGGAGTGTGTCCAGAGGAGGGCAACAAAGATGGTGAGGGGTTTGGAGACCAAGACGGATGAAGAAAGGTTGGGGGAGCTTGGTCTGTTTAGCCTGGAGAGGAGGCGACTGGGAGGGGATCTGATAACCATCTTCAAGTATTTAAAAGGGTGTCACATGGAGGACTGAGCAGAATTGTTCTCTCTTGCCCCAGGGGGACAGACCAGAACGAATGGAATTAATTCAAAAAGAAATTTCATCTAAACATCCGTAAAAAGTTCCTGGCAGCTAGAGCGGTTTCTCAGTGAAACGGGCTTCCTTGGGAGGTGGTGAGTTCTCCATCTTTGGAGATTTTTAAACAGAGGATGGAAAGCCATCTGGCGAAGAAACTGATTCTGTGATAGGGTTGTGAGTATCCTGCATAGTTCAGGGGATTGGACTAGATGACCCATGAGGTCCCTTCCAACTCTATGATTTTATGACAAGAAGAAGAAGAAGAAGTGTTGGTTCTTATATGCCGCTTTTCTCTACCCGAAGGAGGCTCAAAGTGGCTTACAGTCGCCTTCCCTTTCCTCTCCCCACCACAGACACCCTGTGAGGGAGGGGAGGCTGAGAGAGCCCTGAGATTACTGAAGAAGAAGAAGAGTTTGTTCTTATATGCCGCTTTTCTCTACCCGAAGGAGGCTCAAAACGGCTTATGGTCACCTTCCTTTCTTTTCCCCACGGCACACACCCTGTGAGGTAGGTGGGGCCGAGGGATCTCTGTGAGAACTGCTTTCGCAGGACTGTGACTAGCCCAAGGTCACCCAGGTGGCTGCATGTGGTGGAGGAATGGGGAATCAAACCTGCCTTTCCAGATTGGAGGCTGCCGCCTTTCACCACGACACCAAACTGGCGTGGAATTCACACATGGAATTCCCTGCTGCAGGAAGTGCAGCTCAATAAATGGAGCTTATTTCTGGTTCACTCTGAGCAAGAGTAGTTAGACCAGGAAAGCCTTCCCAGAATGCTTTGCTGCGTGCCAGAAATAGTCTTTGAGATTCTTTGCCTCCCTCTGGGCACAGAGCAGGGGTCGCTGGGGGAGCCGTGAATTTCCAGCGCTACGTTTCCGTGATTTATTATTAAAAACATATATTAGCCGCACTTCTTTCACGGCTCACACTATAAATCCAACACGTCAAATAAAGTTCGTACGAACGAAGCCAAAGGTTTCCAAAGACTCGTCGTCTAAAATCACCATAGATTCCTGCTTCCATCCAGTGAACTATTCAACAAAACTTCTCTTCCAAAATAACACTCGGTCCTGAGAGTTGGTTTAGAAAAACCAAAAAAAAAAAAAACCCTCCTGCAAAAGGGAATTGAAAGAGAGTAATTGAGGAGGAGGAGAGATTCTCATCCTTTGCCCTGGACTCTGGGGAATGGGTAGGAAATAAATGGGTGGTGGAGAAATTTGACTTTGTTTGCGTGGCTGAAGCCGCGAATGAGGAGCGTCTTCCATGGATCTCTACCTTTAAGCATCTTGTAGAACAGATAAGTGAGCCTCTTGTGGCGCAGAGTGGTAAGGCAGCCGTCTGAAAGCTCTGCCCATGAGGCTGGGAGTTCGATCCCAGCAGCCGGCTCAAGGTTGACTCAGCCTTCCATCCTTCCGAGGTCGGTAAAATGAGGTCGGCTTGCTGGTGGGTAAACGGCAATGACTGGGGAAGGCACTGGCAAACCACCCCGTATTGAGTCTGCCAAGAAAACGCTGGAGGGCGTCACCCCAAGGGTCAGACATGACTCGGTGCTTGCACAGGGGATTACCTTTACCTTTACCTTTTTAGAAGAGATAATCGGGGTGTCCTGCAGATGGCCTACGTGGCCCCTTCCCACTCTAGGATTCTAAGAGTCTAGTTCAGCAGGGGAAGGGGCTGCCTAAGGAGGTGGGGAGCTCCCCCTCACTGGCGGTCTCCAAGCAGCTCCTGGACAGACCCTTCACCTGGATGCTTGAGGCTTATCCTGCATTGAGCAGGGGGTGGGACTAGATGGCCTGGATGGCCCCTTCCCACTCTAGGATTCTAGGAGTCTAGTCCAGCAGTGTAATAGGCTGCCTAAGGAGATGGTGAGCTCCCCCTCACTGGCAGTCTCCAAGCAAAGGTTGGATACACACTTTTCTTGGATGCTTTAGGATGCTCTGGGCTGATCCTGCGTTGAGCAGGGGGTGGGAGTAGATGGCCTGCATTGTTATTGTTGTTAGGTGCGAAGTCGTGTCCGACCCATCGCGACCCCATGGACAATGATCCTCCAGGCCTTCCTGTCCTCTACCATTCCCCGGAGTCCATTTAAGTTTGCACCGACTGCTTCAGTGACTCCATCCAGCCACCTCATTCTCTGTCGTCCCCTTCTTCTTTTGCCCTCGATCGCTCCCAGCATTAGGCTCTTCTCCAGGGAGTCCTTCCTTCTCATGAGGTGGCCAAAGTATTTGAGTTTCATCTTCAGGATCTGGCCTTCTAAAGAGCAGTCAGGGCTGATCTCCTCTAGGACTGACCGGTTTGTTCGCCTTGCAGTCCAAGGGACTCCCAAGAGTCTTCTCCAGCACCAGAGTTCAAAAGCCTCAATTCTTTGACGCTCGGCCTTCCTTATGGTCCAACTTTCGCAGCCATACATTGCAACTGGGAGATGGCCTGCATGGCCCCTTCCAACTCTATGATTCTATGATTTTTCTTCTTCCCTTCCAACAATTCTAGGAGACAAAGACTTGCAAGAGGGGCAGCTAGTGAGATTTCTCCACCAATTTATATGGGAGGAGTATCTGGCCAGAAATCTCGGGCAGAGGCAGTTCTTCTAATTTATTAAATTACACACAAAATTTAAGCTAACACTGGCACACAGATGAAACAAAAGAGGGGATTGGGTGTGAAGGAGGATAAAGTTCAGGTCAAGAAATTTCGTAGTTACTGTCTGACACGGATGTGTTCCAGAAGAAGAAGCTGCCCACCTGCAAGCTAAGTTTCATGGATGGAAAGCCAGACAGAGGAACAGAGACGTCCCTGACCTCATTTTACAGGCAATTTTGTTCCCTTGAGGGTAGGGCAGGGCACGGCAGCCTCGTAAGGAAGCCTTGAAAGAATTGTTATAGACAAGGAGGCTTTGCTAATGAGTGAGTCAGGCTTTGAGAGAAACCTTAATAGGTTTATTGGGGGAACCTCCAGAGTTGGAATGTGGTTGGCCACGTCTGCATTTCGAGTCAGATAAAGTTCCTCGGAGTCCAGTCGGGGACTTTTCTTAATGGGATTGTGATGTACCAGCAATTAAAGGACAGTCAGAATCTACCAGAGGGAGGACTTCATCCCAAAGAGCCATTAAGGGGAAGAACACTTTCGGCTACCGGAGGGATGACAGGGTGGGGGAAAGAGCAGATGGCCCAACTCTTCCTCTGTGCATATTAATAGCCTCCCTCTTGTGACAGCCAGGAAGTCCCCTGGGAGAGACTGACCTCACACAGAGCCTGCCTTTGGCCTCTTTGTGGTATGCAGCTAAGCTTTCTGGGATGGCTTCTCCTGGCCTAGCTACTCTTTTTTTTTAATTCTTACGCTGTATTTGTAACTGTGTGTGATCATCTTGAGCTCCGAGCTCACAGGTCAAAGCCATTTGCACTATTGGTGTTTGTTTATTTATTGGCCAGGGTGTCGCCCTACTTTTGTGGCGTGGTGTCGGCATGGGCGAGGTTGCTCATTTCTGGGTTGGGGCCATCCTTACTTCCTTAGGGCCAGGGATCCATAACTGATTGGTGTTGCTCAACCCAAGAGCTTTCTGGGGAACAAAGGATAGGCGATCGGCCAGGGGTAGTCAAACTGCGGCCCTCCAGATGTCCATGGACTACAATTCCCACGAGCCCCTGCCAGCATTTGCTGGCAGGGGCTCGTGGGAATTGTAGTCCATGGACATCTGGAGGGCCGCAGCTTGACTACCCCTGACAGACATATAAAACAGACCAAAGTGCCTACCCTCTGGAACAGCCCAGTAAAATGCATCCATTCGATTTTATTAATATAATTTTGGGTCGCTGAATGTTTGTACGAAGCCTTAGTGCTCCAATTACGGCTGTTTATTCTGCAGGATGTTGTCTTCTTGTTGTTCATGATTTTATTGCATTGCTTTGGGTTTGAGAGCTGCCTAGCACAGGCCCCTGGGCAGATTTAGAGGCAGATTTTACACATCAATAAAGTCTTACACATCAATAAAGCCTTTATTGGACAAACAGACTGGAAGAACAAGCTGGATCTTCTTCGTTCCGTTTGACGTTTAATGGGGAAGAGTCTAAGCCACAGGACATTTTTGGGACTAACAAGAGCGGCGTTCGGTAAACAAAAGGATTGCACAAAAGCTATAGACTTGCTCAAACGGCATGGGCGACTGTAAGCCAGCCATGGGCAGCTTTGGAATTCTGACGCCGTGTGTCAAAATGGCTGCCGCAGGAGGCGGAGCCGATTGCAAAATGGCTGGTGCAGAAGGTGGGGCCAATGACAAAATGTCATGGAGTCCGATGACATTTTAATAAATAAAACTTCGACCCTCTGGGTTTGACTGCAATGTGAGAGCACACAAACTTATTCTCTGGCTCTCTCCTAGATTCCCCAGGCTGGCACATGCACACATCTAGATTGATGTAGTGCCCCTCAAATGCCCAGCCAGGCTGAGTCGCCTTCCTCCAACACTGAGAAGGGCTGGTCTCTACCCGAGAGCTTCCACCAATCCATGCATACTGGGTGGATCAAAAGCTAGCGAGCGCGATTGCTCTGTGCACCCAAAGCTCATCCAAACTGCCCCACTTAGCTGCAATTGGAAAACCCAGAAAACTTTGCTACAAAAGCTGCTGGAATCTGGATCTGTCCTTGTGAGTCGCCAGCGTCTCTGTCTCAGTCCAAAGGCGTCGTAAATAACCTGCCTTTTTTCACTGTGTGTCCTTTGCCAACGGTCGATAATTCATGCCAGAGCGCTAATGTGCAGTTAGACGTTGGAGAAGTGTAATAAAAAATGTCTCTGCTTGGTCAGTCTGCACTCCTCAACGTGAAGACCAGCGGCACATTTAGTGAGAGAAGGTATGCCAGCCTCCAGGGGGGGCCTGTAGATCTCCCAGAATTATGACACCCGTTCCACCGGAGAAGGTGACTGCTTTGGGCTGGCAGAATTTAAATGCACAAAGAAGTGAGGCTCTCCCCGTGCTGCTTAAAATAATAGAATAGTTTCATCTAAGAGGACAAACACACATGTCTAGGACGGTCCTGCAGCCAAGGCAGCATTTCTGCTTAGCATGACATTACCCCAAAACACGCCAGACTCGACCATGCATATGCATAGAAAGAGAGGAAAGAGAGGATCCTGACTATCTAACTGTTCTGCTCTGCATTCATACCTTTTGTGGTGGAGCCAAGCAAGGAGAAAACATGCTCGGAGGAGCGGGAAGTTTCCAGTTAGCCAATCAAGACACCGGAGATGATTATTTGAAAAAAAATATCAGGGAGTTCCCAGTCGAACTATGCTAAAGACATGTCTCCTCTGATGCCCCCTGTAGGGTAGTCTTCATATGACACTGAATCATGCACATGTCTCGCTGCATTGCTAGGAGCAAGGGATGTTGTGACGCCAATCTTTTCCACACTGGCCATATCTCGTTTGGGATACTGTGTCCAGTTCTGGGCGCCACAGTTCAAGAAAGATGTTGACAAGTTAGAGCATGTTCAGAAATGGGCAAGGCTGAGAGAGTTGAGTATGTTCGCTTGGGGAAGGCCAGGGGTGATAGGACAGCTGGGTTGAACTCTGTGAAGAGTAGATATGCTGAAGAGGTAGCCTAGTAGAGGGCTAAGAACACTGGGTTCAAATTACGGGAAATATCAGAAAGCATTTCCTGACAGCGAGGACTCTTCGTAGGTGGAATGTGCCGTCTCAGAGGGTGGCGGAGTCTCCTTGGTTGGAAGTTTTTCGGAGGAGATTGGATGAGCACTTGTCAGGAAGGTGTGGTTTTTAAGCCCCCAAAGAGGTAGGGGGCTGGACTAGGTGGCCCTTGGTTCACGACGTCTCTCAAATATTCCAGCTGACCCTCCCTTCTCTCAAACACCACAGAGGAAAAAACATTTCTTTTGACGTAACTTAAACGGAGATTTCAACACACAACCATACAGGAAACCACATCTCTGCAGCGAAGGACACGTTTTAGAAGTAGTTTTTCCTGTTTTGCACAAGGAAATCCATCTGTGCAAACGCACTGAAAGAGCATTGGCCAACATATGCGGAAGAACATCACGAGAGAAGATTCTCGTTTCCGTCTGTGGCTCCTTCCACACAGGTGGGGAAATGCTTCGTTAGAAGCAGATTTTCCAGTTTTGCACAGGAAAAATCCAACTACAAGAGCAATTTTATTCCACAATATCCCCGATTGTGGGATGGTTCAGCATGACTTGAGTCCAGCGAAGGGAAGAGTTTCCGCAGGATACACAGCCGGGTGAAAGAAAACGTCCCTCTTGCCACAACCAAGGGACGGCTAGGCTTTTACCAGAATCAGCGAGGGAGAGCCTTGGCCATAAATCAGCTAATAAGTAAATAAAGTGCGGTTTGGAAGGGAGGCCTAGAGCAGCCATCCTTGATTTAATAGCAGCCCCGGATGGGACCATCCATGACTGTCTGGGCTGGGCAAATATTGACAGAAGTCGCTTGTCTTCCAGAAGAAGCTCTTGTCACCTTTATGAGGGGGAAATGGGGAAGAGGATGGATTTTACCCAGTTGCTGTGCCAGGGGTGCCAACCCCCCACCCCACCAGAGCCAGCCTGGGTAGTCAGGTTGCCAACCACCTGGTGGGGCCTGGAGATCACTCAGAATTATAATCTCAAAATGGCAGAGATCTGTTTCCCCACATAAGATGGCTGCTTTGAAGGAGAAGGAAGCCGGGGTTCTGTTCCCACTTTTAATTGACAATCGCCTGCCCTTCCTTCCCCCAGCTGGCTGCACGTGGAGGAGTGGGGAATCCAACCCTGTTCTCCAGATTTGAGTCTGCTACTCTTACCCTCTACACACCACGCTGGCTCTCAACAGAAAGAGCTGGTTTTTTGTATCCCGCTTTTCACTACCCAAAGCAGTCTCAAAGTGGCCCACAATTGCCTTCCCTTCCTCTCCCCACAACAGACACCCTGTGAGGGAGGGGAGGCTGAGAGAGCCCTGATATTACTGAAGAAGAAGAGTTGGTCCTTATATGCCGCTTTTCTCTACCCGGAGGAGGCTCAAAGTGGCTTCCATTCGCCTTCCCATTCCTCTCCCCACAACAGACACCCTGTGAGGGAGGTGGGGCTGAGAGAAAAGAAGAAGAGTTGGTTCTTATATGCCACTTTTCTCTACCCAAAGGAATCTCAAAGGGGCTTACAAATCGCCTTCCCTTTCCTCTCCACACAACAGAGGGAGGTGAAGCAAGAGAGAGCTCTGAGAGAACTGAGACTGGCCCAAGTTCACCCAGCTGGCTGACTGTGAAGGATGAAGAGGGGGAGGGAATCACACCCAGTTCTCCAGATCAGAGGCCGCTGCTCTTAACCAACTACACCAAAAGCTGGCTTTGGAGCATGGCGTCTGTGGCATTATACCCCGCTGAGGCCCCTTGCATACACAGTGCCAGCTGAAGAGGGTTGTTTCTGGTTCTCCCACCAAATACAACCTGTGGTGATTCTAGACAGGGAGGGACGGTGAGCTTTGGTTCAGACCTTGGGGTTTCTGTTTTTTTAGCAGTACCGTCATGGAATGGCCAAGAAGGTCGTGGTCGTGGCTCTGGAATTCTCGCCTTAGGGAGACTTGGTAGTAGGTTTACCAAACTCCAGGTGATGGCTGGAGATCTCCTGGGATCAGACTAATCAGGCAACAAGGATTAGTTCACCTCAAGAAAATATTTACTTTGAGAGGTGGACTCAATGTCCTTCCTCTCCCCCACACCCTACCTTCCTCACAGCCAGCATGATGCAGCGGTTAAGAGCAGCGGCCTCTAATCTGGACAGCTGGGTTTGATTCCCCACTTTTCCACATGCAGCCAGCTGGGTGGCCTTGGGCTAGTTGCAGTCCTGTTAGAGCTGTTCTCACAGGGCAGTTCTCTCTGAGCTCTCTCAGCATCACCTACCTCACAGGGTGTCTGCTGTGAGGAGAGGAAAGGGGAAGTCGAATGTGAGTCACTTTGAGACTCCTGGAAGAGAAAAGTGGGGTATGAAATCCAACTTTTCTACTACTGAGATGCTTGGTTATCTATAGCAGAGTTTTGCCCTGTCATAGGAAACTTGATGCTGAGTGCAGAAAATAAATCTTCCAAGGAGTGCTGCAAAAAAAGGTTCACTTCCCTTTACTGAAGTAGGGCTGATTCTGCACTTACTTTGTTTTTTCCATTGTGGATCCTGCTGAATTCAGATCAATTTGAAGTCAGGTCTTCCTCTATCCCCCCCCCCATTGAAACAGAAAGTGTTCTGCACTTGATTGGAGAATTTTCAGAAGGGGGGGGAGCCAAGTGCAGCAGGAGTTTCTTTTCTTGAACGAGGGTTGGGGTGAGGTGGGGTGGGGAGTGGATTGGAGCCAGCAGAGGAGGGGGAATAAAGCCAAGAGGCAAATTTCTGCTGAGAGAAATTAGGGCTTCTGGAGCGCAATCACTTTAAGACAGGCCTTATTACTGGGAACCAGGAAGACTTTGAACTGAGGCGTGGCCAATCTGGGAAGACTACTTTGCTCCCAGGCATGGAGCAGTGAGTTAATTCGCAAAAAGGAGACTTTTTCACACTTACTGATGGTCATTTTTGAAATATCAAGGCTTATATCCACTCCAGGATATCGCAAGGGAAAGGTAGGGTCACCACGAATCAATCATGCATGTTGCAGAGGTAAAATTTAAAGCGGCCAAAACCAAAATGGAAATCGAATTCAGTGTAGACTGCAGGGATTTAGTCTATCTGGGAGTGGGTAAGATAGATTCTATGATAGAGACCGGGGTCCGATGGCAGCTCCCAATTTGGGCATTTCCCTGCATTCTATATGAATCATAGAATCATAGAATCATAGAGTTGGAAGGGGCCATACAGGCCATCTAGTCCAACCCCCTGCTCAGAATCAGAATCATAGAATCATAGAGTTGGAAGGGGCCATACAGGCCATCTAGTCCCACCCCCTGCTCAACGCAGGATCAGCCCTAAGCATCCTAAAGCATCCAAGAAAAGTGTGTCTCCAACCTTTGCTTGAAGACTGCCAGTGAGGGGGAGCTCACCACCTCCTTAGGCAGCCTATTCCACTGCTGAACTACTCTGACTGTGAAAATTTCTTTCCTGATATCTAGCCTATATATATATATATAGAATAATTCAGATCCATTCCATTTCAGCAACAGGTTGCCAGTGGATTTTGCCATTTCACACAGTCCAGTCCAGTTGCAAAGTACATTGGAAGTGAATTCTTTAGCCTGCGGAACGGCTCACTTCAACCCCCCCCCCCCCCCAGAACTGAGCTTTCTCCTGTTGTGAAATGAAGACTGTTTGGTTGTGTTTGGCGTTTCCTCAGCGATCCGTCTTCCGGCCTATGTTAGGATCACTGTTTTTATTCCTTTGTATTTCCCCCCTCGCTTTGTAACGATCTGTGGTGGGTTGGCAGGCTTTCATGGTTTGAAAATGCACTTTTAATCCTATTTTCATTTGTTCACTGCCTCGACGACCCTCCTGGGAACAGAAAGGCAGGATATATATTTTTGTAACATTTTTTAAAAAATTGAAAATCTTGTGAGTGTGCCTAGGGCAGCCAAGTCTCCACAGTCCATGGGTGGGGGATGGAGCCGGGGTGTACAGAGGCCTTGGTGGCATACAAAGTGATAGAATTCATGGAATGATAGAGCTCAAAGGGACCACCGAGGCCATCTAGTCCAACCCCCTGCTCAATGCAGGATCAGCCTAGAACATATCTGTCTAGCTCAGGGGTAGACAAACTGCAGCCCTCCAGATGTCCATGGACTACAATTCCCAGGAGCCCCTGCCAGCATTTGCTGGCAGGGGCTCCTGGGAATTGTAGTCCATGGATATCTGGAGGTCCACAGTTTGACTACCCCTGGTCTAGCTGCTGCTGAAAGATTGCCCATGAAGGAGAGCTCACCGCCTCTTTAGGCAGCCCATTCCACCCCACCCCCCCGAAGCCCCCATTTTCTCCAGGGAACTGATCTCTTTATGGAGATGAGCAGAATTCGAGGGGGATCCCCATGTCCCACTTGGAGGATGGTATCCTGCCCTTTTCTCCAGGGGAACTGGGCTCTATAGTCTGGAAAGGAGCTGTCATTCCAGGGGATCCCCAGGTCCTGCACGGAGGTTGACATCCATACTCTACCCTCCCAAGCAGCCCTTTTCTCCAAGGGAACCGGTCTCCATAATCCGGAGAAGAACTGCAATTCCAGCAAGTTCCAGGTTCCGCCTGGGGACTGCCATCCCTACCTGCAGATCACAACGAACCCCCAACAGCTGCCTTGCACCCAGCAGCTCCAGTTCTTCTAGCAGATGACACGATCCGCTCCTCCTCTGCCGTTCTAAACTCCCCGTTTGTCCCTCCAAGCTGTGCCAAAGGCAGAGCATATTTATTGTTCTTTAGCACGTTCCAGAGTGCAGCTTTGGCATTCCGGAGAGCTGAAACCCTGACTCCAATTACTACCCGAAATCCATCATCTTGCAGAGCGAGATCCATAAATCTCCGGCGTATCAAGGAATTATCAGGGACGGGATTGTTCTGCCGGAACGATAAGCCGCTGTCCGTTTCTCTGGTACATTTGGAACAGGCCATTGTCCGAGACAAGATATGGGGACGCGGGAAAGGTTGTCGTGACCTCGGGAGGTTTTCGGGATGTCTTTAGAACTTGGACAGGGCCTCTGCTTTGGCAGGCCGCTGTTCCCAACGACTGGGGCTAAATATATCACGCCACTCTGCCTTCCCTGCTTGATGCATCACTTTGTTTTCCCTTAAAAGAAACATTTTGAGAGTGGGGTGTCGATGCCGGCCTTTCTCCACCAGGGTTTCTGGAAGCTCTGGGGTTTCTTGGTGGTCCTAGGAGGGTTTCCCAAATGGGGGGAGTTTTAAAAATGTGTTAAACATTTATCGAGTGATATGACCATCTGAAGGGGCCTCTTGTGGCGCAGAGTGGTAAGGCAGCAGACATGCAGTCTGAAGCTCTGCCCATGGGGCTGGGAGTTCAATCCCAGCAGCCGGCTCAAGGTTGACTCAGCCTTCCATCCTTCCGAGGTCGGTGAAATGAGTCCCCAGCTTGCTGCTGGGGGGTAAATGGTCATGACTGGGGAAGGCACTGGCAAACCACCCCGTATTGAGTCTGCCATGGAAACGCTGGAGGGCGTCACCCCAAGGGTCAGACATGACCCGGTGCTTGCACAGGGGAGACCTTTACCTTTACCTTTACCTTTACAACCATCTAGGGCAGTGGTTCTCCACCTTCCTCATGCCGAGACCCTTAATCCAGTCCCTCCTGTTGGGGTGACCCCAAACCATAAAATTACGCAAGGGTTCTTTCACAGACATTAAACCGAAACAGACCCTTGGCATGAAGATCCATGGTTTGTGACTGTATATCAATTGGTTTTTTTCCTGGGGTTTCTCCGTTCAGTTCTGCCTCTTGTCCCGTCGAGCTGTACAGCCACCTGGAGCACCTGGCGGGAGACTGCGCTGCGCTGGAGGTGCTGCTGGAGTGGTTGGCGGCTGAGCATGGGCGCCTGCAGGAGGAGTGACAGCAGTGGCAGCCCCCTGTCCTTCCCCCCCCCCCAAGCTGCTTGCCCTGCCGCGGCCCCTGCTCGTCCTGACCCCCAGGTCGAGAACAACTCATCTAGGGTCACATTGGTCCACCTTCCCTTCCCAAAATGGCCAATGAGGGTCTGGAGGGGGTGGGAAGAGGAGGGGCCTGGGTGGGCGTGTCCACAGCTCTGCTTCCCAACCGTATTCTGAATGGATCATGCCATTTCTGCGATTTCTTAAAGCCTGGAGAGCGTTTCAGGGGTTTCTCGCGGGTAAAAAAAGTTGAGAAAACTGGTCCATGATGATGCAAATGTCTGTTAATTGATAATTATTTTATTATCAATGATTATATTTACAGCCCACGTTTCTCACGGGGACTCAAGATGGATTACACAGAGTGAAAAAGCACAATCTTTTACTTCTTTATCAGTTAGATAGTAGATTTGTAGGCCGCTGTTCTTCTTACATTCACCTTCCCTTTCCTCTCCCCACATCAGACACCCTGTGAGGGAGGGGAGGCTGAGAGAGCCCTGAGATTACTGAAGAAGAAGAAGAGTTGGTTCTTACATGCCACTTTTCTCTACCCGAAGGAGTCTCCAAGTGGCTTCCAGTCGCCTTCCCTTTCCTCTCCCCACAACAGACACCCTGTGAGGTGGGTGAGGCTGAGAGAGCCCTGAGATTCCTGCTTGGTCAGAACAGCTTTATCAGTGCTGTGACTAGCCCAAGGTCACCCACCTGGTTGCATGTAGAGGAGGTGCAGGAAATCCAACCCAGCTCGCCAGATTAGAAGTCCGCAGTCCTAACCACAACACCAAGTCGTCCAAAAGAAACATGTGAGGACGTAGCTTCAGTCCTGTGGCTGCCCCAAGGCCAACCAAGTTTCGCTCTGGGTATCAGCACAGTAACTGAGAGACTAGCATTGGTGGGTGCAATTTCCTGTGGCCACGTTGAAACAGTTTTCTTTCCTTGTTAAATGACAGGCAGGGGGAGTTGGCCAGAAGGGCTAGCTAGAGACAAGATGCAGAAATGATTGAGAAATAAATGCAGCTAAGACTGGAATGACACATTTGGCAAGATGTGTAAACAGAAGCCAATCCTCATTTGGATAATATAGGAATAAACAGCAGAGACGAGAGCTCAGTTTGAGTCCGGGGGTTCCCTTTAAGACCAGTGATGTTTTATTCAAGATATAAGTTTCCAAGTGTTTGCACACTTTGTCACGTCTAATGCAACAGAGATTCCTCAACCATATATATGGGTAGAAAGAGGGTGGGCGGGATTTAATTGCCTAGAAGGTTTTGCCGGAGTTCAGATGCATAATTAACTGGGCAACGAGAGCTGCGGAAGGATAATTGCCCAAACAGCAACCAGCTCAGAAAGAGGAGAAAAAGAAGAGGAAGAAGAAAAAGGAAGAGGAGTAGGAGTTGGTTTTTATACCCCACTTTGCACTAACTGAAGGAGTCCCAAAGCAGCTTACAGTCGCTTTCCCTTCCTCTCCACACCACAGGCACCTTGTGAGGTAGGCCAGGCTGACAAAGCTCAGAGAGAACTGCTCTGTGAGGACAGGTTTCAGAGAACTGTGATGAGCCCAAGGTCACCCAGCAGGCTGGATGCAGAGAAGGAGGGAATCAAACCTGGCTCACTGCTCTTAACCACGATACCACACAGGAAGTCCAGAGTAGGGTGTAAACTGCACGGAGCTTTTATTCCAACCCCAGATCGATTCAGTCCCTGCTGAATCGAATGCGAAACACAGAATGCGATTTCCGTTTGGATTTGGGGCGATTTAAAATTTCCTTCTGCAGCAAGAAGGATTGATCCAGAGTGACCCTACCTTTATTGTGCAATATCTCAGAGTGCTTTTAACCCTCATTTAAAGGCTGTTTTCAATCTGGGACCCGTGATTGGCCACAGGTGGTCATGTGACAAACTTGCCTTAAAGGAGAAGCCCCTAATTTTTTCTCCTCTGCCTTTTTTGATCCTCTCCCACCCCACCCCCTTCCAAGAAAAGAAAGAGACTCCCTGCTTGGCTTCTCCCCCTCCCCTTCAAGAAAAGAAAGAAAGAGGCTTGGCTCCCCCTCCTTCTGAACTACCCTAACGTGCAGAAGACTTTCCTGTTTCAATGGGGTGGGGGGGAAGAGGATCAGAATTCAACAGGATTGACAATGGAATAAACAAAGTGCAGACTCTGCCCAGGTCTGCAGAGGCAGGCTACAATTAACCCCCTCTGAATATCTGTTGCCTGAAAGACCCTACGAGGTTGTCGTAACTCAGCTGCAACTTGTTTGGAGGTATCGGTTCTCTCCTGGTGACCAGCATGGGGGTGGGGTGGACTTACCGGGACCAGCAGGGAGGCCCGTCCAACGTACAGCCCCATGTACTGCCCATGTGACCTAGAAGTGATGTCATAGTGCCCGGGATGTTGGGACGATACTCTGGTATATGGGCAAAAACTCTATGGTCAACGTGGCTTCTACCATAGAGTTTTTGCCTAAATACCAACATGTCTCCCCCAACATCTCAGATGTGATAACGTCACTTATGGGGCTTGGCTGTGGGAGGCCCCTGCTTCCACTGGGGAGGGGGGAGTGTATGGCAGCCCTCTCTACCACCTTGGCTATTAAAGCCAGTTTGGTGTAGTGGTTAGGAGTGCGGACTTCTAATCTGGCATGCCGGGTTCGATTCAGCACTCCCCCACATGCAACCAGCTGGGTGACCTTGGGCTCGCCACGGCACTGATAAAACTGTTCTGACCGGGCTCTCTCAGCCTCATCCACCTCACAGGGTGTCTGTTGTGGGGAGAGGAATGGGAAGGCGACTGTAAGCCGCTTTAAGCCTCCTTCGGGTAGGGAAAAGCAGCATATAAGAACCAACTCTTCTTTTTCTTCTTCTTCTTAAACTGAAAATGATTTTGACGATTGTCGTAAGCCATCTTGAACTTCAAGGAAAGGCAGGAGATGACCGTGGTAAGAAATAAGTCAATCCCGATAATTCGCAGGGAGAATCTTCTGGAATATTTTGCTCTCCACTCCCATTGAGTCCCGTATTCTCCCAAATATATATTCAAATCCTTTCCCGAAATCAGAACGGAAATGGAACTTGCAGAACTCATTAACAGTCAATAAATAAAGTTCTCCAAAGGAGAACTTTGACTCCGGCATGTGAAACTTGAAACACGCCACATTCCGCAGGGACGGCGTGTCACGTCAGCTTCTCGAAGAGGAAGAACAGACAAGGCAATCGGGGAGGCCATGATTCTGTTCATGTCTTCCCCGCTTGACACTTTTCTGGCCAGGAAGGCTCATTGGCTGCTCATCAGAAGTTTTGTTTAAATAAACATTTTACATATTGGAGGCCTCGGGCGGAAGACGGCCCTGGAATCGTTTGCGGGGGAGATGAAGGCGTGGTGATACTTCCATTAAAGCCATGACTGGAAGATCCCTCCAGTTGTGAGTGGGAAGGATTCTGATCTTTGCACGTAGGTGTTTGTCGCTTGATAACATGCTATCAAGTGATGATGTGTGAACTGGCCAGTTCCAAGTTGGGAAACTCCTGGAGATTTGGGGATGGAGCCTGGTGTAGACAGGGACCTAAGGGAAGTACAATGCCCTGAAACCTGCAGAGACATTTATCTCCATGGAAGGCCATGTGGAGAGAGTGAGAGGACAGAGGGAAAGAGGCCAATTCCACACAGGCAGTAAAGGCCGGGGTGGTATCTATACGTACCCGGGACTAATCCCTGTATCTACATCACACTGCCCCCAGGCCACCCCCCTCCCGGGCCTGGAAGCCCCATCCTAGGGGAACGTGGATTCTTCCGTGTTCCCTTTTGGCGCAGCCGGGGCCAACAGGGCTGTCTCATGGCAGGCCTATCTGGGCCTAGTCTGCACACATGAGATAATGCACTTTCAATGCACTTTAAAAGTAGATGTTCCTGTTCTGCACAGGAAAATCTAGCCGCGAAAGCTCATTGAAAGTGCATTATCTATTGTATGCAGACTAGGCCCTGGACGGAAAGAGCCAGGTCTAGAAGGCTACTCCCCACTCTATGGAGGCTTGCAGGGGACAAAAAGTGCCCTGGACAGTTTTGTCAACACTTCATGGTGTTGCAGGGTAGACTGGGGCATTTTTTTGTTTGTTTATTTTGCAGTAAGGTGGGATTGCATGGAATTCAATTCCACCTTAACGCAAAATAAAACACCCCACATCTCCCTCATGCGGTGGAACCTATCTGCCGCCACTGTGTTTCCTGGGGGGACACATTTCAGTGCTGGAGACAATCCGGTAATGAAATGTCTCCCCTGTGGAGACACAGTGTGCTGCAGAGCCTGGAGTGGCTCTGCTAATGGGGAATCGACCAGAGAGGGAGGGAGGAGGGGTCAGAGGACAGCTCTCAGGTTAACACAAAGAAAGGCATCCAATTCAGGGAGATGAAACCTGTACACCCTCATAATATCCCCCTAGCCTGATTTCCAGGCATGCTAATTCACTCGCTGCAATGCTATGAAATCCAGAGATCAGTTGAATTCTGAGAGAGATATTCCGGTTCAGCCTGGAGGCTCAAGCCAAAAAATACGAAGTGGATAACAGTTCCACAGAAGCAACAAAATGTACTGTGAAAAGACAACATGCTTTAGGATGCTTTGGACTGATCCTGCATTGAGAAGGGGGTGGGACTAGATTGCCTGCATGGCCCCTTCCAACTCTAGGATTCTGTGGGTCTAGTTCAGCAGTGGAAGGGGCTGCCTAAGGAGGTGGGGAGCTCCTCCTCACTGGCCGTCTTCAAGCAGCGGCTGGACAGATCCTTCTCCTGGATGCTTGAGGCTGATCCTGCACTGAGCAGGGGGTGGGACTAGATGGCCTGCATGGCCCCTTCCCACTCTGGGATTCTAGGAGTCTAGTTCAGCAGTGGAAGGGGCTGCCTAAGGAGGTGGGGAGCTCCCCCTCAATGGCCGTCTTCAAGCAGCGGCTGGACAGGTCCTTCTCCTGGATGCTTGAAGCTGATCCTGCACTGAGCAGGGGGTGGGACTAGATGGCCTGCATGGCCCCTTCCCACTCTAGGATTCTTGGAGTCTAGTTCAGCAGTGGGATGGGCTGCCTAAGGAGGTGGGGAGCTCCCCCTCACTGGCCGTCTTCAAGCAGCGGCTGGACAGATCCCTCTCCTGGATGCTGGAGGCTGATCCTGCCCTGAGCAGGGGGTGGACTAGATGGCCTGCATGGCCCCTTCCCACTCTGGGATTCTGTGATTCTGCAGGAGAGCCACCCCAGTAGAAGTAAAGGCGGGGGGGAGGTTGCAAACGTAGGGTGACGGGTGCATCAGCTGACATCACTTCCAGGGGTCTTCAGTGCCTGAACATTTATTTCAGGGGGTCCTTGAGAGTCCGAAGGCTGAAAAAGATGTACAGGCACTAAACTCACCTTATCGGCTCCTCCTCCCACGTCTGGCCTGCATTGTTCCCCCACTGGACGGACTCTTGATAAGTAGCCGTTTACGAGAGACACGAGGACAAAGAGCAAATGTCCCAGGACAGATTCTCCTAAAAGATGTGCTTGGAACAATGGAGGCGCTAGTTAATCACTTCTAACCCCACTGTGTCCCCAGCCCTTGAACGTACGGCGTACTGAACACCCTAAAAAAAACCCAACTTCAGTTTCATGTTGATTTAAGGCGTTCTGAGATTTATCGGGCGTGTAAAACGGATTGATTTCATTAGCTGCGTGGCTGGTTTCTCCTCTGCACAGAAACCCCAATGGATGATTCATGGGCCAAGCAGTGCCAGGACCGAGGAAGGAGAGCTTGATGGCTTCGTTTGGGGACTGGAAGTTCTAGCGGGGAAAGAATCTGTTAGTGGAAAATTTACGGGCACAGAAAAGTCTAGGAACTCCAAAAAGTTGAACGGACAGGCAGACTGAGGGCAAATTCTGGTGAACACACATGAAGCTGCCCCCCTACTGAATAAGACCCTCAGTTATAAAAGTCAGTATTGTCCACTCAGGCTGCTAGCTGCTCTCCGGGGTCTTAGGCAGAGGTCTTTTACATCTCCTCCTGCTTGGTCCTTCTACCTGGAGCTTCCAGGGATTGAACCTGAGACCTTCTGCATGCCAGGGTCTTATATTGAGGCCTTCCACATCACCTGATACCTGGTCCTTTTAATTGGAGATGCCAGGGATTGAACCTGGGACCTTCTGTAGGCCAAGCAGAGAGTCTGCCACTGAGCCGCAGCCCCACTCCATGGCTCTCCAGGGTCTCAGGCAGAGGTCTTTCCCATCCCGTCCTGCCTGGTCCTTCTACCTGGATCTTCCAGGGATTGAACCTGAGACCTTCTGCATACCAGGGTCTTAAATTGAGGGCTTCCACATCACCTGCTACCTGGACCTCTTAACTGGAGATGCCAGGGATTGAACCTGGGGCTTTCTGCATGCTAAGCAGAAGCTCTGCCACTGAGCTATGCACCCTCCATCTTAGTTTGTGACTCTGTTCTTCATGTATCTAAGACCATATGTTGGGTCCTGTTTCGAGGTATTTAATTTCATGATTTGTTTTGTTTTAATTTCATGATTTATTCCACCTTTCTTCCCAATGGGGACCCATTGTTCTGCTCTATCCAAGGTTATTGTCATTCTGAAGGAAGTATGGCCATCAGCTCCTGCCATTGCTGGTCATGTCCAAACCAAGCCTTTGAGTGAAAGCAGATGCTGGACTAGATGGACCTCTGGTTGGATCCAGCAGGGCTCTTCTGATGACCTTAGGAAGGCCTCTCTGCCCTGTGGTTGGCCTTCCAGAGGAACTGGCTGGCCCCTGTGTGAGACCGGAGGCTGGACTAGATGGACCCCTGGTCTGATCCAGCAGGGCTCTTCTGATGTTCTTAGGAAGGCCTCGGCCTCTCTGCCCTGTTGCTGGCCCTCCAGAGGAACTGGCTGGCCCCTGTGTGAGACAGGAGGCTGGACTGGAGGGACCCCTGGTCTGACCTAGCAGGGCTCTCCTGATGTCCTTAGGAAGGCCTCGGCCTCTCTGCCCTGTTGCTGGCCCTCCAGAGGAACTGGCTGGCCCCTGTGTGAGACAGGAGGCTGGACTGGAGGGACCCCTGGTCTGACCCAGCAGGGCTCTCCTGATGTCCTTAGGAAGACCTCGGCCTCTCTGCCCTGTTGCTGGCCCTCCAGAGGAACTGGCTGGCCCCTGTGTGAGACAGGAGGCTGGACTGGAGGGACCCCTGGTCTGACCTAGCAGGGCTCTCCTGATGTCCTTAGGAAGGCCTCGGCCTCTCTGCCCTGTTGCTGGCCCTCCAGAGGAACTGGCTGGCCCCTGTGTGAGACAGGAGGCTGGACTAGAGGGACCCCTGGTCTGACCCAGCAGGGCTCTCCTGATGTCCTTAGGAAGGCCTCGGCCTCTCTGCCCTGTTGCTGGCCCTCCAGAGGAACTGGCTGGCCCCTGTGTGAGACAGGAGGCAGGACTGGAGGGACCCCTGGTCTGACCCAGCAGGGCTCTCCTGATGTCCTTAGGAAGGCCTCGGCCTCTCTGCCCTGTTGCTGGCCCTCCAGAGGAACTGGCTGGCCCCTGTGTGAGACAGGAGGCTGGACTGGAGGGACCCCTGGTCTGACCCAGCAGGGCTCTCCTGATGTCCTTAGGAAGGCCTCGGCCTCTCTGCCCTGTTGCTGGCCCTCCAGAGTAACTGGCTGGCCCCTGTGTGAGACAGGAGGCTGGACTGGATGGACCCCTGGTCTGACCCAGCAGGGCTCTCCTGATGTCCTTAGGAAGGCCTCAACCTCTCAGCCCTGTTGCTTGCCCTCCAGAGGAACTGGCTGGCCCCTGTGTGAGACAGGAGGCTGGACTAGATGGACCATTAGTTGGATCCAGCAGGGCTCATCTGATGTTCTTCTGAAGACTTCAGCCTCTATTATACTACATGCTGTCTATCGGGGGATATGGATAAAAAGAGAAAAGTTGGTGAACATATCAAAATGGTCATAAGGAAGAAGAGGAAGATGATGTGTAACTGGAAGGTAACCGGGTGCGGTGGGATTATTTTGGCAAGCTAATTGAAGAGCAGAGAGCAGGGGTTTAAATGGCTCCCTGCTTTCTGCTCCCTGCCACTTCTCAGGGTGAGGTCATTTGTCATTGCCTGCTTCTGCATAGCAACCGTGGGCTTCCTTGGTGGTCACCCATCCAAATACTGCCCAGCGTGAAGTAGTGGTGAAGGCGGGCATCAAATCTCAGAAGCCAAGCAGGGCTGATTCTGCCTAGCATTTGGATGGGAGACCTCCAGGGGTTTGGGTGGCAGTTCCTCCAAGGAACACCAGGGGTAAAGAGGCAGAAGCAAGCCTCTATTGGCAGGGGGCTCCTAGGAATTGTAGTCCATAGACATCTGGAGGGCCGCAGTTTGACTACCCCTGGCCTAGCTGCCAAACAATCCTGGCCTCTCTTTGCTCCTCTACACAGGCCTAACTATAACAAATAAATAACTTCCCCGAAAGATGCTAAGGAGCATTTCAGGATGCATGCTGCCATCTACTGGCCAGTCACGGTGATGCAAAATTACTCCATAATCCGAAGTGGAAAACAGATTGCATGTAGATGTGTGCATTTTAGACCAATTATTTGGGGGTGAGGGGATGGCTTAACCCTTTCGTTCCACACCTCCCTCCCCCCCGTGGCCCGGTACCAAGGGTTTCACGGTCTGGTACTGGACCACGGTCTGGTGGTTGGCTGCCCCTGCTTTAGGGAGCTCCTGCATTGTAACACAAACACAGCTAGGCTGCTGGATGAAATTGACGACAGCCTCTCTGCAAGGAATTGACCAAGGCTCCCTTTCCCGGCTTGAAATTAACAAAAAAGTATTCCGTTGAACATTCAATCTTGCTGGAGGGTGAGACAGGGAGGCGCTGTGTGTGTGTTGTGCTTGTGCTACTTTGGAACTGCATTGTAACCTCATCGTGTCCATTTAAAAACAAAGTGCAGCAGAGAGGCGGGCAGGCAGGGACACCACATTGGTCAGATTTCAAACGTCATCATTTTGTGGCAGGAAATAGTGGAGGAAGCCAATGTGACTTTTTGAGCTCCCACTTTAGGTTATTCCGAATTCCCTCCCAAGTTTTTAGTGACTGCACAAACACGTTACCATGTCCCCTTCTCCACCTCCTCTTCTCCAGGCTGAACATCCCCAAATCCCTCAGCCTTTCCTCTTAGGGCTTGGTCCCCAGGCCCCAGATCCTCCTCCTCGTTCTCCTCTGCCCCCTCTCCATTTTGTCCACATCCTTTTTGAAGTGAGGGAGGTGATGAAACCATGTCTAACTTGTAGTGCAGAATGGAGAGTATTGCCTAGTACATCTGCTCTTTGTAAACATCGGTTTCTCAGGAAACAGGGAAACCGTGCTGGTTACGGAGATCGGTGGAAGGAAGTGCTAAGGACGGACAAAAGGTGATATATCAGGGTTTTCTTCCCCCTTATTACGATCACCTCTTCTGTAATCCATACAGATTCCGCACAGTTGGTGTCCCCGTGCCCTGACCATGTGGAATTCATTGCCATGGGCAGTGTAGAGAACTTCAAGAGGGGATTGGAGAAACACACGGAGCAGAGGTCCTTCTGTGGCAGTGAGCCACGAGGAATAGGTGGCACACTCTGATGGAGACAGAGATGCTCAACTTTCTTGGTGCTTGTGGGAGCTGCACTGAGAGGGCCTCTGGAGTTCTGGCACCGCTGGTGGACTTCCTGAGGGCAACTGGGTTTGGGGCCACTGTGTGACACAGTGTTGGACGTTGTGGTGGAATGCCACTTTGCTATTTCAAGAGGACACTGTTCTTTTCCCCTCTGGGCTGGGGAGAGTGGGGAGGGGCTGCTAAGCCCCAGTTAACCTTCCTGCTCAAACTTTAATTGTCCTGGCAGGCAACTGGAGTGTGTGTGTGTGTGGAGTTTCTTCTTCCCAGAATTCCCAGGTGAGGGGCTTCCTTTGGGAGGGGACAGGAAAGAATACAGGATGCCGATCAAGGGAGGGAAGTCTCTCTCTTTTGTCGGCTGACCATCAGAGTAGGAGTAGGAGTTCGCTCTGGGGAGAAGAGACAAGCAGCCATCTTGGACAGGGGGACGATGCAATGAGATTTTGGGAACTGCTTAAGTTAGGGACAGAAGATGAGCGGAGGGACAGAAGCACTGCATTTCATCCGGTTTCTTTTGCCTCTTTTGCTGAACTCTGTGCTGCGCTGAGGATCTGATTTTAAGCCTTGTTCTTTTACAATCATTCATAAATCGGAAGCAGCCATGGTTCTATGATCCACGTAGAGCTCCCCATCTTGGCAGGGCTAGCCCCGAGCAAAGGGCAGAACCAGGGTCTGGGGGGGGGGGGAGTTTGGCCAGCAGCTTCTCCTCCAGAGGGCTGGACCCTGGAAGTTACTTGTCCCACGGCACTCATGTGTTGGGGCCATGGGAGACCACAGAGGCCAGGCCTCAGATGTGAAAGGGGCAGCTTGGAGTCCTCCCAGCTGCGGCCCTGTACTTTAACCAGGTGGTGGCAGTGGTTACCCAGAGAGTCCCTTTTGCCGCACGCCTGGAGGTGGCGACCAGCCAGAACAGGGGGTGGGCCTGCAAAGCAAAATCAGGCTGGTTCCGTAACAGATGGGTCCTGGGCAGTGATGCTCTGTATTCGTGGGGGCAACAATGGTAATGCTTCTGGAGTTCTGGCCCCACTGGTGGACCTTCTGGGGTCTGGCTACTGTGCGACACAGAGTGTGGGACTGGATGGGCCACTGGCCTGATCCAACATGGCTTCTCTTACGTCCTTAACTATGAACGGCAACGCATTATTAAAACCAGAACTAAAATACTTACCAAGGCATAAAAACAGCAATTAACACTGCTTTTGCTGCCCAGAATGTGATCCCCTTCCCCACTAGTGAATTTGCATCATCCTGTCCTCCTGGTTGTTGTTCTCTTCCTCCTCCTCCTCCTCCTTCTTGTTCTCCTCCTCCATCTCTTCCTTCTTCTACTTCTTGTTTTTCACCTCCTCTTCCTTCTTCGTCTCCTCCTCCTCCTCTTCTTCTTCTTCTTCTCCTCCTCCTCCTCTTCCACCTTTTTCTTTTCCTCCCCTTTTTCCTTTTCCTTTTTCTTGTTTTCCCTCCTCTTCCTTCTTATTCTTGTTCTTCACTTCCTCCTCTTCCTTCTACTCCTCCTCTTCCTCTTCCTCTTCCTCTTCTCCTCCTCCTTTTCCTCTTCCTCTTTCTACTTCTTGTTCTCCTCCTCCTCCTCTTCCTTCTTCTCCTTCTGCTCCTCTTCCTCCTTCTCCGCCCCCTTTTTCTGGTTCCTCTTCTTCTTCTCCTATTGCCCATCCAAAAAAGAGACATTTTGTACTTTACTGTACAACAGAGGGCATAATCTTCCCTGCGTTCTGCCCGCTTCAGAGAGTGCGCTTTGGATGGGGTTTCAAAACCTGTTTTTAGGGCAGGGAAGGTCTTCATGATGAGCAAAATTGCAGGGGACCCTGATTGCTTCTGTGGGGTCTAACAAGGTTTTGACTCTCCTAAGCGCCCCCCCCAACGTCCCACACTCTTCTTGGTCTCTGCTGCAGCTGCCCTTGAGTCTGTCTAGCTGTGAAGCAGCAAACGCATTAAAGAAAATAACATAATCAAAAGTTTGCTTTTTTAAAAAAGAAGAAGTCCAGCTGACTGCCCCAGGGCTGTTCCAGTTACCAGAACCCTGCTTGGAGGAAGAGCCGGCCAACTGAGACCCCCCCCCCTCCTCCGTCTTCTGCCTTGAAGCGCTCAGGGTGTTATAAGAGGGCCTGTGAAATTCTGTGTTCCAAATTTTGTGTGGTGCAGCGATCTGGACAGAAATGCCTTCTCCCGGTCTTTCTCCAGGCTCCAGAGCTTTGCTAGGGATGCCATCCTCCAGGTGGGGCCTGGAGATCCCCTGGAATGACAGCTCCTCTCCAGACTGCAGAGATCTGTTCCCCTGGAGAAAAGGGCTGCTTGGGAGGGGGGACACAGGGATGCCAGCCTCCAGGTGGGGCCTGGGGATCCCTTGGAAGGACAGCTCCTCTCCATACTGCAGAGATCAGTTCCCCTGGAGGAAAGGGCTGCTTGGGAGGGGGGACTCAGGGATGCCAACCTCCAGGTGGGGCCTGGGGATCCCCTGGAATGACAGCTCCTCTCCAGACTGCAGAGATCAGTTCCCCTGGAGGAAAGGGCTGCTTGGGAGGGGGGACTCAGGGATGCCAACCTCCAGGTGGGGCCTGGGGATCCCCTGGAATGGCAGCTCCTCTCCATACTGCAGAGATCAGTTCCCCTGGAGGAAAGGGCTGCTTGGGAGGGGGGACTCAGGGATGCCAACCTCCAGGTGGGGCCTGGGGATCCCCTGGAATGACAGCTCCTCTCCAGACTGCAGAGATCAGTTCCCCTGGAGGAAAGGGCTGCTTGGGAGGGGGGACTCAGGGATGCCAGCCTCCAGGTGGGGCCTGGGGATCCCCTGGAATGACAGCTCCTCTCCAGACTGCAGAGATCAGTTCCCCTGGAGGAAAGGGCTGCTTGGGAGGGGGGACTCAGGGATGCCAGCCTCCAGGTGGGGCCTGGGGATCCCTTGGAAGGACAGCTCCTCTCCATACTGCAGAGATCAGTTCCCCTGGAGGAAAGGGCTGCTTGGGAGGGGGGACTCAGGGATGCCAGCCTCCAGGTGGGGCCTGGGGATCCCTTGGAAGGACAGCTCCTCTCCATACTGCAGGGATCAGTTCCCCTGGAGGAAAGGGCTGCTTGGGAGGGGGGACTCAGGGATGCCAGCCTCCAGGTGGGGCCTGGGGATCCCTTGGAAGGACAGCTCCTCTCCATACTGCAGAGATCAGTTCCCCTGGAGGAAAGGGCTGCTTGGGAGGGGGGACTCAGGGATGCCAGCCTCTAGGTGGGGCCTGGGGATCTCCTGGAATGACAGCTCCTCTCCAGACTGCAGAGATCAGTTCCCCTGGAGGAAAGGGCTGCTTGGGAGGGGGAGTGAGGGATGCCAGCCTCCAGGTGGGGCCTGGGGATCCCCTGGAATGACAGCTCCTCTCCAGACTGCAGAGATCAGTTCCCCTGGAGAAAAGGGCTGCTTGGGAGGGGGGACTCAGGGATGCCAGCCTCCTGGTGGGGCCTGGGGATCCCCTGGAATGACAGCTCCTCTCCAGACTGCAGAGATCAGATCCCCTGGAGGAAAGGGCTGCTTGGGAGGGGGGACTCAGGGATGCCAGCCTCCAGGTGGGGCCTGGGGATCCCCTGGAATGACAGCTCCTCTCCAGACTGCAGAGATCAGTTCCCCTTGAGGAAAGGGCTGCTTGGGAGGGGAGGCTCAGGGATGCCAGCCTCCAGGTGGGGCCTGGGGATCCCCTGGAATGACAGCTCCTCTCCAGACTGCAGAGATCAGTTCCCCTGGAGAAAAGGGCTGCTTGGGAGGGGGGACTCAGGGATGCCAGCCTCCTGGTGGGGCCTGGGGATCCCCTGGAATGACAGCTCCTCTCCAGACTGCAGAGATCAGATCCCCTGGAGGAAAGGGCTGCTTGGGAGGGGGGACTCAGGGATGCCAGCCTCCAGGTGGGGCCTGGGGATCCCCTGGAATGACAGCTCCTCTCCAGACTGCAGAGATCAGTTCCCCTTGAGGAAAGGGCTGCTTGGGAGGGGAGGCTCAGGGATGCCAGCCTCCAGGTGGGGCCTGGGGATCCCCTGGAATGACAGCTCCTCTCCAGACTGCAGAGATCAGTTCCCCTGGAGGAAAGGGCTGCTTGGGAGGGGGACTGAGGGATGCCAGCCTTCAGGTGGGGCCTGGGGATCCTTTGGAATCACACCTCATCTCCAGGCTACAAACATCACCTCCCCCCCAAAAAATGGCTGCTGAGGATGGTGGTCTCTAGGGCTTGGTACCCCACTGAGCTTCCAGTCCTCCCCTGGACTCAATCCCTAAGTCTTCAGGGGTTGTGCAACCTGGACCAGGCAGCCTGACCCGCCCATCCCTTGCCAGTGGCCAGCGCAAACCCAGCACCCTGGAGAGTCAGGCCAGGGAACTGGGTGGGCTGCAGCTTCACGGCAGACAAGAAAGGAGGAATTTCTGCCCCTAACTCAGCCTTTCTCATCTTCTTTACGATTGAGAAACCCCTGAAACGTTCTTCAGGCTTTGAGAAATTCCAGAAGAGGCACCATCCGTGCAGAATATGGTTGAGAAGCAGAGCTGTGGACATGCCCACCCGGGGCCCCTCCCCTTCCCTCCCCCTCCAGGCCCCCCATTGGCCATTGGGGGGTCATCAAGGGTCCAGGGTGAACAAGACACTCATTGTTTGAGGAATCCCTGGTTGAGAAACCCCGCCCTAACTCGTGGAGTTCATTGGCACTCAATGTGGGTTTTTACAGGTCCTGAGACATTTACGGTCTCTCTGTGGCCACGAGGTCGGTTGATGGAGTGGTAAACAATCCCTGTGCCTTTGCCAGCTTTAGCCTGGGAATTCCTGAAGGTTTGCAGGTGGAGCTTGGGGAGGTCTGGGGATCCCCTGGTTTGGCCCCTCTCCTCCTGCTTCTGGGGTTTGGGGAAATCCCCCCCCCAAAAAAAATCTGGAGCCTGAAAAGAATATGTTTCCACATCACTCAGCAGTGATGTTGGGACGTCAGGGACATGAGGAGACACTCTGGTTTTTGAAACTCTATGGTAAGAAGCTAATTCTACCATAGAGCTTTGCCCTGAAACCGTCACGATGCTCCCACCCATATCATCAGTGTCCCTATGTCACTTCCTGGTAGGGATGCCAGGGAAATCTAGGGCCATTCCACACCTGTTAAATGTAGCATCATACTTACCCTATGAAGATGCTATATTCCTGGCGTTTCGCATGACGTTGCGCACATTCTGCGTCTGTCCGGCAAACCTTTCGCCACATCCGCCATTTTATAGTGCTAGTTGGGGAATTGCAAAAAGTGGACTCACCCACCTAAAAAGTGTTAGCTCCCAGAGAGCAACCAGCAGGCAACCAGCACGGGGAATGTATGAAGGCTAAGAAGCATTATATCCAGCTCTGTAATGTCCCGCTCTTGCACCCTCCTCCTTTCTTTCTGGGGATGGATTTTTTTTCTTTTTTAAAAGAACTGCCTGGAGCAACGAATAGGCGTACAGACGCCTTGACGAGGCTACACTGGAGAACTTTAAATGTGTTGTCGTGCTTCTCCCACGTTCTCTTTTTAAATAATAATAAAGTTTCTTTTTTAACACAGGCTTGCCTCAGCAACCTTTCCATTGCGTTCTCGGGAAACCCCCCCCCTAAAGATTCCGCCGCCCCCAAATGTAGGTGCTTTGCTATTCTCTAACAGTCAACTCATTAACCTAAAATTCGACTGTAGAATTTTGCCCCAAAGCCACAGTGTCACTTCCAATCTGAGGACGTCTTTTCTGTGTGACATCAGCATCTTGGGGTGCTCCTGACCCCCCCCCCCAATCCCCCGTCACCAACCCGCTTCCACCTACAGCCCAGCTTCCGGGTGATGTAGATAAGTTGCATTTTCCCCAGGCTCCTTCCCTCCAGACCCTCCCTGCTCCCCACCGTTTTCTGCGGGCTGCTCTGCAGGAGCTGGCAGACCTAGAATTTCATCAGGCCCTAGAGCTGGCCCTTTGCTCCAAGCAGCCTCCCTACATAGTCTGGGCATCCACTGCATTTCCCGTAGACCTGGAGGCTGGATTCCCACTGCAGAATGCCAGGGCATACCAACCCCTGGGGGCTCCCCGTGGAAGAGAATGACTTGCTGACCTCACCTGCAAATCAACCCTGTGATGGTCCAGAGAGAAGCTTTCGACCCCCATCGGCTGAGATCCCTTTCTCCGGAAGGGCTCAGCTCCTCACTGGAATTCTCCAGTTTCCTATAACTTTAAGAGTGATTCAGCAGATTTTGGGTAGTGCCTATTTAAAGCAGCACTGCCTGTACACGGTGGAGGATTTATGAGCTGTGTAGGCTGTGCCACCAGGGCCCGGGCCCCGCAAAAAGGATTTGGGGCAAGTAATTCACTTTATTTCATTCATTTATTGACCGTACGGCCACAGACCTGGCTATCTGGCAAGTCATTCTCTGCATACAACTAAATACTTTGTGATTTCAGGTAAGTATACATATAAAAAAAAAATTCCAAGTGGAAGATTAGTTTTCAGATGCATTCTTCACAATAAACCGGGCTTTGCGGAACCTCCATGTTCAGGAGAAGTCTACCTCTGCATTCCAGTTGCTGGGGGAGAGCCTCTGCTTCTCCATTTGGGGACTCTCTGAAGGCCAGTCACTGTGGGAAGGAGGGCAGTGGGCAAAACGGATTCTCAACACCACCCCTGTGGAGCTGTTCTTTGACAAAAGTTCTTTCCTCCTCTTCTGCAGCTGAGCGGCTCTCGTGCTCTGCGAACATCTGCATAAAATGCCAAGAATGGCCGGGTTGATTCATGCGGGGCCAAAAGGGCGCTACAAATATGAGGCTGCATGCCCCAAAGAGCAAGAATGAATCGGAGAGGAGGGGCTGGGCTGCATGTATAATCCGTGGGCCATCGGATACCCAGGCCTCTCTGTGGGAATAGGGACCCTTTTTGTTTAGGGACAGGAGGTGGGAGTGGGAAAGCAGAAATCTGGGACGGGGGAAGAAAGCAGCTAGTTTGGTAGGAAGATCAACTCTCAGCAGCTGTTAGGATGTGGTACGGACAGAGCTGGAAGGGTGGTAGAGGCCCACCCTGGCAACCGGCCGTCTGGTAGTTCAGGCCTGTGGAGTTCACAGAGGGAGGGGCTGCGCCTGCATCCCTGGGGCCAGCTGACTGAGGACCAGTGTGGAGTAGCAGGCCGAGTGGAGAGCCGGGTTCGAGTTCCCACTCCTACCCCAGAAGCTTGCTGGGTGACCTGGGCTCCTCCACCACCTCGCATCTCGGTCTACCTCGCAAGGTGGTTGTTATGAGAAAATGGAGACGGGGGAATGATGCTCGGAGCCACTTGAAGCCTGAACTGGAGAGAAAAGGGGGACGTGAATAAATAAATGCAAATGTAATGGGAAGGGGGGGGGGTGGACATTAGAGCCAGCATGATGTCGTGGTGAAGAGCGGCAGCCTCTGATCCGGAGAACTGGGCTTGGTTCCCCATTTTCACATGAATCCTGCTGGGTGACCTTGGACCAGTCACAGTTCTCTCCGAGCTCTCTCAGCTCCACCTACCTCACAGGGGGGTCTGCTGCAGGGAGAGGAAGGGAAGATGACTGTAACCTGCTTTGAGACTCCTTTGGGTAGTAAAAAGAGGGGTGCCAAACAACCTGCTCTCTTCTTCAAAACGCTGCCTCCACCCTCCTACTGGTGCTTCTCCACTCCCAGTTTCTCTTCCCAGTGCTCCTTTTCTTGCAAAATGGACTTTGGTGTATAATGCAAAGTTATACCTACTCATAACAGGATCACCAACTCCTGTCGGGACCTGAAGATCTCCCCAAATTGTCGAGATTCAGGAAGTGGTGGGTCCTCCCCCTTTGAGAGTTTTTAAGCAGAGGCTGGAGAGCCATCTGGCAGAGAGGCTGATTTTATTAACTTAGAAGAAGAAGTTGGTTCTTATATGCCGCTTTTCCCTACCCGAAGGAGGCTCAAAGTGGCTTCCAGTCGCCTTCCCTTTCCTCTCCCCACAACAGACACCCTGTGAGGGAGGGGAGGCTGAGAGAGCCCTGATATCACTGAAGAAGAGTTGGTTCTTATATGCCGCTTTTCCCTACCCGAAGGAGGCTAAAAGTGGCTTCCCATCGCCTTCCCTTTCCTCTCCCCACAACAGACACCCTGTGAGGGAGGGGAGGCTGACAGATCACTGCTTGGTCAGAATCGAACCTGGAATGCCAGATTAGAAGTCTGCACTCCTAACCACTACACCAAACTGGCTCTTAGGCAGATATTGAGTGGGTGGGCAGAAGGGATTGTGTCTGAGCTTGGCTGTTGTGGCCCTTTCTTTCATGCCAGGGAAATGCCCATTGCCAATTTGGGGTCAGAAGGCGAATTTCCTCCAGCCCAGACTGACCAGCCATTCTGGTTTTTTGGGAGTGGGGCATCATCTGGGCATGGAATTGGGGTCCCTGTGGGTGTGGTAGTTGTGAGTTTCCTGCCTTCTGCAGGGGTTGGACTAGATGTCCTTGGAGGGCCCTTCCAACGCTAGAATTCTACATTGCCCTGCTATAATGGCGTGGAAAATGAATGGGCTGGCGCAAGGGGACCCTTGCATCCTGATCATCGCTCACTTGGAGAAAGGGGCTGCTTCCACTCACATATATCTCCATTCTCCAAACTGCTGTGATTTGCCAGACTGGGGGGGGGGGGATTAATTCGCTGGTCTGACCCAGCAGGGCTCTCCTGATGTCCTTAGGAAGGCCTCGGCCTCTCTGCCCTGTTGCTGGCCCTCCAGAGGAACTGGCTGGCCCCTGTGTGAGACAAGAGGCTGGACTGGATGGACCCCTGGTCTGACCCAGCAGGGCTCTCCTGATGTCCTTAGGAAGGCCTCGGCCTCTCTGCCCTGTTGCTGGCCCTCCAGAGGAACTGGCTGGCCCCTAAGTGAGACACGAGGCTGGACTGGATGGACCCCTGGTCTGACCCAGCAGGGCTCTCCTGATGTCCTTAGGAAGGCCTCGGCCTCTCTGCCCTGTTGCTGGCCCTCCAGAGGAACTGGCTGGCCCCTAAGTGAGACACGAGGCTGGACTGGATGGACCCCTGGTCTGACCCAGCAGGGCTCTCCTGATGTCCTTAGGAAGGCCTCGGCCTCTCTGCCCTGTTGCTGGCCCTCCAGAGGAACTGGCTGGCCCCTGTGTGAGACAGGAGGCTGGACTGGATGGACCCCTGGTCTGACCCAGCAGGGCTCTCCTGATGTCCTTAGGAAGGCCTCGGCCTCTCTGCCCTGTTGCTGGCCCTCCAGAGGAACTGGCTGGCCCCTGTGTGAGACAGGAGGCTGGACTGGGTGGACCCCTGGTCTGACCCAGCAGGGCTCTCCTGATGTCCTTAGGAAGGCCTCGGCCTCTCTGCCCTGTTGCTGGCCCTCCAGAGGAACTGGCTGGCCCCTGTGTGAGACAGGAGGCTGGACTGGGTGGACCCCTGGTCTGACCCAGCAGGGCTCTCCTGATGTCCTTAGGAAGGCCTCGGCCTCTCTGCCCTGTTGCTGGCCCTCCAGAGGAACTGGCTGGCCCCTGTGTGAGACAGGAGGCTGGACTGGAGGGACCCCTGGTCTGACCCAGCAGGGCTCTCCTGATGTCCTTAGGAAGGCCTCGGCCTCTCTGCCCTGTTGCTGGCCCTCCAGAGGAACTGGCTGGCCCCTGTGTGAGACAGGAGGCTGGACTGGAGGGACCCTCCCTGGTCTGACCCAGCAGGGCTCTCCTGATGTCCTTAGGAAGGCCTCGGCCTCCCTGCCCTGTTGCTGGCCCTCCAGAGGAACTGGCTGGCCCCTGTGTGAGACAGGAGGCTGGACTGGGTGGACCCCTGGTCTGACCCAGCAGGGCTCTCCTGATGTCCTTAGGAAGGCCTCGGCCTCTCTGCCCTGTTGCTGGCCCTCCAGAGGAACTGGCTGGCCCCTGTGTGAGACAGGAGGCTGGACTGGAGGGACCCCTAGTCTGACCCAGCAGGGCTCTCCTGGTGTTCTTAGGAAGGCCTCGGCCTCTCTGCCGTGTTGCTGGCCCTCCAGAGGAACTGGCTGGCCCCTGTGTGAGACAGGAGGCTGGACTAGATGGACCCCTGGTCTGACCCAGCAGGGCTCTCTTGATGTCCTTAGGAAGGCCTCGGCCTCTCTGCCCTGTTGCTGGCCCTCCAGAGGAACTGACTGGCCCCTGTGTGAGACAGGAGGCTGGACTGGAGGGACCCCTGGTCTGACCCAGCAGGGCTCTCCTGGTGTTCTTAGGAAGGCCTCGGCCTCTCTGCCCTGTTGCTGGCCCTCCAGAGGAACTGGCTGGCCCCTGAGTGAGACAGGAGGCTGGACTGGAGGGACCCTGGTCTGACCCAGCAGGGCTCTCCTGATGTCCTTAGGAAGGCCTCGGCCTCTCTGCCCTGTTGCTGGCCCTCCAGAGGAACTGGCTGGCCTCTGGGTGAGACAGGAGGCTGGACTGGATGGACCCCTGGTCTGACCCAGCAGGGTTCTCCTGATGTCCTTAGGAAGGCCTCGGCCTCTCTGCCCTGTTGCTGGCCCTCCAGAGGAACTGGCTGGCCCCTGTGTGAGACAGGAGGCTGGACTGGAGGGACCCCTGGTCTGACCCAGCAGGGCTCTCCTGGT
Source organism: Paroedura picta (assembly GCF_049243985.1). Taxonomy (NCBI): domain Eukaryota; kingdom Metazoa; phylum Chordata; class Lepidosauria; order Squamata; family Gekkonidae; genus Paroedura; species Paroedura picta. The sequence goes on along the minus strand of NC_135370.1, from coordinate 181,965,361 downwards.
GTTCTTAGGAAGGCCTCGGCCTCTCTGCCGTGTTGCTGGCCCTCCAGAGGAACTGGCTGGCCCCTGTGTGAGACAGGAGGCTGGACTAGATGGACCCCTGGTCTGACCCAGCAGGGCTCTCCTGATGTCCTTAGGAAGGCCTCGGCCTCTCTGCCCTGTTGCTGGCCCTCCAGAAGAACTGACTGGCCCCTGTGTGAGACAGGAGGCTGGACTGGAGGGACCCCTGGTCTGACCCAGCAGGGCTCTCCTGGTGTTCTTAGGAAGGCCTCGGCCTCTCTGCCCTGTTGCTGGCCCTCCAGAGGAACTGGCTGGCCCCTGTGTGAGAGAGGAGGCTGGACTGGATGGACCCCTGGTCTGACCCAGCAGGGCTCTCCTGATGTCCTTAGGAAGGCCTCGGCCTCTCTGCCCTGTTGCTGGCCCTCCAGAGGAACTGGCTGGCCCCTGTGTGAGATAGGAGGCTGGACTGGATGGGCCCCTGGTCTGACCCAGCAGGGCTCTCCTGATGTCCTTAGGAAGGCCTCGGCCTCTCTGCCCTGTTGCTGGCCCTCCAGAGGAACTGGCTGGCCTCTGGGTGAGACAGGAGGCTGGACTGGAGGGACCCTGGTCTGACCCAGCAGGGCTCTCCTGATGTCCTTAGGAAGGCCTCGGCCTCTCTGCCCTGTTGCTGGCCCTCCAGAGGAACTGGCTGGCCCCTGAGTGAGACAGGAGGCTGGACTGGAGGGACCCTGGTCTGACCCAGCAGGGCTCTCCTGATGTCCTTAGGAAGGCCTCGGCCTCTCTGCCCTGTTGCTGGCCCTCCAGAGGAACTGGCTGGCCTCTGGGTGAGACAGGAGGCTGGACTGGATGGACCCCTGGTCTGACCCAGCAGGGCTCTCCTGATGTCCTTAGGAAGGCCTCGGCCTCTCTGCCCTGTTGCTGGCCCTGCAGAGGAACTGGCTGGCCCCTGTGTGAGACAGGAGGCTGGACTGGATGGACCCCTGGTCTGACCCAGCAGGGCTCTTCTGATGTCCTTAGGAAGGCCTCGGCCTCTCTGCCCTGTTGCTGGCCCTCCAGAGGAACTGGCTGGCCCCTGTGTGAGACAAGAGGCTGGACTGGATGGACCCCTGGTCTGACCCAGCAGGGCTCTCCTGATGTCCTTAGGAAGGCCTCGGCCTCTCTGCCCTGTTGCTGGCCCTCCAGAGGAACTGGCTGGCCCCTGTGTGAGACAGGAGGCTGGACTGGATGGACCCCTGGTCTGACCCAGCAGGGCTCTCCTGATGTCCTTAGGAAGGCCTCGGCCTCTCTGCCCTGTTGCTGGCCCTCCAGAGGAACTGGCTGGCCCCTGTGTGAGACAGGAGGCTGGACTGGATGGACCCCTGGTCTGACCCAGCAGGGCTCTCCTGATGTCCTTAGGAAGGCCTCGACCTCTCTGCCCTGTTGCTGGCCGTCCAGAGGAAGTGGCTGGCCCCTGTGTGAGACAGGAGGCTGGACTGGAGGGACCCCTGGTCTGACCCAGCAGGGCTCTCCTGGTGTTCTTAGGAAGGCCTCGGCCTCTCTGCCGTGTTGCTGGCCCTCCAGAGGAACTGGCTGGCCCCTGTGTGAGACAGGAGGCTGGACTAGATGGACCCCTGGTCTGACCCAGCAGGGCTCTCCTGATGTCCTTAGGAAGGCCTCGGCCTCTCTGCCCTGTTGCTGGCCCTCCAGAAGAACTGACTGGCCCCTGTGTGAGACAGGAGGCTGGACTGGAGGGACCCCTGGTCTGACCCAGCAGGGCTCTCCTGGTGTCCTTAGGAAGGCCTCGGCCTCTCTGCCGTGTTGCTGGCCCTCCAGAGGAACTGGCTGGCCCCTGTGTGAGAGAGGAGGCTGGACTGGATGGACCCCTGGTCTGACCCAGCAGGGCTCTCCTGATGTCCTTAGGAAGGCCTCGGCCTCTCTGCCCTGTTGCTGGCCCTCCAGAGGAACTGGCTGGCCCCTGTGTGAGATAGGAGGCTGGACTGGATGGGCCCCTGGTCTGACCCAGCAGGGCTCTCCTGATGTCCTTAGGAAGGCCTCGGCCTCTCTGCCCTGTTGCTGGCCCTCCAGAGGAACTGGCTGGCCCCTGTGTGAGACAGGAGGCTAGACTGGATGGACCCCTGGTCTGACCCAGCAGGGCTCTCCTGATGTCCTTAGGAAGGCCTCGGCCTCTCTGCCCTGTTGCTGGCCCTCCAGAGGAACTGGCTGGCCCCTTTGTGAGACAGGAGGCTGGACTGGAGGGACCCCTGGTCTGACCCAGCAGGGCTCTCCTGATGTCCTTAGGAAGGCCTCGGCCTCCCTGCCCTGTTGCTGGCCCTCCAGAGGAACTGGCTGGCCCCTGTGTGAGACAGGAGGCTGGACTGGGTGGACCCCTGGTCTGACCCAGCAGGGCTCTCCTGATGTCCTTAGGAAGGCCTCGGCCTCTCTGCCCTGTTGCTGGCCCTCCAGAGGAACTGGCTGGCCCCTGTGTGAGACAGGAGGCTGGACTGGAGGGACCCCTAGTCTGACCCAGCAGGGCTCTCCTGGTGTTCTTAGGAAGGCCTCGGCCTCTCTGCCGTGTTGCTGGCCCTCCAGAGGAACTGGCTGGCCCCTGTGTGAGACAGGAGGCTGGACTAGATGGACCCCTGGTCTGACCCAGCAGGGCTCTCTTGATGTCCTTAGGAAGGCCTCGGCCTCTCTGCCCTGTTGCTGGCCCTCCAGAGGAACTGACTGGCCCCTGTGTGAGACAGGAGGCTGGACTGGAGGGACCCCTGGTCTGACCCAGCAGGGCTCTCCTGGTGTTCTTAGGAAGGCCTCGGCCTCTCTGCCCTGTTGCTGGCCCTCCAGAGGAACTGGCTGGCCCCTGAGTGAGACAGGAGGCTGGACTGGAGGGACCCTGGTCTGACCCAGCAGGGCTCTCCTGATGTCCTTAGGAAGGCCTCGGCCTCTCTGCCCTGTTGCTGGCCCTCCAGAGGAACTGGCTGGCCTCTGGGTGAGACAGGAGGCTGGACTGGATGGACCCCTGGTCTGACCCAGCAGGGTTCTCCTGATGTCCTTAGGAAGGCCTCGGCCTCTCTGCCCTGTTGCTGGCCCTCCAGAGGAACTGGCTGGCCCCTGTGTGAGACAGGAGGCTGGACTGGAGGGACCCCTGGTCTGACCCAGCAGGGCTCTCCTGGTGTTCTTAGGAAGGCCTCGGCCTCTCTGCCGTGTTGCTGGCCCTCCAGAGGAACTGGCTGGCCCCTGTGTGAGACAGGAGGCTGGACTAGATGGACCCCTGGTCTGACCCAGCAGGGCTCTCCTGATGTCCTTAGGAAGGCCTCGGCCTCTCTGCCCTGTTGCTGGCCCTCCAGAAGAACTGACTGGCCCCTGTGTGAGACAGGAGGCTGGACTGGAGGGACCCCTGGTCTGACCCAGCAGGGCTCTCCTGGTGTTCTTAGGAAGGCCTCGGCCTCTCTGCCCTGTTGCTGGCCCTCCAGAGGAACTGGCTGGCCCCTGTGTGAGATAGGAGGCTGGACTGGATGGGCCCCTGGTCTGACCCAGCAGGGCTCTCCTGATGTCCTTAGGAAGGCCTCGGCCTCTCTGCCCTGTTGCTGGCCCTCCAGAGGAACTGGCTGGCCTCTGGGTGAGACAGGAGGCTGGACTGGAGGGACCCTGGTCTGACCCAGCAGGGCTCTCCTGATGTCCTTAGGAAGGCCTCGGCCTCTCTGCCCTGTTGCTGGCCCTCCAGAGGAACTGGCTGGCCCCTGAGTGAGACAGGAGGCTGGACTGGAGGGACCCTGGTCTGACCCAGCAGGGCTCTCCTGATGTCCTTAGGAAGGCCTCGGCCTCTCTGCCCTGTTGCTGGCCCTCCAGAGGAACTGGCTGGCCTCTGGGTGAGACAGGAGGCTGGACTGGATGGACCCCTGGTCTGACCCAGCAGGGCTCTCCTGATGTCCTTAGGAAGGCCTCGGCCTCTCTGCCCTGTTGCTGGCCCTGCAGAGGAACTGGCTGGCCCCTGTGTGAGACAGGAGGCTGGACTGGATGGACCCCTGGTCTGACCCAGCAGGGCTCTTCTGATGTCCTTAGGAAGGCCTCGGCCTCTCTGCCCTGTTGCTGGCCCTCCAGAGGAACTGGCTGGCCCCTGTGTGAGACAAGAGGCTGGACTGGATGGACCCCTGGTCTGACCCAGCAGGGCTCTCCTGATGTCCTTAGGAAGGCCTCGGCCTCTCTGCCCTGTTGCTGGCCCTCCAGAGGAACTGGCTGGCCCCTGTGTGAGACAGGAGGCTGGACTGGATGGACCCCTGGTCTGACCCAGCAGGGCTCTCCTGATGTCCTTAGGAAGGCCTCGGCCTCTCTGCCCTGTTGCTGGCCCTCCAGAGGAACTGGCTGGCCCCTGTGTGAGACAGGAGGCTGGACTGGATGGACCCCTGGTCTGACCCAGCAGGGCTCTCCTGATGTCCTTAGGAAGGCCTCGACCTCTCTGCCCTGTTGCTGGCCGTCCAGAGGAAGTGGCTGGCCCCTGTGTGAGACAGGAGGCTGGACTGGAGGGACCCCTGGTCTGACCCAGCAGGGCTCTCCTGGTGTTCTTAGGAAGGCCTCGGCCTCTCTGCCGTGTTGCTGGCCCTCCAGAGGAACTGGCTGGCCCCTGTGTGAGACAGGAGGCTGGACTAGATGGACCCCTGGTCTGACCCAGCAGGGCTCTCCTGATGTCCTTAGGAAGGCCTCGGCCTCTCTGCCCTGTTGCTGGCCCTCCAGAAGAACTGACTGGCCCCTGTGTGAGACAGGAGGCTGGACTGGAGGGACCCCTGGTCTGACCCAGCAGGGCTCTCCTGGTGTTCTTAGGAAGGCCTCGGCCTCTCTGCCGTGTTGCTGGCCCTCCAGAGGAACTGGCTGGCCCCTGTGTGAGAGAGGAGGCTGGACTGGATGGACCCCTGGTCTGACCCAGCAGGGCTCTCCTGATGTCCTTAGGAAGGCCTCGGCCTCTCTGCCCTGTTGCTGGCCCTCCAGAGGAACTGGCTGGCCCCTGTGTGAGATAGGAGGCTGGACTGGATGGGCCCCTGGTCTGACCCAGCAGGGCTCTCCTGATGTCCTTAGGAAGGCCTCGGCCTCTCTGCCCTGTTGCTGGCCCTCCAGAGGAACTGGCTGGCCCCTGTGTGAGACAGGAGGCTAGACTGGATGGACCCCTGGTCTGACCCAGCAGGGCTCTCCTGATGTCCTTAGGAAGGCCTCGGCCTCTCTGCCCTGTTGCTGGCCCTCCAGAGGAACTGGCTGGCCCCTTTGTGAGACAGGAGGCTGGACTGGAGGGACCCCTGGTCTGACCCAGCAGGGCTCTCCTGATGTCCTTAGGAAGGCCTCGGCCTCTCTGCCCTGTTGCTGGCCCTCCAGAGGAACTGGCTGGCCCCTGTGTGAGACAGGAGGCTGGACTGGAGGGACCCCTGGTCTGACCCAGCAGGGCTCTCCAGATGTCCTTAGGAAGGCCTCGGCCTCTCTGCCCTGTTGCTGGCCCTCCAGAGGAACTGGCTGGCCCCTGTGTGAGAACCCCAGAACAAATCCCTCTTGAATCGCCAAGCAGAAGCCCAGGAAATCTTCTCAGGACCCACTTTAAAAGCTCGCCCGTTTTCAAGGTGTTCGCCGGAAATCACGTATGCAAAGTCTTCCACCCTCTCTCATTTGCTAGGAACCTCGTCCTGCCAAAGTCCCCCGGACAGACTGGGGAAATGCGCAGGGCTCTTGCACCAGTCCCCACTGCATGCTCCGTGCTTACGGAGGAAGGAATACGAGGACGCTGGGAAGATAAACAAAAGTCCTCTGGCACGGGCTGAGGAGGGAACAGCTGGAAGGGACTACCTTGAAAGCCAAACGATTACTAATGTGCAGAGCGGAACGGAGGGATTGCCCACCACATGTCTTCCGTTGACTCCCTGGGCTGTCTCCCCCGCAGCCCTCCTACGCAGCTGTGCGAGGCGTTTCGAGGTTTCCGAGACCATCTCCGGCGTCCCTCTATAATCCGCAGGGGCCCGGTCTAAAAGACTGCAGATAGGTCGCCATGGGGGGCGGATATCCTAATCTCCCTGGAATGTAGCTCCGTTCTGCTTTCCGCTCCCTCCCTCTCGGATGACCCCGTGACAGAGTAGGACCGATAACCCACATTTTAGACATTGTTTCAGGGGTCAAAGACCTTCCGGGCACAGTTCCCAGCTCCAGGTAGCGACTGGACATTTCCTGGGCTCTCAGCTGGGGTTGCCAGATCTACTGGGCCAGGTGGGGCCCCCCTGCTTTCCGGAAATATTATCATTATTATCATTAATAATTTTTATTTATTTATACTGCCCTTCCATGTGGCTCAGGGCGGTTTACATACATCATGGGAGGATTCATGGAACGAACTATAACATAGTCAAATACAACTCTCAAAACTCTCTCCTGAACTTACCCCAAATCAAGAGAACGGGGCCTTTTAACTTAACTTGATGATGTCACCTGAAAGTGACGTTGGCACATCAAGGTCGTGGGGAGTTGCCGCTCTGGTTTTTGGGCAAGACTCTATGGTTAGAAGCCAGTTCTACCATAGTGTTTTGCCCCAAAGCCAGAGTGTCTCCCCCTCCAAATGTTTCAGACATGCCGACATCCCTTCCAGGAGATGCCAGCATTTTGTGTTTCTCCCAGAAAGCTCCCCCATCCCGTGCTGGCAGCATCAAAGGACCCCATAATCCTAATTTACAGGTGATCTCCAAGTGACAGAGATCAGTTCCCCAGGAGAAAATGACCCTAGTTCTGAGGTCAACAGGGTGAGCCGCTGCCAGTATGCAGGACTGCAGTATTCATGTTGCTTAAAGACATTTTTTATTTAGAATAAAAGGAAGAAATGCTGCAGATTGAAATACTGCAGGTTACAGAACTGCTAATTGGAGAAAAGATAAGCATGAAACTGGAATTTGGCAATACATATCTATCTTTTGTATCACTTTAATAGATTCATAATTCTAAGGCTGGGCAAAGACTCTCCTAATGTAACCAACGGTCTGAGTATTGGGCAGAGGTCCTTCCCACCCCCTGCTGCCTGATCCTTACTGGAGATGCCAGGGATGGAGCCTGGAATTTTCTGCAGGCCAAGCAGGTGCCGTGCCACTGAGCCATGACCCCCTCCTCAGGTCAGAAGCCCACCTAACGGATCCAGTTTCCAACACCCAGCTCCCTCAATGCTTCCACAGATCCTCAAAAGCAAACCATCAAGGCGACAGAAATTCCCTGTTGTTTTCTCCAGCGCTTGGTGTACACAGGTAGACTGCTTCTGGCTATGAGGGTTCCCTTTTGCTCTGGGGGCTCTTGTGAGAACCTAATGCCAACTGAAGCGCAAACAACCTGTCTGTGCATATGGACAGTATTACAGCTGATGCTTTGGCAGTAGTAGGTTCAGCTCTCACTTCTTTAGTTCCAGTTCTCCAGATCCTGACAAGTTATCCACATTGGAGTCCTTGTTTCATAGAATCATAGAATCAGAGAGTTGGAAAGGGACCTCCTGGGTCATCTAGTCCAACCCCCTGTGCTACGCAGGACACTCACAACCCTCTCGCTCACCCACTGTCACCTGCCACCCCCTTGAACCTTCACAGAATCAGCCTCTCTGTCAGACGGCTCTCCAGCCTCTCTTTAAAAAACCTCCAAAGATGGAGAACCCACCACCTCCCGAGGAAGCCTGTTCTACTGAGGAACCGTTCTAACTGTCAGGAGCTTCTTCCGGATGTTGAGACAGAATTTAGAATCATAGAATCATAGAGCTGGAAGGGACCTCCTGGGTCATCTAGTCCAACCCCCTGCACTATGCAGGACACTCACAACCCTCTCGCTCACCCACTGTCACCTGCCACCCCCTTGAACCTCCACAGAATCAGCCTCTCCGTCGGATGGCTACCCAGCCTCTGCTTAAAAACCTCCAAAGATGGAGAACCTCCCGAGGAAGCCTGTTCCACTGAGGAACCGCTCTAATTGCAGCATTCTTCTTCAGATTTCCAGGGTGATATTCCAATTCATAACAACTGAGTTTCCTAAAGGATTTATAACCACCCACAAACAGAGCTTCAAATATTTCTCAATCGTTCTCCGAGCCGGCGAGAACCTCCCCTCCACGAACTTGTGGATGCCGATGACCCTCCCTGCTTTCCTTGAAAGAGGAGCGAGTTTAATTGAGCACGGAAGAATAACGTGGCGACCCATGGGATGACTGCAGCATTTGTGGGTGCAAGCGTTCCGATCTTAAAATATCCACCCGGCTCCGAGCTGCACCCATCCCACCGGCCTGTGCCCCCCTCCCTGGCCTTTGCATCCTGAAAGAATTCATCCGACCGTTGGGCTCGTGTCTCGGGACAGGAAATGTTCCATGTCTCCCCGGGGCACTGTCAACCCATGTCAAGCGCCAGAACAACGGTCCTTTTTTGGGTAACGGCAAAAGGATGTGCTTTGTGTCGCTGGGAAACAGCTGGGAATAGCCTCGCGCCCCGCTAAAACGGGATGCAGAAAGAGAGACGTTAAGGGACGGAGCTTAGCGGCCTTAAAACACACCCAGGCCCTTTTTCTAGGCTTCAAAGGGACGTTCCTGCCAAAGTCTGCAGGGCTGGAATTCATCAGAGCAGGAGAGAAACAGCCAATCCGTGAGGAGCCTTGGCTCAGTGGGAGGGCCTCCGCTCAACAGGCAGAAGGTCCCCGGTTCAATCCCCGGCAGCTCCAGTTTAAAAAGGACCAGGCAGGAGGGGATGGGAAAGGCTGACCTGGATAGACCAATGAGCTGGCTTAGTCTAAGCAGCTTTCTGTGTTCATATTTATTAGGGAGGGGCCGTGGCTCAGTGGAAGAGCCTCCGCTTGGCAGGCGGAAGGTTCCGGGTTCAATCCCCGGTTGATATGTGAACAGGTTCAGTACTTGGAAGAGGGACCACCAAGGAAGGCTCTGCAGAGAAAAGCGGCATATAAGAACCAACTCTTCTTCTTCTTCTGTAATCTCAGGGCTCTTTCAGCCTCCCCTCCCTCACAGGATGTCTGTTGTGGGGAGAGGAATGGGAAGGCGACTGGAAGCCGCTTTGAGACTCCTTCAGGTAGAGAAAAGCAGCATATAAGAACCAGTCTCCATGGAGTAAGGAAAGATTAGGGATGCCAGCCTCCAGGCGGGACCTGGAGATCTCCTGGAATTATTTAATTATTCCATTATATTTATATACCACCCTCCCTTGTGGCTCAACTCATCTCCAAACTACAGAGATATGTTCCCCCAGAGAACATAGCAATGTACGGATGCCAGCCTCCAGGCAGGACCTGGGGATCCCCGGGAATTGCAGCTCATCTCCAGGCGACAGAGATTAGTTCCCCTGGAGAAAAGGGCTGCTTGGGAGGGGTGTCCCAAGTCGGGATGCCAGCCTCCAGCCAGGACCCGGGGGTCCCCTGGAATAACACCTCATCTCCAGCCAACAGAGAGCCATTCCCCTGAAGAAAAGTGCTGCTGGCAGGGGCTCATGGGACTTGTAGTCCACGAACATCTGGAGGACCACAGGCTGACTACCCCTGCTCTAGGGCATTAATCCTTCATGGAAGTCCCTCCTTGCCCCCAATCCCGCCCACTCCCGGCTCCAGCCACAACGTTTCCAGGAACGTCCCAATCCAGAGCTGGTGACTCTACACCGAGCAGGGCTCGCGGCTCTTTCCCCTCTCCGGGCAGCTGTGCCCAGGGCGTCCCCCGTTGGAGTTGGCATCCGGCGGGGGCGGGGGCGGGGCTGCCGGCGCGCCAGAGGTGCCGCTAACGAGATCCAGATGTGGCCGGGCCGGGCGGGGCCGGGCGGGATTGGCCGCGGGGCGGGCGGCGGGCGGCCAATGGCGGCGTGGGGCAGGCGCCTCCGGCCCCGCCCCGGGCATTCCCGGGCGGCCTGGACGGCGGGGCTGGTCTGGTCGGCGGGGCGCGGAGGGTCCGCGGGAGGCGCAGCATGGCGGGGACGGGGCTGCTCTGCCTGGGCGCCCTGCTGGCGATGGGTGGGGGCGCCGGGGCCGTGCCGCGCTCGCAGCTGCTGCCCTTCGGCCCGCCGCGCGGAGACCGCCCGCTGCCCGACGGCGACGATGAGAGCTCGGAGGCGATCAGCCTGGCCGGCCCGCTGCCCTTCTACGAGACCCGCTTCAGCCAGCTCTACGTAAGTCTCTGCCCCGCTCGGCTCTTTTCGGGAGGCTCCTTGCCGAATCCCGTTTCAGCTGCGTCGGGCGGGATTTGAACCCGGGTCCCGCTTTTCTGTTCTGTCGCCCCCCCCCCCCCTTTGGAAGGCAGCGCTTTGCCCTGCGGGACTCCCGGGGACGGGGCGGCCGATCCGACGGCGCGGGTGGGATTTTCCCACGTATCCCAACAGTAGGCGCATTCTCCATTGTGAGCCCAAGTGCGGGGGTGGTGGGACGAGTGGCTCATGGGTCATGCTCCTGCCCCTAGAAGAGCCATTCAGGCCGGGGATCCGCGGATGCAGGCAGCGGTGGTGACTACTGGGGGAGAGAGCTTCCAGAGGGGACTGGAGCAACATCTGGAGCAGAGGACCCCAAATGGCTCTTGGCCACAAGGTCGAGATGGATCATTGGCCCGATCCAGCATGGCTTCTCTTGTGTTCTTATGTCTGGGGCTGGGATACTCAGCCTTTTTGGTGCTTGGGGGGCCCCATTGGGAGGGCTTCTGGAGTTCTGGTGGACCTCCTGATGGACCCCGGGTTTTGGACTGGATGGGCCATTGGACTCATCCAACATGGTTCCTTTTAGGTTCTTATGGCTGCTCTGGAGGATTTTCCAGGCGAGAGTGAAGAGGGGCGATTGGCCATTGCCTCCCTCTGCATAGCAACCTTTTCATCCATCCTGGTTGGTCTTCCAAGAATGAGCCAGGACCCACCTGTTTAGCTTCTGAGATCAAGCTAGCCCGAGCTACCCAGCTCAGGGCAGGAGAGATGCAGAGCGGGTTTGCCGTTATCTCCTTCTGTATCCCAACCCTGCAGTTCCATGGTGGTCTCCCATCCCAGTTCGAACCAGGGCCGGCCCTACTTAGCTTCCAGGAAATGATGACGTCTGAATCTGCTAGGCTAGCGATCCCCAACCTGTGGGCTGCGGACCACATGTGGTCCTTGGACTAATTGGAGGTGGGCCCCGAAGCACGCCTTCTCCCCTCCTTCGGCCCTTTACTTCATCCCCCCCATCCCTTTACAACATGCTTCATTGTTGTGGCGTGTCTGTCTCTTATTTTGAAGGGATGTTTAAACATTACCTTAGTGATCAGAGAGCGCTAGGGCAGTGGTTGAGAGTAGAGGGGTAAACTACCCCCCCCCCACCGGGCCTCAGTAAAAGGTGTTGAGTGGCCCCCAGTGATAAAAAGGTTGGGGACCACTGTGCTAGGCCGTTTGGGTCAGGGCACAATAATGGTGTGCTGTCAAGTCATTGACTCTTGGTCACCCTGTAGAGTAGGGGTGGCCATACTGTGGCTCTCCAGCTGGCCATGGACCTCAAGGCGCAGGGGCTCATGGGAATTGTATTCCATGGACATCCGGAGAACTAATTTATGAAGGCTCCTCCAGGCCAGAGATGTTCACAGGTGGCTTGCCATGGCCTACCTCTGCGCAGTAACCCTGGACTTCCTTGGGGATCTCCAATATGAGTGCTAACCAGGGCTGACCCTGCTTTGCTTCTGCAGTCTGATGAGATTGGGTTTACCTGGGTCAACCAGGCCAAGGTGAGGGACGTCCCGAGGTGCCATTGTCAGCATATGTGTCGAGACACTCACCCGTGAGGACCTTGCTTAGCTGCCAAGATGCAGTGAGATTGACCTAGCCTGAGCTGTTTGGGTCAAGGCTCAAGCTTGGCTCTTTTGTAAAGAAGAGCTCTGCTGGGTCAGGCTAGGGATCCACCTAGGCCACCCCATCTAGGGGATCAGATCGTGGTTGTCCTCCTCTCTAGCTTTTCCAGCTCAGTCATGTCCTTTTTGAGAAACGGTGACCTGTCCACAGTCTTCCACATGATGCCCCACAGATCTATGCAGGAGCATTACAAGATCATCCATTTTAATCTCAATCCTGTTCCTCATAATCCCCAACGGAGAATTTCCCTTTCTTGCTGCTACAGCCCGCTGGCTCGATGTTTTCCTTGGGCCACCTGCTCTTCACATTGCTTTTCATTGTCTTCTTTCCAGGTGGGGACCAATGGGATCATTTCTACCCAGGACTTTCCCCGGGAGACCCAGTACGTAGACGACGATCTCCCCACGGACTTCCCGGCCATTGCTCCCTTCCTGGCCGACATCGACACCAGCGGCGGGAGAGGCAAAATCTACCACCGCCAGGACGACTCCCGGGAAGTGCTGGATCAGGCCGCCCGGCTGATCTGGGCTGGGTTTCCCGACGCCACGGATTTTGTCCCCCGCCATGCATTTGTGGCTACCTGGGAGAACGTGGGAGCATACGAGGAGGTCGCCCGGAACGCAGAGCCCTCTGAAGAGGTAGGGACATTCTTGAAAGGAGGGCTGCTTTAGAGGCAGTTTCTGATTGGGAGTGGATCCGCTGTTGGGGCGTTCCGGACTGTTGGGGTGGTCAGAGAAGATTAAAAAAAAATTGGGCGAAAAGAGTCAGGGATTGAATCTAGACCAGGGGTAGTCAAACTGCGGCCCTCCAGATGTCCATGGACTACAATTCCCAGGAGCCCCCCTGCCAGCGAATGGCATCCGGCGAATGCTGGCAGGGGGCTCCTGGGAATTGTAGTCCATGGACATCTGGAGGGCCGCAGTTTGACTACCCCTGATCTAGACGGCTGTTGGCACAATAGGAAGGGAAGTGGAAAAATCATTCCAATGGCAGGTGATGTGCATCATTATTTTATTATTTTATTGATTGATTGGATTTTATTACTCGCGAGAATCATCTCGCGGCGGATTACAGTTAGAAAGTAAAAACCCCAATAGGTAACGTTAAAACCATAAAACGTAGTACCAACACAGTCTGGTGACGAGAAAGTGAACCCCGCCCCCCCCAAACTTCCCATGTCCTCTCCCCTCCGTCCAGCGCCTCAGGGCTCCAATTCCCCTGCTTGCTGACTGGTCTTAACATTTTCTTATTTATTTTTATTTATTTATTTGTATATACCACCCTCCCCGGGGGCTCAGGGCGGTTTACATAATAACATAAGAACAATACATGGGACAGTCTATAAAACATTTGAATAACCTTACAATAATAACTGATAATTGTAAACATGTAACAGTATAGTAGTATAACCAATAAACAATACAACAGTGCAACAATACAGACAGGTCCAGAGGGTATAGGTGGTGTTCTGAGGGGGGAGCAGGAGCCCTTCGGTCGCTGTTGATTACGTCTGGTCTCAGCCGAATGCCTGGCGGAGGAGCTCTTTTTCGCAGGCCCCGCGGAACTGTTTAAGCTCCGCCAGGGCCCTGATCTCCTCCGGGAGCTCGTTCCACCAGGTGGGGGCCAGGACAGAGAATGCTCTGGCCCTGGTCGAGACCAGGCGGACTTCTTTAGGGCCAGGGATCCTTAGCTGGTTGGTGGCAGTGGAGCGCAGGGCTCTTTTGGGGGCGTAGGCAGGGAGGCGATCCCTCAGGTACACTGGGCCCTGACCGGAGGGTCCACCTTGATCTCCTGAGGGGAGAGAGGATATTTTAATCTGTTCCACTTAATATTTCTGGTAAGGGCTTGGAGGAGGAGCTGGTCTCATGGCTTAAGTGCCACTCAGTGCTTAACACCCACTCAGGGAGGCTCTCCCGCCCCTGAGTGCCTCCTCCTCCAACCAGATTGCTTGTCTGTCTAGCAGCCAGCCAATCGCCTTCCGTCACTCACCCTTGACCACCCCCTCCCACTTCCCTCCGAGGCTCGGAGGCTGCAGATCCCTGCTGCATGAGAGCTGCCCCTGCCGGTGAGTTCCCCAACAGCTGCCTGCAGCCTTTCCAGGTCTTGGGGGGAAGGGGGGGAGGCGGCCTCCATCCACCCCCCCCATCACCCAGTCTAGCATTTATTACCCGCCGCTCTCTGGCCACAGCGACCTTCAAGTACCTGAATTGCGGGGGTTACTGTGAATCTGTTGCTGGAGTTTATATATGCACCGGGGGTTCAGCACCAAGATCCTTAACATAAAGTGGTCTTTCTTCAGAAGAGAAATAATGATGCCTTTTCCAACCTTTGGACCATGGAGGAGCCCCTGAAATAATCCTTCAGGCTTCAAGGAGCAGCGGAAGAGATGCCAGCTGGCCCCGCCTCCCTGCCACACCCATGGAGGTGACATCACTCCTCCCCCCCTGTTACAGATAGGCTGAAAGAGGATGGGGCGGGGAAAGGCAGTTTAAGGCTCTGCCCCCTCCCAGGTGCCTTCTCTCTAATGGCCGTATTAGATGTTGTGGTGCTCCTTGTTCAACATATCTTTAAACCGCCCGTGGCGCCACGGGCGCCACGGACTATATAATTCGCTAAGAGGGGTAGAGGTGGGATTAGTCTGTGATGAGGAAGGGTCCGGATTGGACCCTTCCTCACGACAGACAATCGGATTGGTCCCTCCGATTCCCAGCTCGCAGTTCCTCCCGGCCTGACGCGGTGAGAGGTGCGAAGCGCCTCTCGCCGCATCAGGGCGCCGACCCAGGGAGCCCTCGATTCCCAGCTCCAGGAACTGCGAGCCGCGCACAGCGCGGCTCGCAGTTCCTTCCAGCCTGATGCGGCGAGAGGCGCGAAGCGCCTCTCGCCGTGTCAGGGCGCCGACCCAGGGAGCCCGCGCGGCTGCCGGGGGTTCCCTGCCTGGCGGGCTGACGCGGCGAGAGGCGCAAACCGCCTCTCGCCGCGTCAGCCCGCCGCCCGAGGGAGCCCCCGGCAGTCGTGCGAAGCGTCAGCCCGCCGCAAACCAAACAACCTCGCAGCCGCCGACCAGCCTGCCGCCGACCAGCCCGCCGCCGCCGCCGAATTAGGTAGGACCTAGCGCCCGCTGCATTCCCCTGCAGCGGGCTTGATTACTAGTTTATAAATGATTCGGATGAGGGATTAGAGGGGATAATTAAATTTGCAGACGATTCTGAACTGGGTGGGGTGGCAAACACACCAGAAGACAGCATCAGAATACAGGATGATCTTGATAGGCTCAAGGAGTGGGCTAAACTGAATAAAATGAAGTTCATTAGGGACAAATGTAAAGTTCTGCATTTAGGTAGGAAAAACCAAATACCCCAATATAAGATGGGGGAGACTTGTCTTGGCAGTAGCATGTGCGAAAAGGATCTGGGGGTCTTAATAGACCATACATTGAATATGAGTCAGCAGTCTGACTCGGTGGCTAAAAAGGCAAATGGGATTTTGGGCTATATCAAAAGGAGTATCGTGTCCAGATCACGGGAGGTGATGGTACCGATTTGCTCTGCTCTGGTTCGGCCTCCCTTGGAGTCCTGTGTTCAGTTTTGGGCACCCCAGTTGAAGAGGGATGTAGACAAACTGGAGCATGTCCAGAGGAGGGCAACAAAGATATTGAGGGGTTTGGAGACCAAGATGCATGGGGAAAGGTTGGGGGAGCTTGGTCTGTTTAGCCTGGAGAGGAGACGACTGAGAAGGGATCTGATAACCACCTTCAAGTATTTAAAAGGCTGCCATATAGAGGATGGAGCAGAGTTGTTCTCTTTTGCCTTGGAGATATAGACCAGAATCAATGGAATGAAATTAAAACAAAAGAAATTCCATCTTAACCTCTGGGAGAAGTTCCTGACAGTTAGAGTGGTTCCTCAGTGGAACAGGCTTCCTCGGGAGGTGGTGGGTTCTCCATCTTTGGAGATTTTCCAACAGAGGCTGGAGAGCCATCTGACAGAGAGGCTGATTCAGTGAAGGCTCAAGGGGGTGGCAGGGGACAGTGGATGAGCGAGAGGGTTGTGAGTGTCCTGCATACTGCAGAGGGTTGGACTAGATGACCCTGAGATCCCTTCCAACTCTATCTATAATTCTATGAAGTTTCAGTGGTCATTCTCCATGGTCATATTGGTAGCCACAGGCCTAACCCATGGCTGCTACAATATCATGAGCGGGTGAAGCTGCCTTATACTGACTCCGACCCTAAGTCCACCAAGATCTGTATTGCCTACTCAGTCTGGCAGCTGCTCTTTAGCATCTCCAGCTGAGGTCTTTCCCATCACCTCCTGCCCAGTCCTTTTAACTGGACATGCCGGGGACTGAACCTGGGACCTTCTGTATGCCATACATTTAAACCTTTGGTCCATCAGAATCATTTTCACCTACTCAGACTTGCAGCTGCTCCCCAGGGTCTCTTGCTGAGGTCTTTCCCATCCCCTCCTGCCTGGTCCTTTCTAACTGGAGATGCCAGGGATTGAACCTGGGACCTTCTGCATGCCATGCAGATACTTTGCCTCTGAGCCACAGAGACCCTGAGTTATATGAAGCTTATGAGATTAACAGTGCCTTAAATTTTGGCGGGAAGGCTGTGCATGTTCCACAACAGTCTTGCATAAACACGCAAAGGATCTCAAATCCCAGCTTCTTTGTTGTCAAGCAAGTTTCTAGTCCTTATTGTGCAGAGAAAGGTATTTGCCAAGGCACCTTGAAGACCCAACTGCCAAGATCTGTGAACAGTCGTAAATGAGCATACCAATGCAAGATTTAAGGAACAGACAAGAAAAAATTGAGTCTAGTGGAAAAGCGGCATATCTGAGTCTAAACCCTGCATCTATTTTGCCAGTTCATTTTCTCTAGTTGACCGGAGATGAGGCCTTTCCACGGAGGCCTGGAGCACTCTGGTTGTCCTGCAGGGCTGCTGGCTGCTACGGAATGCGATCTCTTTTTGCGGCCGCCACGTGCAGACCCCGAGACGGCCCCTCTGCTTTTTAAGAGTTGCACGGGAGGCCGAATTTTAAAGTCTTGCATTGCTCCGCGGCGCTCATTTCAGTGGTGCAGAAATGCTCGTGGGTTCTGGGGTGGAGAGGCCCACCCTGGCCTTGCTCTGGAGGTGGGCCGCCCACATGGAAGTGGATTTGCGGGCATTTGGCAACCCTGCTGTTTGGTTAACCACTTGAGCCTCAGCTCCCCCCCCCTCTTCTTCTGGGTCCATAGAAGGGATTCCCCTGCCTTCATGAGTGACTCACGCACATTCCTGCAGGAAATGCGAGGTTTCAGATTTTCCACTGCTTTGGATAAGGAACTCCTAGTGAAGCTCCAAGAATAGGGTTGGGTATCCGTGGCGTGGTTTGCTCTGATGAGCCACTCTTGCAGGAGCCAAGATCCCAGCCCAAGCGCAGCTGGTAAAAAGGATTCCTTTCTAGCTGGCTCCCTGGGGTGCCGCCTGTCAAAAGTGCGCATGTGCAGGGAGGGAAGCGGGACATGTTCCCCTGGCAGTCCGAGGGGGTCCGACGTTTCGGAAGAGGTGGCGCATTTGTCCGAGTGGGTCGCTGTGCCGGTCTGAAGCCGCAGAACAGATTTGGAGACATGGAGCACCTTTGAGACCAACCGAGTTTAATTCTGGGTGCAGGCTTTTGTGGACATGCACCCTTCCTGAGATAAAATCGAGCGGGAAGGACCAGTCTGTGCATCTAGGCTGAGGGTGAGCGCTAAATTAACCTGCAGCACGATGGAGATGTTGAACGGATTCAAGGGCCAAACAGGAATAACAGGCTTAGTTTATAAAGTTACCCATTTGTTTGGGTTAAATTCTTGAGGGGGGGGAACCTAGTGAAGGAAATAAATATCTCAAGATTGGAGAAGAAGAGGAGTTGGTTCTTATATGCCACCTTTCTCTACCTGAAAGAATCTCAAAGCAGCTTCTATTCGCCTTCCCTTTCCTCTCCCCACAACAGACACCCTGTGAGGGAGGGGAGGCTGAGAGAGCCCTGATATTTCTGCTCAGAACAGCTTTATCAGGGCTGTGACTAGCCCAAGGTCACCCAGCTGGCTGCATGTGGGGGAGCACGGGGGAATCATACCCAGCTTGATACCCAGCTTGCCAGATTAGAAGTCGGTGCTTCTAACCGCTATACCAAGACATTCATCTGGTGTTGCCTCCTAACTCTGGGATTCAGAGATAGAGTGCCTCTGAATGTGGAGGTTCCCCTTAGTCGCCATGATAAATAGCCCCTGGCAGACACATCCTCCATGAATTTATCTAGTTTCCTTTTAAAGTCACTTATTCCCATGGCCATCACTACGTCCTCTGATACCTTTTAATCCCTCTCTGTGTAAAGTGGTATTTCCTTTGATCCATCCTGAACCTACTGCCCGTCAGCTTCAATGGTTGCCCTCAACATCTAGCCTTTTGGGAGGAGAAGAACAAATTCTCTTTGTCCCCCTCTCCTTGTCCAGCCCTTTATATGCTGCACCACAATAAGTTTCACATGCAAAATCCTTCTTGTTGGATTGGACCCTAAATTGTTTTAAAAATTAACTCGCAAGCCATGTCGTTGGTGGCCGCAGGCGGGATCCTCCCCCTCCCTCTCCTGACTCTGTTTGCTCAGGTTGACGTCGGCTTCCCGATTCTCCACACCCCGGTCTATGTTGGCCTTGTTGACTCAGGGCAGTGGGTGTCTCCCCAAGCCTGTCATTTGGACAACAAGGTTGCTTTTGTATCCCTCTGGAGCGGCCGGAGCCTGCTGTTAGAGAAAGCATGGAAACTCTGAAGCAAGGGCCACTCCCCCTGCCCCCAAAGGACAGGTGCCTTCCCGGGACTACTTATAGCCTGTCCCTACTTGACACCCTGATTTCTTTGGAGGGGGACGCAGCTGAGGGGCAGAGAACACTGCGAGAGTCCAGTAACACCAGTGGCCGCTGCAGTCCAGCGTTCGGTGACACAAAGTGGCCGATGCCCAGGGGCCATCAGGAGGTCCGTCAGTATGGCCAACACTCCAGAATCCTTCCCACTGTTCACCCCCCCCAAACACCAAGAAGGCAGCATCACTGCCCCAGACGTAAGAAGAGAAGCCATGTTGGATTGGGCCAATGGCCCATCCAGTCCAGCACTTTGGGTCACACAGTGGGCAAAACCCAGGGGCCATGAGGAGGTCCACCAGAACTCTCAAAGCCCTCCTACTGTGCCCCTCCTAAGCACCAAGAAGACAAGGCATCCCTGCCCCAGATACAATAACATAAATGCAGCCATCTTAGATCGGGCCAATGGCCCATCCAGTCCAGCACTTTGGGTCACACAGTGGGCAAAACCCAGAGGCCCTTATGAGGTCTACCAGCAGGGCCAGAACTCCAGAAGCCCTCCCACTCTGACCCCCCTCCCCAAGCACCAAGAAGGCAGAGCACCCCTGCCCCAGACATAAGTACACAAGAGAAGCCATGTTGGATCTGGCCAAAGGCCGTCCAGTCCTCTGTGTCACTCACTGGCCAAAACCCAGGGACCGTGGTCCTCAGTTTGCAAGACCTGAGCAAGGCTGTTGACGACTTGGAGGCCCTTAATTCATAAGGTCGCCCTAAGCCAGAAGTCCCTTGAAGGTGCTCAATGTCTCTCCTACAGTTGGAGAACTGAGTTAAAGTCTTTGGAGCAACTAATGTCTTACAGTCCTGCTTGGAAATTAAGGCTTTGTGAGTCTTGAAATGTTCTTGGCTCCCATGGAGGCCGAGGGGAAAGTTTAAATATTTCTTTTGGTTCCCCAAGAGGAAATCATAAAACAGCAGACAGGAGAGTCTCCCCTCCCGCTCCAGCTTGGGAAGAGATGGGAAGGTAAATGAGACCCATCCGGGACAATTTATATGCTTTTTTGATCTATTGGCCTTGTGGGGGAGGGCGGGGGATGAAATCTGCTTATCTGCTTCCTTATCTCAGCCTTTGCAAAGATCGCACAGTGCTTGGGTAACAGAGAGGGGCTTCCAGCTGAGTTGAGAAATACCTCGAGATTTCCATGGTGGGCGGAATTTAGAGAAGGGAGAGGATGCAGCAGGGTGTGGAAATGGGGTGGCTCAATAAATCTTCTAAACAGAAGAATTCCTGTGTTCCTACTAGAGGTTAACATTAAGCACATGGAGTTCTAGTCTTCAGTCTTTAATATCATCAGAACAAGGCTAAATTTTCATGTAATGTTAGTTTCGTTGTGAGACTTCTTCAGCTTTGTCAGAATGATTCTTATGTTCCTGCTTGTGATTCCTATGTTTCTACTAGGGGTTAACATTAAACGTGAGTTTTTTTATCTTCAGAGTCTTTAATGTCATCAGAACAAGGCTAAATTCCCATGTAATGTTAGTTTCATTGTGAGACTTCTTCAGCTTTGTAAGAATGACTGCTCGCGACCAAAAAATCCAAACAGAGCACATGGTCTCTCAGAAGCAGAATAACTAGTTTTTTTCCTTTCCTGTTTTTTTTTTTGGGGGGGTAGGTTTTGATGCCATGTGTTTGGGCTGTTTCTTCATCCCCCCACCCCCTCCCCTTCCTCTATAGTTTCCGGTATATTTTCTTTCTACAATGTTACGATGTTACAACATTACTGCAAAGGTAGAAAAAGGAAGTTCTGTACATGACAACACATTTAGCATGATCCATAAGTATTGAGTAATAATGTTCTGAATTGGTATATGCCAGGGGCGGCCAAATTGTGACTTTCCAGATGTCCATGGACTACAGTTCCCATGAACCCATGCCATGGACATCTGCAGAGCCACAGTTCAGCCACCCCTGTTCCAGGGGAAAATGATTTCAGTATTCAGCTGTAAATTTGGGAGATCTTCTGGCTCCATCGGGTGGTTGGCCAACCTGACCATAAAAGAATGAAAATGCTTGTAATAGAACGGTCAAGGTTTGCAAACACGAATGTTTTCTCAGGCCAAATTATCCAAATTCGAATTTCCAAATCCTGTGTGCATGCGTTCTTGCAGCAACCTTTACAACAGCCCTGTAAGGCAGGACTGTGTCACTACCCTCCTCTGGTTGCAAGGGGGGTCTCTTGCTGAAGCCACGATGCTAAAAAATGCTGTCTCCTCATCTCCGGTTTTCTTTCCCCTCGTTGCTTTTTCAGCGCAACACCTTTCAGGCAGTCTTGGCCTACACCGATTCGGAGGCGTACGCCATCTTCCTTTACCCCGATGACGGACTCCAGTTCTTTGGGACGCGGCCCAAAGAATCGTACAACGTCAACCTAGAACTCCCTGCCCGAGTGGGGTTCAGCAGGGGGGATCTCCAGAGGCGGGAAGGCCCCCACTACAGCGCAACCAGCAACCAGCAATCCGTCAAAAGCCTCTACCAGTAAGTAAATGCCGTGTCGCTCGGACACGGTCCACACTGTTTCTTGAATGACAGCCTGTACTTTGTTTTAGGCATCTCACGGTTGCCGCCGTGTTCCTGTATGTTGACGTGGAGAAAGGGGGATGGATAGGAATGGTGAGCTGTGCCAAAAAAATGCGTGGGCCGAGATGAGAATGAATCCCGTAAGACTAAGTTCTGAGCTCTCGATGCCCGTTTGCAGAGGTTGCTAGGCAACCGCAGCAGAACTGCTGAGCCTGCCAAACCTTGGCTTCTGTCCATCAAAGGTGTGGCCAAAAACAGCCCTGGAAAAAGCCTTTATTTGTCTCATCCTGTGACGGAGGGAGGATCCACGGAATCTGGGTTTGGCAGTAGCCCGTGAGTTGAAGAGAAAGAAGAGTTGGTTTTTATACCCCTCTTTTCACTACCCGAAGGAGTCTCAAAGCGGCTTACAATCACCTGCCTTTCTTCTCCGCAGAACAGGCACCCAGGGAGGTAGGTGGGGCTGGGAGAGCTCTGACAGAACTGTTGTGCGAGAGCGGCTCTAACAGGCCCAAGGTCACCCAGCTGGCTGCACGTGGAGGAGCGAGGTATCAAACCCAGCTCTTCGTATTAGAGACTGCCGCTCTTAGCCACGACACCACGCTGGCATTTTGCACAACTCGACCGAGTGTGGCAGCGGTGACCATGTGAGTCCTTCAAATAAGCTTTGTGATTCACTCCACTGTTATGACTTGGATGGATGGAGTTTCTTTGTGAAGAGGCTGCAAAGGGGAGAAAGGAGGAAAAGCAGATATTTCAGTGGCTAGATGAAGGAGAGGGCATCTATTGTGGTGAGGCAGGCAATTGGAAGCTACTTTGGGACTCCTTCAGGTTGTAGAAAGCGGGGTATAAAAACTAACTCTTGTACCCAAAGACGTCTCAAAGCAGTCTATAATCGCCTGCACTCCTCCTCCTTCTTCATAGGGAAAAATCCTAGTCTCTTTGTTGATCCATGCAATGTTTCCATGCAATGTTTCCATCTCGACTGGACTACTGCAATTCGCTCTTCCTGGGGCCTCCCTTGACGCTCCTAAGTATTGCTAACTGCACATCTCTTCCGAGGCCCCCTGTAGGAAATCCTTCATTTGCTGTTAAATCATGCGCACGACTGATCTTGCACATCCCAGCCTAACTCACCTCTTGTGATGTCGTTTAAGCGTCGTAAGTAGCCGAGAGACCTTTTGGGCGAGCAGCACCAAAAAAACCCCCCACTCAGAATAAGTGAACAAAACAACAGCGTCTACTCGTGACAGCTGCATAATCGAAATGGCAAACGTGACCCCTTAGTCCTCCGGACGCCCAGCCAAGAGCGATTGCCTCATAGGAGTGTGGCGTTGAGGCAGCCCCCAGGGGCGGAATCCGCATCTGTTTGCATAAGAGTGCTGCTGGTTTAGATAAGGTTGCGCACAATGAGAAATGTGGGCTTGAAAGAAAAACATGCACATGTTCCGGTTCAGAGAGAGGCTGGCCCTGGAAAACCTACAAACACATCTCTTTTGGGGGATGCTGGGGTTAGAAACCCTGACAAATGTCACTGCAGATTTTCCTGCAGAGAGCCAGTTTGGTGTCGTGGTTAGGAGTGCGGACTTCTAATCTTGCATGCCGGGTTCGATTCTGCACTCCTCCATATGCAGCCAGCTGGGTGACCTTGGGCTCCCCACGGCACTGATAGAGCTGTTCTGACCGAGCAGGAATCTCAGGGCTCTCTCAGCCTCACCCACCCCACAGGGTGTCTGTTGTGGGGAGAGGAAAGGGAAGGCGACTGTAAGCCGCTTTGAGCCTCCTTCGGGTAGGGAAAATGGGCATATAAGAACCAACTCTTCTTCTTCTTCTTCTTCTTCTTCTTCTTCTTCTTCTTCTTCTTCTTCTTCTTCTTCTTCTTCTTCTTCTTCTTCTTCTTCTTCTTCTTCTTCTTCTTCTTCTTCTTCTTCTTCTTCTTCTTGATCCAGCCCTGTCGTTCCAGTGTCGGTGTAGGCTTAGTGAATGGGATGCCACAGAGCAGGGGTCTTGGTGCCCGTGGGCACCGTGGTACCTTCCAGTATCCACCAAGTGTTTTCAGAAAGTGGGTGGGGCTTCTGATTGGCCACAGCTGGGCTTCTGATTGGCCACTGAAGAGGCAGTGGGCTGTGCCAGCTTGGCGTCGTGGTTAAGAGCGGTGGCGTCTAATCTGGAGATCTAGGTTTGATTCCCTGCTCCTCCACATAAAATCAGCTGGGTGACCTTGGGCTAGTCACAGTCCTGTTAAGAGTGGTTCTTGTGGAGCAGTTCAGTCAGAGCTGCCTCAGCCCTACCTACTTCACCGGAAGTCTGTTGTGGGGGAGAGGAAGGGAAACTGCTTTGAAACTCCTTCGCGTACTGAAAAGTGGGGTCTAAAAACCAATTTTTCTTTGTTGTCGACTTTTTCTTCTTGTTTTTCTTGTTGCTCTATTCTTTCTCCCGTACCAATTTTTAGGGCGGTCATTCTCCAGGTGGGACCTGGGGATCCCCTGGAGTTATGTCTCATCTCCACACTACGAAGATCAGTTCCTCTGGAGAAAGTGGATGTTCAGTGGACTCTATTGGGGGGAGGGAGCTTTCTCAACCAGGATTTCATGAAACCCAGGCATTTCTTGATGGCTCTGGAAGGGTTTCCTGAATCGGTGGGAGTGAATTAATTTTAAATATATTATTTAAATTAGTTATACATTTATCGGGTGATGTGACCATACGTGGTTGTGTTGATCCTTTCCCCCCCACTTCCAAAAAGGCCAATGAAGGTCCTGGAGGGGCGGGACCCCAGGTGGACATGTATACAGCCCTGTTTGGTGTCGTGGTTAGGAGTGCGGACTTCTAATCTGGCATGCCGGGTTCGATTCTGCGCTCCCCCACATGCAGGACTGCCATACCGCAAGGGGGGGGGCAGGAGATCTCCCAGAATCACCACTGATCTCTGGACTTTAGACTCCCCAGAGAAAACGGCAGCTTCCTATACAACTTAAACCAGAGGTTTTCCTTTGGGGACTAATCGACAGCCAGCAGTGTCGTGTTCAAGAGCGGCAGCTTCTAATCTGGCGAGCTGGGTTTGATTCCCTGCTCCTCCTCCACATGCAGCCAGCTGGGTGACTTTGGGATAGTCACAGCACTGATAAAGCTGTTCTGACCGAGCAGGAATCTCAGGGCTCTCTCAGCCTCACCCACCTCACAGGGTGTCTGTTGTGGGGAGAGGAAAGGGAAGGCGAATGGAAGCCGCTTGGAGACTCCTTTGGGTAGAGAAAAGCGGCATATAAGAACCAACTCTTCTTCTTCCCAACCCTATTCTGCATGATTGCGCCACTTCTGGGGTTTCTTGAAGCCTGAAGAATGTTTCAGAGGTTTCTCAACAATACAAAAGTTGAGAAAGGCTGATCTTAGGACATTGTATCCCATTGAGTTCCCTGTCTGTCCCCAAATCTTACACAGTTTCCCAACTTGGATCTGACATTTTCCCTTGTTTCGTGCAAAAGAAGTCTATAAAGGATTTCTAGTTATCCACAAGCGGAGATATTGTCTTTTCTCTGATCACAGACGTAAGTGTGGCATTGTGGTTAAGAACAGTGACCTCTAACCTGGTTTGATTTCCCACTTCTCCTCCACGTGCAGCCAGCTGGGTGACCTTGGGCCAGTTCCAGTTCTCTCAGAGCTCTCTCAGCCCCACCTTCCTCATAGGGGGTCTGTTGTGGGGAAAGGCAATTATAAGCTGCCTGGAGTCCTTCAGGAAGTGAACAGAGAAGGATAAAAACCAACAGTTGTTCTTGGACAACCCTGCAAATTCCATCTTTTTAATATTTTGATATTTTATAGTATTATATATTTTTAAGCCACCTCTCTCCCATGGGGCTTTCCTGTCTATAGCAGGAAAAGTATCCTTCCATTTTTGATCATGTAATATTGCAGCTGTTGTCATATATAAAAACAAAGTTCCATTATTTTTTATCTTCTCGCTCCCTTTTTATACTCCGTTTTCACTGCTTGAAGGAGTCTCCAATCGCCTTCCTTTTCCTCTCCCCCACAACAGGCAGCCTGTAAAGCAGGTGGGGCTGAGAGAGCCATAACAGGACTGCTCTGTGAGAACAGCACTATCAGGACTGTGACTAGCCTACAGTCACCCAGCTGGCTGCATGTGGAGGAGGAGCAGGGAATCAAACCCAGCTCGCCAGATTAGAAGCTGCCGCTCTTGAACACGACACTGCTGGCTGTCGATTAGTCCCCAAAGGAAAACCTCTGGTTTAAGTTGTATAGGAAGCTGCCGTTTTCTCTGGGGAGTCTAAAGTCCAGAGATCAGTGGTGATTCTGGGAGATCTCCTGCCCCCCCCCCCCCCTTGCGGTATGGCAGTCCTAATAACCCCATGTGCGATCCTTCTACCTGCATTAAAGGGTACCAGCCCCTGGAAATATTCCTTGTTCTCGCTGGGGAAAGAGAGGTTTCTGGCAGAGGTTCAGAAATCCTTCGGCTGGCACTGCAGGATCTGGAGCGTAGCAGGGGATTTGGAAATATTGCTGAAACCTGACTGACCCGCGGAGCTGGGCTTGTAAAAGGACAGCTGCTGTCTCTGTTTCTCAACCGTTACTGAGGGCCAGATGTTCTCCTGCTTGTCCCTGGCTGAAATGCAAGAGGGGACTGTGAGAAAGTTAAAGAGGAGGGCAACGGCTGCTGCCTAGAGAATCCAGTGAGTGTTTCTGCAAGAGTTCTTAGCCACGAGGTCCAGAGGGAAGGCTCTTTCTGGGGCAGGGAGATTCTTCCTTCTTCGTGCTCGGGTGGGAGGGCTTCTGGAGTTCTGACCCCGCTAGTGGACCTCATGAGGCCCCCTGAGTTTTGGCCCCTGTGTGTCACAGAGTGTTGGACCGGATGGGCCATTGGACCGATCCAGCGTGGCTTCTCTTAGGTCAGGGGTAGTCAAACTGCGGCCCTCCAGATGTCCATGGACTACAATTCCCATTAGCCCCTGCCAGCAAATGCTGGCAGGGGCTCATGGGAATTGTAGTCCATGGACATCTGGAGGGCCGCAGTTTGACTACCCCTGTCTTAGGTTGTCTGTCTGTCTGTCTATTTATTCCCCACCTCTCCCGACACAGTTGGCCCGGGGCGGCTTACATCAGATAAAAGAATAAAATACAATTGCCATAAATACAAAAAAAGGGACTGTAAGCCGCTCTGAGATTCCTCCTCCTCCTCCTGATCCTCTGCTGTCAGCAGCAATGTCTTTCAGCCTCATTGTATTTTTAACGCAAGTTTCTTCTGCTCTGATCTGGGTGGGCCAGGCTAGCTTGATCTCACCAGATCCTGGAAGCTAAGCAGGGTCGGCCTTGGTTAGTTTTGGGATGGGAGACCACCGAGGAAGTGCAGGGGGCACTGCGCAGAGGAAGGTAATGGCCAACCACCTCTGTTCGTCTCTTGCATTGAAGACCCTCTGGGGCCCGCCATCATGGCTGCTGGGCCTTTGTAGCAGTTGACACACATTCACACGCGCTCTACTTCAACAGTTCTCCCTTTTGTATTTAGGACGAGCAATTCAGGAATCCCAGGCGTGTGGGTCTTCCATATCGGCAGCAGCTCGCAGCTGAAGAATGTGGTTCCAGCAGGAGGCGGCCAGAGACTATCGCCGCCTCTCGACGGGCATTTATCGAGAATCCCGGAGAGCCCCGTCATCAATCCAAACGTCCTGGAGGAGGAGGAGTACCCCGACGCAAACCTTGATTATGCCGAGTCCTTCTACGATGGAAATGAAGACGATTTTGACTACTTGCCCGTAGAGCCCACCGAGCTGGCGCCGGAAACGAGACCCCGTGATCCATTCAACCTCGATGACCTACTCGGTTTTCACGAGCCGAGGCATTCCGGGACCAGGCAGGACTCGGAATGGGACCCTTCCTCTCTGGACCCACCGCCCAGCCACCTGCAGCCGTCTCCTGAACTGGATTCCGTTCTTTCGTACTTTGACTTTCCATCCCCGGCACCTTCTGCATCCGAAGAAAACGAGGGGACCACATCTTTACCGGTGGTGTACGAGAGCCCGATCGAGGCCGTGACTGCTCAGCTGTTGTACCATCCTGACCATCAAGAGACTCCGTCCCCTCCAGAAGAAGGTGCCCCTTCGGAAACAGAAGCCCTTCCGGGCTACCCGGATGGGGAGGTTCTCCTCGAAAGCTTCCCAGATCACACCCCGCCGTTTACCCACCAGAGACGGGTTGTAGGGGTGGATGAAGACATCGGTTTTAACCCCGACGGTAGGCACTGGTTCTTGTTCGAAAAGTACCAACGCTCCCTCTTTCCCATTTCCAGTTTGGTGTCGTGGTTAGGAGTGCGGCCTTCTAATCTGGCATGCCGGGTTCGATTCTGCGCTCCCCCACATGCAGCCAGCTGGGTGACCTTGGGCTCGCCAGGGCACTGATAAAACTGTTCTGACCGGGCAGTGATATCAGGGCTCTCTCAGCCTCACCCACCCCACAAGGTGTTTGTGGTGGGGAGAGGAATGGGAAGGTGACTGTAAGCCACTTTGAGCCTCCTTCGGGTAGGGAAAAGCGGCATATAAGAACCAACTCTTCTTCTTCTTCTTCTTTCCTTCTCCGCTGGTGCCGTGGGCGTTTTCTGTTTGGGTTTTCTCGTAAACTGGTGTTCCTAAATCTGTTTGTTTCCTGTTGGCTTTGGTCTCGGTTTGTATAGCGTGTATTTGTAAGAACAGCATGAAAATTTGCGTCCGTCTAGTAGGAAACATTTGGCACGGGGAAATGGAAAATGCCCTGAAATTAAAAATGTGGTTTGGGTTTGCATGTGGGAGAAGCAGTAAAAAACTCAGCCCTGACCTGGGCTGATTCTGCACTTGCTTTGTTTATTCCGTTGTGGATCCTGCTGAATTCAGATCGATTTGAAATTGGGTCTTCTTCTGTTCCCTGCCCCCACATTGAATTTGAAAAGTGTTTTGCAAGTAATTAGGGAAGCTCAGAATGGGGGGGGGGGGGAGCCAAGCACAGCAGGAGCCTCTTTCTTTTCTTGAAGTGGGAGGGAGAGGATTGGAGACAGCAGAGGAGGGGGGAATATCCAAGAGGCAAATCTCTGATGGAGTTCTGGACCTTCTACTGAGAGAAATTAGGGAAGCTTGCAGCTTGGGAAGCCTTTGAACTGATGCCCTGGCCAATCAGGGGTTTTCTACAGCATTGGAGACTCGAGGCAGCAAGTTAGTTCAGGAAAAGCAGAGAGCTGCATGCTTACTCATGCCGATTTTTCAAATATCGAGGGTTATAGCCACTCCAGGATATCGCGGGGGAAAGGTAGGGTCACTCTGGATCAATCAAGCTGGTTGCAGAGGGAAAATTTAAATTGCCCAAAATCAAAATGGAAATCACATCCAGTGTGGATGGCAGAGACTGAATCAACCTGGGATTGGAATAAAAGCTCTGTGCAGATTCAGCCTAGGGGGCAGGCAATGGCAAAATGTCTCCAAATGTCTCTTGCCTGGCTGCCAGCTGATCCTTAGTTCTCTTGGCTGTGCAGTGCATGCCATAGGATAAATCAATGTTAAAAACCCAATAAAGCAGGGATTTCCAGGGCAAAACCTCAGGGCTGCAGAATTCGGTAGCATCTCGCTTCATTTTCTGAATGAAGCTAATGTTAAATTAAGCCTTGGTTTACCAAACGCCTGTTAACTGAGGTGCATTTTGCCTCTGAATCAAAATTGGAAGCACTGTTCTGATGGACACATGAAGCTGCCTTCTACTGAATGAGACCATCGATCCATCCCCTCCTGCCTGGTCCTTTGAACTGGAGATGCCGGGATTGAACCAGGGACCTTCCGCCTGCCAAGCAGAGGCTCTTCCACTGAGTCACAGCCCCTCCCTGATGAATATGAACACAGGAAGTGGCTTCTACTAAGTCAGCTCATTGGTCTATCCAGGTCAGTCTTTCCCGTCACCTCCTGCCTGGTCCTTTGAACTGGAGATGCCGGAGATTGAACCAGCTGTTGCTGAAGCCAAGCTGTTGCAGGGTCATGGCCTGTTCCCAAACATACATGAAGACCCCCTATACTGAATTATATTCTTGGTCTGTCAAAGGCAGCATTGGTCTCCCCAGGATTTTTATCTAGGGTCGTTTACATCACCTGCAGCTGTTCCTTACTGGGATTGAACCCGGGACCTTCTGCCGTACCAAACAAATTCTCTACCACTGAGTCCTGGAAAGTATTACATTTGCAGTATGTAAAGGCAGACAGGTGCAAGTATTTCTGAACATGCCTCCCTGACTGAAAGAAGCAGTCTGATGCAAAGATTTATTTAATCTCTGAGTTCCGCAGGGCCCGCAAGAGGGAGCTCTTCCGTCAGGCATTTGATTGAGGCTGGGTGGTGATCCCGGGGCTAAGATCGGGTCTAAGAGCGGCTCAAGCCCTAAGGGGTGGGGGAACCCCTTAGGGCTTGAGCCGCTGTTAGACTGTGCCCGAGCCATCATGTGATCATGGTATAGTTTTATCCCTTGAGATCTGCCTGATTCTAGACCGACCCAGTGGTTCCCTGAGTGGGAAATTAGGTTAATTGTTAATTATTACTGCCATTGTAATATCGTAGAGTTCAAGAGTTATTTTATGGGGAGATGATTTTATACTTTTGATAGCATTGTTTTATTGATATGGATTGGATCAGATCTGTATTCTGCATGCTTGTAAACCGCTGCAAGCCAGTTCACTGAGAGCGGCGGCCGTACAAATCCAAATAATAAATACATTTATCGCATTTGGACACGACCCTCCCTTGTGGCTCAGGGCATTTTCCAGGGAAAGATTTGTAGTAGAGTATAAAGGAAGCATCATGAACCTTATAAAAGATCCATGAGTGGCGCTGATAAAATTTTCATCATAATATAGATGTCTTCTTCCTCGACACCAAGCCGCTTTCGAAATTCCCTGAGACATTCCCTGTACGAATTCATGAGTCTTTGTTTACATTTTATGCAGGGCTTTTTCTCTCTGTTTATATAACCCGCCTTGAGACGGTTCACCGACAACGGTGGGGAATAAACCCAACAAACAAATAAATAAATTCATCTATATCCATAAATGAACATAAGAGAAGCCCATGGCCCAGGGGTAGTCAACCTGTGGCCCTCCAGATGTTCATGGACTGCAATTCCCATGAGCCCCTGCCAGCAAATGCTGGCAGGGGCTCATGGGAATTGTAGTCCATGAACATCTGGAGGACCACAGGTTGACTACCGCTGCCATGGCACATCCAATCATACACTCATTGCCCAAAGCCAGCTGTCACTGGGGAGGGGGGCCCACCAGTGGGGCCAGGGCTTCCGAAGCCCCCCTGTGCTTTCCCCCCACTCTCAAGCACCAAGAAGACAAGCTCCTGGTGGTCTGAGAAGGCAGTACTGATTTTGATGGGCCAAAAGTCCCAGCTTCAGTCCCCGGCATCTCCCGTTAAAAGGACCAGGCAGGAGGGGATGGGAATGACCTCAGCCAGAGACCCTGGAGAGCGGCTGCCAGTCTGAGCAGACGATACTGCCCAGTGGTCTGATTTAAGTCTTTCTTCTTCAACATACATCTTTGAACTGGGGAAACGAAGATGAACAAGAGCCTGGTGCTTACATTTTTCTCACGTTTTCATACCTGCTCGGAAAGGCTGGGAAAGGCCTCTCGCCTGAGGCCCTGAAGAACTGCTGCCGATCCGAGTAGACGATACTGACCTCGATGGACCCAGGGTCTAATTCAGTAGAGACCAGCTTCGTGTGTGCTTGCTGAATTTTATTTTGGGGGGTGGCCATGGCTTGCGATGAGAAGGTTAAGGTCACTGGAGAAGACGGTCATGCTAGGAAGAGGGGAAGGCGGCAGGAGGAGAGAAGGAACCAACTGGAGATGGAGGGGCTCAATCATGGAAGCCGTGGCCCTCGGTTTGCAAGACCTGGGCAAGGCTGTTAATGGTAGGACGTTCTGGAGGTCATTCATCTGCTGGGTCACCAAGAGCTGGAAGAGAATCAGCAGCAGTTAATACACACATGCGCGGCTTAGTGAAAGAGCCTCTGGTTGGCATGCGGAAGGTCCCCAGTTCAATCCCCGGCATCTCCAGTTAAAAGGACCAGGCAGGAGGGGATGGGGAAGACTGACCTTGATAGACGAATGATCTGATTTAGTAGAAGCAGCTTCCTGTGTTCATATTGATTAGGTCCTGGCTCAGTGTTGGAGCCTCTGCTTGGCATGCAGAAGGTCCCAGGTTCAATCCCCGGCATCTCCAGTTGAAAGGACCAGGCTGGAGAGGATGAGGAAGACTGATCTTGATAGACCAACAATCTGACTTAGTAGAAGCAGCTTTCTGTGTTCATATTTATCAGAGAGGGGCCATGGCTCCAGTGGAAGAGCCTCCGCTTGGCAGGCAGAAGGACCCTGGTTCAACTCTAGTTAACAAGACCAAGCATGAGGTGGTGGGAAAGACTGACCTGGATAGACCCATGATCCGACTTAGTACAAGCAGCTTCCCGTATTCATGTTTATTTGGGAGGGGCCGTGGCTCAGTGGGAGACCCTCTACTTGGCATGCAGAAGGAGCCTGGTTCGATCCCGGCAGCATCTCCGGTTGAAAGAACCAAGCGGGAGGGGATGGGAAAAGCTGCGGCCAGTCTGAGATGGCAACACTGAGGGCCTGATTCAGTTTTGGTGCTGTCAAGGCAGCCTCCGCGTTCTCAACCAGCGTCTTTGCCTTTAGTGTTCACGTACAGCGCCGCCAGCCTGGAGACCTGCGAGCGCCACCACGGCCAGTGTTCCCCGCATGCCTTCTGCACGGACTACAGCACCGGGTTCTGCTGCCACTGCCAGTCCAGGTTCTACGGGAACGGCAGGCACTGCTTGCCAGAAGGTGCGTGGCCCTTGGCTTTCTTTTCTCCTTCATATTTTATTTTTGGTTTTAAGAAAACAGGAGCAGAAAAGGGACACAAAAAGAGAAAAGGGGCTGTATAACAGACCACGTTCCTCTAAAGTGATTCTACGTTGCAGAGTATAAAGAACACGCATCTCTTGACCTCAGCCTCTTTATACACTGGGAATTTCACTGTGCCAGCTCCCTTGCAGCAGGGGTAGTCAACCTGTGGTCCTCCAGATGTTCATGGACTACAATCCCCATGAGCCCCTGCCAGCAAATGCTGGCAGGGGCTCATGGGACTTGTAGTCCATGAACATCTGGAGGACCACAGGTTGACTACCCCTGCCTTGCAGGAACACAAATTGGGGATAGATGAGGTGCACCAGGCCAAATGCTCCCCCGTGTGGGTGCAGGAAGAGGTGGGGCAACCTGCCACGACTAAAACTCCAGCCTGCAGCCCGGCATGAAACCTCCAGTGCATAAACGGTCATTGAGAGAACGGAGCCTGCATCAAGGGTCTCAAACCAGAGGTCTTTGATCTTGGCCCAGCCTGGTAGAAGACTCTCGGGGGAGAGATCTGAGGGGCTTAGGACAGTTCTGTGGGGCCTGTAAAACAGAGCCTACAGTTTAGGCCGGGAATGAAAGCGATATTCCGCCCTCCCTGCCCAAAACATCAACCAAGTTGTCATTATTCTGCAAACTGGCTTCTCCGCCACCCCCCCCCCCCTTCCCCATTGGGAAGTTAAGGCTTTGAAGTAATCCAGTTATTAAAATGTTTTAATGTGGCAGTTTTTGTTATTTTATCGGCCGTTGGTTGGTTGGAGAGATGTCATGGTTCCTTTTTTTTTTACTCTGGGTTGGGTGGCTGGGTGGGATTTGTAAGAACCTTAAGAGTAAGTAGTGGGTTGGACTAGATGACCCTGGAGGTCCCTTCCGACTCTATGATTCTCAGTAACTGACTCTCCAATAGAAAAGTATTTTGAATGTACTGTTAATTGTGTTTGTTTCTGTCGCTGAGGAATCTGAAAAGTTGACGAATGTCCTTCTGTTTATTTTTCATTTATCTTTTTATCTGCTCTTCCTCCTTTTTCTGGACTTTTCTCTTATTGTTTATACATTTTCAATAAATATATATTTTTTAAAAGGAGGTGGATCTGTGATCCGGTGTCATACACTTGCGTATATGTTTGTTAAAAGAATGAAAGTAAGGTGTTAACTGGGTTAATATGCCAAATCCCCCCCCCAATGGCCCCATTATGTGACCAAGCCCTATGGAGATAGGTTGAGGGACTTGGGAATGTTCAGCCTGGAGAAAAGGAGGTTGAGAGGGGACATGATAGCCCTCTTTAAGTATTTGAAAGGTTGTCACTTGGAGGAGGGCAGGATGCTCTTTCTGCTGGCTGCAGAGGAGAGGACACGCAGTAATGGGTTTAAACTTCAAGTACAGCGATATAGGCTAGATATCAGGAAAAAATGTTTCACAGTCAGAGTAGTTCAGCAGTGGAATAGGCTGCCTAAGGAGGTGGGGAGCTCCCCCTCACTGGCAGTCTTCAAGCAAAGGTTGGATACACACTTTTCTTGGATGCTTTAGGATGCTTTGGGCTGATCCTGCGTTGAGCAGGGGGTTGGACTAGATGGCCTCTATGGACACTTCCAACTCTATGATTCTATGATTCTATGGCCTGTATGGCCCCTTCCAACTCTATGATTCTAACTGGATTTTCTCCCCCTGTCTCAGGTGCTGCTCATCGTCTCAACGGGAAAGTGAGCGGGAATCTCCTGGTGGGACAGACGCCCGTGCGATTTGACGGTGTCGATCTGCACGCCTACATCGTGGGCAATGACGGGCGCGCCTACACTGCCATCAGCCACATCCCGCAGCCGGCGGCTCTGGCTCTGATTCCCTTGGCGCCGATCGGGGGCCTCTTTGGCTGGCTTTTTGCGCTGGAGAAACCTGGGCACGAAAACGGCTTCAGTATCGTCGGTGAGTAGGACTTAGACCAGGCGGGAGCAGACGAGGCTGTCGGTGATGTGCTTTCAGGCTGCAGCTTGATACTGTTCTGCACTGAGCAAATTTCTGACCTGCAAAGGGCTTTGGAAAGTCTCATTTGGGTAGTTTCTTCAGGGTCCCCCCACTCCACCCCGCTCTGCGTGTGTGTGTTTGTTTATTTATTAAACCACTAGAATTGAAGCCCGTTGTAGCTGATGCAACAGGCGCTAGCATGGGGGGAGGGGGGGAAACAGCTAAGAGAGAGAGGTAGAAAGAAAGAGCGTTTAAGAGAGAGAGAGAGAGAAAGAGGATAGAAAAAGACAAAGAAAGGAAAGAGGAAAAAGAGAGTGATATGAAGAAATGTTGGTAGAAAGGAAGGAAGGGAGGAAAGAAATAACAGTAAGACAAATATAGAGAGTAAGAGAGGGGGAAAAAGACAGAGGAATACAGAGAAAGAGAGAGAAATTATGATAGGGAGAGAAGAGAGAGAATGAGAAAGAGAGAGGGGAAGAAAGAGAGAGAAAAAGACACAGAGAAAGATTCTCCGGTGGGCCGAAAAGGCCTCTGCGAGGCCAAGGGAGGGCTTTGCAGCCCAGGAGGAGACAGCCCTCCCCCCCTGCACTCTCTAATGGGCTGCAAAGCCTCTGTGAGTCTGCAGGAGGGCTTTCCAGCCCAGGGGGGAATGCAGCCAGTCTCCCCACACTCGCCAGCCCTCCAGTAGGGTTTCCATGGGGTAGCCAGGAGTGCAACTGTGAGTTCTCCAGAGCACTCCTGGCCAGGGCTGTTCGGGGCGGGCAATAGTGGGGCTGTGCACTTCCTGATTGGCCCAGAGGTCCGGACAGCCTTCCGCCCAGGAGGGCTCGACGCTTTTATTTATATAGCCAATGGTTAAGATGCCATCAGCCTTGGTTTCTGGTTGTTACTCCCATGTACCTTTAGCGCTCTGCTTATGTACTTGTGGAGGACCTGCTGTCAAAGACCTTTCTCCTCATGTTTTAGAGTGTCCTCTCTTTGGAACCAAGGTCTAAATTCATGACTAGATTTCCTCTGGCACAGTGCTTTTACACTGACACAGATACATTGGTTTTTCTGTTATCGGAGACCTTTGATCAGCTGTAATGTGTCACGGTTTGCACTGTCTGGAAGGAAAATTCAAGCCCCACTTTCCTGTCAGAGAGCTGATATTTTGAACCTTTTGGTGCTTGGTATTAACTGGGCTCTGATTTATCTCCACACCTTCATCTATACTGTTTGGTCAGATATATTAATTTGAATTGTGCATTTTGTCTATATATGGTAATGCAATGGCCTTGGGCTGTAAACAATTATTATTATTATTATTTATTAAATTTCTATACCACCCACCCAGTATGCATCAATAAAATCTATACATGGTTATGTAGAACTCTGCACCCGTCCTGCTCGAATCTGCCCCCTTTTCTGGATCTCGTTGAACGCTGGCCCCAGCTTGTCCTTCTCTCCCTCTTCCAAACAGGTGGTCAGTTTACTCACCATGTGGAAGCCACGTTCCACCCGGGGGGCGAAAAGGTCTTTGTCCGGCAGACGGCGGAAGGGCTGGATGCCGAGAACTACCTCAGCATTAAGACGGACATTCAAGGGCAGCTACCTTCGGTTCCTGAGGATGCCGCGGTCCACATCATGCCTTACAAGGAAATCTACCACTACTCCGATTCAGGTAGGGGGGAGATTTGAGCTCCAGAGAAAGATGCATATAGAAGCTGGCAGTCTTCAAGCAAAGGCTGGATACCCACTTTTCTGGGATGCTTTAGGATGCTGTGGGCTGATCCTGCGTTGAGCAGGGGGTTGGACTAGATGGCCTGTGTGGCCCCTTCCAACTCTATGATTCTATGATTCTGATTCTGAGCAGAGGGTTGGACTAGATGGCCTGTATGGCCCCTTCCAACTCTATGATTCTGTGATTCTAAGCAATTGTGTATAATGGCATGGATTGGAGAAGCCTTGTAGGATCAGATCAATAGTATTCCATTGATCTTCCATTGACCTTTTTGGGGGGGCCAGAGGTTCAGGGATATATACATTTTTTCATGCTCTCCAGCATGGGTTTGGCTGGAGGTCTGTGATTAGAAGTTACAGTGGTTTTCTAATGGGATGCATTTCTTTACGCATTTTGCCTCTGTCCACAGCTGTGACTTCCACCTCTCTCCGGGAGTATTCTCTCTCTTCCCCGAGCCTCAATCAAACCTTTTCCTACCGGTTGCTTCAGAACATAACTTACCAGAATTGCCCCCATGCGCGGCACCGTGGGGTGGGCCCTGCCGCCCAGCAGCTGACGGTTGACCGGATCTTTGCCCTGTATAATGAGGAGGAGAGGGTGCTGCGTTACGCTGTCACCAACCAGATCGGGTCTCTAACTCAAGGTGAGTCCTGGGAAAAAAATTGGGGGGGGAGCCTCTAATGGCATCCTTGGGGGTATTCCTTTTCCGTAGATTGTTGTTGTTAGGTGCGAAGTCGTGTCCGACCCATCACGACCCCATGGACCATGATCCTCCAGGCCTTCCTGTCCTCTACCATTCCCCGGAGTCCTTTTAAGTTTGCACCGACTGCTTCAGTGACTCCATCCAGCCACCTCATTCTCTGTCGTCCCCTTCTTCTTTTGCCCTCGATCGCTCCCAGCATTAGGCTCTTCTCCAGGGAGTCCTTCCTTCTCATGAGGTGGCCAAAGTATTTGAGTTTCATCTTCAGGATCTGGCCTTCTAAGGAGCAGTCAGGGCTGATCTCCTCTAGGACTGACTGGTTTGTTCGCCTTGCAGTCCAAGGGACTCGCAAGAGTCTTCTCCAGCACCAGAGTTCAAAAGCCTCAATTCTTTGACGCTCGGCCTTCCTTGTGGTCCAACCTTCACAGCCATACATTGCAACTGGGAATACCATAGCCTTCACTAAACACACTTTTGTTGGCAGGGTGATGTCTCTGCTTTTTAGGATGCTGTCTAGATTTGCCATAGCTTTCCTCCCCAGGAGCAAACGTCTTTTAATTTCTTTGCTGCAGTCCCCATCTGCAGTGATCTTGGAGCCCAGGAAAATAAAATCTGTCACTACCTCCATTTCTTCCCCATCTATTTGCCAGGAATTCAGAGGGCCAGATGCCATGATCTTCGTTTTCTTGATGTTGAGTTTCAAGCCAACTTTTGCACTCTCCTCCTTCACCCGCATCAACAGGCTCTTTAGTTCCTCTTCACTTTCTGCCATTAGGGTGGTATCATCTGCGTATCTGAGGTTGTTGATATTTCTCCCTGCAATCTTGATCTTAATTTGTGCCTCATCTAACCCCGCCTTTCTCATGATGTGCTCTGCATACAAGTTAAATAGGGAAGGCGACATCCATCCACAAACCCTCCATCCATTCATACACCCATTCAGCATCCGTCCATCCACTGGTTCTCTGTCTGTCCACCCATTTATCCATTCGTTGGGTTTCCAGAAGAAGGGCTGGTTTGTTTGTGCCCCATGTTATTACCCAGAGGAGTCTCAAAGCGACTTATAATGGCCTTCCCTTCCACTCCACGCAACAGACACCTTCTGAGGGAGGTGAGGCTGAGAGAGCTCTGAGAGAACTGTGGCTGGCCTGAAGGCACCTGGCCAGCTGCACGTGGAAGAGGAACAGGGAATCAAACTTGGGTCTCCAGATTAGAGACCTATGAGGCCACACCGGATCTCAGACCCAAAGCAATTTGATGCTCTCCCTCCCTCCCTCCCTCCCTCCCTCACACACACACACACACACACACACACACACCTCCTATGGTAAAGGTAAAGGTATCCCCTGTGCAAGCACCGGGTGATGTCTGACCCTTGGGGTGACGCCCTCCAGCGTTTTCATGGCAGACTCAACACGGGGTGGTTTGCCAGTGCCCTCCCCAACCTCCCATGGGAGGGGGATATAATTTCTCTGAAAAAGCATTTTAGGAATGACAGAACTCATCGGGAACGTTCTGAAGCACGGCGATTCCTTCTTCCTCACCAGCCAAGTTCTGTTTTCTCGCCGATCCCCAGAAGGCCCATGTAGGATCCCTGGATGGGAGAAACCTGGTGTTTCCCTGGACT
Source organism: Paroedura picta (assembly GCF_049243985.1). NCBI lineage: Eukaryota > Metazoa > Chordata > Lepidosauria > Squamata > Gekkonidae > Paroedura > Paroedura picta. Next base: position 181,927,237 of record NC_135370.1, on the reverse strand, counting down.
CGTGCTTGCTGACTTTTCCACCCTTCCTTTGTACCCTGGTTTCGGGGAACAGAACCCGTGTGAATTACTCTGGGAGCAGCCCGGAAGGGGTCACGGCTCTTATCTCTTTCCAGCCATAAAATGATTTCTCTCTCTGTTTTTTTTTCTTTTCCTGGGGTGGGGCGAGAGCACAGAGAAGCCGGGGTGGTCTGCTCCGATTCCTCCCACAATGGAAGATGCAATTTGTTTTTTACTCCTCCCTGTTCTTCCCCTCCTCCAGAGAACATAAATGAGTTCCAGATCTCGGGTTAAGGAATACAGGCGGTTTGGAACGGCTCGGAATTGTTGCCCTCCAACAGGGGCGTCCAAACTGTGGCTCTCCAGATGTCCATGGATTACAATTCCCATGAGCCCCTGCCAGCATCATCCTGGCAGGGGCTCATGGTAATTGTAGTCCGTGGACAGCTGGAGATCCATGTTTCTCCCCCCCCCCCAAGTCCTCAAAGATCATCTTTTTTTGTAAAACGGCAGACAAACAAGCCGGCTTGAAATCCAAGAACAGAAAACTGCAGAGGGAGAAGCCGAGTCCTTATGACTTTTAGGTTCTCTCCTGCGTATTATTATTATTATTATTATTATTATTATTATTATTATTATTATTATTATTATTACTCGCCACTCCCGGATCCAGCTTGTGGTAGGTCACATAACTCCCATAAAACCAATTAAAAAGCAATTAAACCCCCCCCCCATTAAAGGTAAAGGTATCCCCTGTGCAAGCACCAAGTCATGTCTGACCCTTAGGGTGACGCCCTCCAGCGTTTTCTTGGCAGACTCAATACGGGGTGGTTTTCCAATGCCTTCCCCAGTCATTAGAAGAAGAGGAAAAGTTGGTTCTTATATGCCGCTTTTCTCTACCCGAAGGAGGCTCAAAGCAGCTTACAGTCACCTTCCCATTCCTCTCCCCACAACAGACACCCTGTGGGGTGGGTGAGGCTGAGAGAGCCCTGATGCCACTACTCAGTCAGAACGGCTTTATCAGGGCTGTGACTAGCCCAAGATTACCCAGCTGGTTGCACGTGGGGGAGTGCAGAATCAAACCCGGCATGCCAGATTAGAAGTCCGCACTCCTAACCACTACACCAAGCTGGATGCTCATTTTACCGACCTTGGAAGGTTGAAGGCTAAGTCAACCTTGAGCCGGCTGCTGGGATCGAACTCCCAGCCTCATGGTCAGAGCTTCAGACAGCATGTCGGCTGCCTTACCACCCTGCGCCACAAGAGGCTCTTTAACCTCCATTAAAAGGTCACAAAACTCAATATAATCACAGTAAAAAGTGAGAACTGGAAATGTAGCGTTAGAAGGAACCCTCTGGGTTGAACAGGATCCCCTCTTCTCCCCATAGTTCTACAGCCCAAGCTTTCCCAGGGCTTTCCCAGAGCCTCTTTGGAGGCTGTGCCACTTGGTTGGATGCCTGCTTCCTCTGCAGCATAGAGCATGGCATGCAAGATATTATCCCTCATGGTATAGTGGTTAGAGTCACAGCTACACCAGAGCCCTGGCCCTGATGTGGTCATCTCATCATATCTCAGAAGCTAAGCAGGGTCGTCCCTGGTGAGGACTTGGATGGGAGACCCCCAGGGTGGCAGCACAGTGGCAGGCTGTACAAACCATCTCTGATGGTCTCTCTTTTCCCCCTGGGTAGGCACATTTTGAAAGTATTTGGGTGGGAGATCACCAAGGAAGCCCAGGGTTACACTATCAAGCCTTTCGTACCAAAAAGAGCCCCCCCCCCCAGATAATAGAATCCTAGAGTTGGAAGGAACCTCCTGGGTCATCTAGTCCAACCCCCTGCACTACGCAGGACACTCACAACCGTCTCGCTCACCCACTGTCACCTGTCAACCCCTTGAACCTTCACAGAATCAGCCTCTCCGTCAGAGGGCTCTCCAGTCTCCTCCCGATAATGAAAAGCAGGGTATAAAATCCAACTTTCCCTCTATTCGTAAAGATTTTTGCGAGTCTTTGTGATAATGGGTTGGCAGTTTCCGCTGATTTATTTATTCATCTCCTTTATTTGGGCTCTGCGGAAGAGCCTCTGCTCGGCACGCAAAGGTCCCTGGTTCAACCCCACGGCATCCGCACTCCGAGTTAGAAGGGCCGGACAGGAGGAGACGGGAAAGACCTCTCAACGCCTGAGACCCCGGAGAGCGGCTGCCAGTCTGAGTAGGCGACACTGGCGTTGATGGACAGGCTCGGTGTACGGCAGAGTCATGAATGAATCCCCCTAGCTTGGCCCTTGGCGACTGGGTGTTGTGCAGAGGCAGAGAGGTGCCCTGTCACATCCTCTTCCCTCCTTCTTGGCCTGCACAGGATTGGCCCTCCTTCTAACCCAGGGGCGGTCAAACTGTGGCCCTCCAGATGTCCATGGACTACAATTCCCATGAGCCCCTGCCAGCGTTAGCTGGCAGGGGCTCATGGGAATTGTAGTCCACGGACATCTGGAGGGCCACAGTTTGACGTCCCCTGTTCTAACCACTTCCCATCCCTTGCCTATCCAGATGGTTCTGCCCCGACCACGGTGAACCCCTGCTACGATGGGACACACTCGTGCGACACGACGGCACGCTGCCAGGTAGGCTCCGGCCTGGATTATACCTGTGAGTGCACCACCGGTTACTGGGGAGACGGCAAGGAATGCACAGGTAAGGGGCTGCCTTGGCTGTTGGGGTTTTTTTTTTTTTGGAGGGTGGGGTCCCTTGGAAGCCCTTGGAAGCCCTCGAGTGGCTCGGGTGAGGGAGGCTTGAAAGACCACCCCCCTTTTCTCTACCCGAGGGAGTCTCAAAGCAGCTGCCTGTCACCTTCCCTTCCTCTCCCCACAACAAGCACCCGGTGAAGTAGGTGGGGCTGAGAGAGCTCTGAGAGAACTGTTCCGAGAGAGCGCTGAGAGAACTGTTCTGTGAGAGCAGCTCTATCAGGGCCGTGACGAGCGCAAGGTCACCCAGCTGGATGCGTGTGGAAGAGCAAGGGAATCAAACCCGGCTTGTCAGATTAGAGGCTGCCCTTTTTAACCATGACGCCACCCTTTCCTTCTGTCCTCCGGGGCGTTGGGGGCTGCACAAGCCCCTACGGTTGACGGTTCTTGGGTGGAATGAGAAGATCTGTGACCTTCCCTTTCAGCTTTGCGTCTGAAGAGGTTTTCCCAGAACGCCCGAGAACTGAGTAGCTCACGGGCTGTTGTGGTTGCACCGTGCCTAATATTTATCGTGCATCACGAATTGTTTTAAAACGGCTGTGGCTGCTATCGTAACATTATTGTTGTGTAATTATTATATGGCCTCGGGGTACCTTTTTGAGGCTGGGAATCAGCGTACAGGATTGCCAAGCTGAAGAAGTACAGGGCGGGATGTGTCAACATGACTTCTAGAGGTGCAGAAGCTGAATCTCTGGTCTGGCTGTCTTTTCACAAAGCACATTTGCTGAGTTTCCTGAAGTCCCGTGTTCCTTCACAGAGAAAATTGAACCCCAATACTGCTACTACTAATACTACATACTTCAACCTTGACCCAGGCTTGCAGTTTTTGGCAGTGCAGGGAACAGCAGGCAGCTCTTCTGCAACAGCCCGCTGAAGGGTCATGCCTCTAACTAGGGCTGGGAACAGTCTAGTCGCCTATGGTGAGCTGAGAGTTTTCCCCAGGTGACCAGTCAGTGAGTTTTTTAGATGGCAAGAGTGTGGTATTTTTTCAAACTTCCAGGCCCCCGTGCCTTGTGAGGAAAGGATGAGAGACTTGGGAAGGTTCAGCCTGGAGAAGAGGAGGCTGAGAGGGGACAGGAGGGCTCCCTTTAAGTATCTGAAAGGTTGGAGGAGGGCAGGAGAAGGTTCTCCAGAGGAGAAGACCTACAACAATAGGTTTAAACTGCACATAGAATAGTACCAGGTACTAGATGTCAAGAAAAATTTGTGTATAGTCCGAGTAGTTCAGCAGTGGAAGGGGCTGCCTAAGGAGGTGGGGAGCTCCCCCTCACTGGCCCCTCCCAACTATGATTTTGCATCCAGTAATGTAGGCAAGTACGCAATATGATTGGAGATCATCTATGAAGGAGCCTTATTCCCAGGGTGGGCTGGAACGGGATGGAGTTTTGAGTGTAGATAGCTTAGCTGAAGGAAAGGGATTTCTCTCCCACCCGTTCCTTGAGACCCTCAGGAGGATGTCCCTGGCTTTCTCCTGTTCCAGTATCACAACAGCCATTGAGGTAGGCCAGACTGAGAAAAGTGAGTGACGGGCCCAGGGTCGCCTAATGATCATCAGGGCTGGGTAGGGATCTGAACCCAGGATTCTTGTGTGAGGCCCTCACACACGCAAACCCCCTCAGGATTCTTGTGACTGCAGATATATGTTTTCTTCGCTCGGGTCTGCACACTTATGCGCATGACGCTCCCTTCCCAACCTTGCCTGCAAAGTTTCCTTTGTGAGGTTTTGTGGGGGATTTAGAATCATAGAATAATAGAATCATAGAGTTGGAAGGGTCCATAGAGGCCATCTAGTCCAACCCCCTGCTCAACGCAGGATCAGCCCTAAGCATCCAAGAAAAGTGTGTATCCAACCTTTGCTTGAAGACTGCCAGTGAGGGGGAGCTCACCACCTCCTTAGGCAGCCTATTCCACTGCTGAACTACTCTGACTGTGAAAAACATTTTCCTGATATCTAGCCTATATCGTTGTACTTGTAGTTTAAACCCATTACTGAGTGTCCTCTCCTCTGCAGCCAGCAGAAACAGCATCCTGCCCTGCATTTCCCCCTCAGCCCAGCGAATTGTGGGGAAACAGTTGGGTCAGAACTCTTCTCCCTCTGTAGACGGAGTATTTACAAACGTTCCGTGGCATCGCCAGTGCATAGCCCCGCCAGTTAAGAAGACTCTGCTGGAGGCAGCCAGATTTCATTTTATTATAATTTATTTATTACGTAGATTTATAGGCCCACCCCTCTTGAATGCATCTCAGGGCAGCGTACGGTATTTTAGGTCAAACCAACAAAACACATAAATACAGTAAAAGCTACTATAGCTAACAATAAATACCCTACGCTAAGTCGTTGCTTATTGATTCCCCATAAGGGGGAAGATGTTGGAGGAGACCCTGAATTGGGGAAGAGAACAGGCTTGGTTCAAGTGCCACTGTAGTTGTCCAAGGGGAGCTTTTCCTCCGAACTGTTGTTTCTTTGAAAGAACTCCTGTAAGGGAGGGTTCAAAGCCAAAACAGTTTGTTTTCCAAACACATTTGGAAGCACCAGCCCTGGAACTTTGTTTCCCCCCTGGAAACATCTGGAAGCTCTTGGCTCCGGCTGTGTTTTCGTAGCTGGAAGGGGGCTGAGCGCCTTGGCCTGAATCAGCCAGATGGAGGGGGTGGGGGGGTGTTTGTGGGGAGTGCAGCCGATACTGAGAATTTCGCCGAAGCTCTCTGGCTGATGAGGACAAACGCTCTTCTCTAGGCCTACAGATTGTGGGCAGGGTTCAAACATGCAAAGAGGGGCGAAGCAGCAGGCCGTGTAAAGAATAAAATAGTTTTTATTTGTGAAGAGAAAATACTGTGCATAGAAAGAGAAGGAGAAAGAGTCCAGCTGTCTGATTATCTAACTGTGGTCTGCAGTGGTTGAGGAGGCAAGCAGGGAAGAAGTGTGTTCAAAGGAGCAGGAATTCTCCAAAGAGCCAGACAGGACACTGGAGGAGAGTAGTAGAAAATCATCAGGAAGTTCGTGTTCTAACTATGCAAAATACGGCTTTCCTCTGCTGCCCCCTGCAGGATACTCCATTGAATTCTGCACACTGCGGAGCTTGCATATTCCCACAAATGGGCATTAGGATGCATAGTGTTCCCTTCCTCCAGGCCAGCCTTTCTCAGCTTTTTTACCCTTGAGAACCTCCTGAAACATTGTTCAGGCTTCTCCCTCCCCCCCTGGTCCTGGAAAGGCTGCAGGCTGCAGGGAACTCACAGGCAGGGACAGCTCTCATGTGGCAGGCATCTGGAGCTTCAGAGGGAAGTGGAAGGAGGAGGAGGTGGTCAGGGGTGGGGGACAGGAGGCGATTGGCTGGCTGCTGGACAGGCCGGCAAGCCGGTTGGAGCAGGAGGCACTCAGGGGCGGGACAGCTGCCCTGAATGGGCGTTAACCACTGAGTGGCACTTAAGCCATGAGACCAGCTCCTCCTCCAAGGCCTCACCACAATTATATTATGTGGAACAGATTGTATTAGTCCATTTGGTTGTATTTTGCTTGTTGTAAACCACCGGGAGCTGGCTGCCCTGAAAGCAGCGGTTAAGAAATGTAATAAATAAACAAACAAGTGTCAGCGAATAAATAGCAACCGCTCCTCTCCTGTCTCCTGCTGTCCACAGATGTCAACGAGTGTGCCGAGGGCATCAGCCGCTGCAGCCGGGAGTCGGTCTGTGTGAATACCGTGGGCAGCTATCGGTGCGAGTGCCCCAGCGGGTTCCAGCTGGCAGCTGACCGAGCCAGCTGCCTAGGTAAGAGGCTAGTCCACATTGAGGGAGGCCTGCTCCGGGACGCAAACTCACAATGTGGGGGCAACGTGCCGTGGCCTGGTCAAGCGTCGTGAGCATGGGCTGCCCACAGGGCTGCCAACTTCCAGGTGGCGCCAGGAGGTCCCCCGTTGCTGCAGTGGCTCTCCAGGTGACTGAGATCACACTAGGAAGAAGAGAGAGAAAATAAAATGGATCCTCCGCTGTTTGCCTTTGCTGAGGGCGGTAATCAGAAGCCCAGCTTGGCAAGAACCCCACGTGGCTCCATCTTTTTAAAAAACACTCGGTGGGCACCAGGAAATATGAGGATGGGCACGTGGTGCCCTCGGGCACCATGCTGGGGACCTCTGCAGCTCATAAACACATTTTGAACATAGGTTCAGGTGTGTAGCTGTGTGTCCCAGCAGCACCTTTAAGACCAACAAAGTTTTATTCCAGGTGTGAGCTTTTATGTTCATGTGCCCCTAGAATAAAACTTTGTTGGCATTAGAGGTGCCTGACTGGACTCAAATTTTGCACTTTGAACTTGAGAGTTTCCTGCATTCTGCAGGGGGTTGGACTAGATGACCTCGGGAGTCCCTTCCAACCGCGATCCTGTTGCCTTCGGGACTAGACCAGCTGGAACCTGCGATTTCTAACAAGAGCAGAAATTATCTGGAAGGCAAACTTTGCCCCACCCCCCACCCCTCAATTGTCTCAAATTTCTTTGCCTCCCTGTGAAGTTTCAGGGAAGAATCCCAGCCTAACACCCCCCTGCCCCCCCTTCTCTCTTTTCCCAGGCTTCTGCTGATGTCAGGGTGGGGGAGAGCTTGGCCCCTTCCCTTCAAAGGACGCCAGGGCTTCTTGGCCTGAAACATCCCCAATCCTCAGCCTGGTGTGGTATTAATTAACTTTTCATCTTCAGCTGCTGTGATCAGCAGAGAAAGGCAGGGGGGGGCAGGGACAGAAAGGAAGGGAAGAGGGAGATGTTTCACATGGGGGCTGGAAACTGTGCCTCTCCAGCTACCTGTGGACTACAATTACCATGAGCCCCTGCAGTTTGGCCACCCCTGGCCTATAGGCTGGCTGGTTGGGGACTACTTGGAGGTTTTAGGGGTGGGAAACTGGATTTAGTTGTGGAGCCTGGGTAGGGGGGGCAGGGACCTCAGAGGGGTATTATGGGTTGGAGCCTACCCCCCCCAAACAGCATTTTCTCCAGGGAACTGGTCTCTGCCTACTGGAGATGAGTTCTAATTCCGGGAGATTTCCAGGCCGCACTCGGAGGCTGGCGGCCCTCAAGCGAGGGAAGGTTGGTAGTTACGAAGGCTCAGGAGCTTCTGAAAGGCAGCAGCGGGACTGCTGAGCTGGGATTAGGCCAGCGGGGAGAATGTTGGGGTCACCACTGAGCAGCCTCTGCCTCTTGTATTGGTGGGCTGAGTGGGGCTCATCTGTAATTGTTTGGGGTCCCCATCAGTGCCCCATCTGGAACGTTCCTCAGGACTTAGAGGGACAGTCCTCACCTTTTTAGGATCTGCCTTCCAGATCACTGGGCCTGCTGGTGGACCTCTGGATGGCCCCTGTGTGACACAGAGCGTTGGACCGGAGGGGCCACTGGCCTGATCCAACATGGCTTCTCTTGTGCTCTTATGTCTGGGGCAGGGATGCTCTGCCTTCTTGGTGTTTGGGGGGCCACAGTGGGAGGGCTTCTAGAGTTCTGGGTTTCAGGCACTGTGTGACACCGAGTGTCAGACTAGATGGGCCATTGGCCTGATCCAGCACGACCTCTTATATTTTCATGTCTGGGGCAGCGATCGTCTTCTGTCAGGCCAGTGGCCCCTCCAGCCCAACACTCTGTGCCACACAGTGGCCGAGACCCAGGGGCCCCCAGATGATCCACCAGGACTCCAGAAGCCCCCCAAGCCTCAAGAGGACAGAACCTCTCTGCCCCAGACGTAAGAGCAGAAGAGAAGCCATGTAAGATCCGGAAAGGAGCCCCTCCAGCCTAACACTCAGTGTCACACAGTGGCCAAAACCCAGGTGCCTTCAGGAGGTCTACCAGCGGGGCCAGAACTCCAGAAGCCCCCCACTGTGGACCCCCAAGCCTCAAGAGGACAGAACATCATTGCTGCAGACAGAGTGCTCCACCTAGACCTAATAGCCACTGAGGGACCCCCACTCCCTATCAGGTAATCGACTTCTTGCTTTGCGTGTGATGCTCACAGCCGCACCCGTGATCTTCCTCTTTGTTCAGCCGTAGTGCCGCCATCTGACCCTTGCGCTGAAGGCACTCACACCTGCGCCTCTGGAGATCGGGCCCAGTGCGTGCATCGCGGGGGTGGTGCCTTCAGCTGCCGTTGCCTCCCTGGGTACACGGGCAACGGGCACAACTGCACAGGTGAGCGGGAGAATGCCTGGGGGAGGGCAGCTGAGTTCATTCCTGGATTGGAACCCTCTGTGACTTCCACGGAATAGTCTCCCAAAAGATACTGCAAATGACCCCTGGGATAAGCTGGGGGGTTGTGATTAAAGCGTCGGAAATCCGGGTTCGAATCTCCGATTGGCCGTGGCTGCTCGCTGGGTGGCCTTGGGCCCGTCATGCAGCCAAAGCCTGAACTACCTTGCAGGGTTGTTGTGAGGAGAAAATGCAGGAGAATGGTGTTAGCTGTTTTGGGTCCCCTGGGTGGGTGGGGGGAGTCAAGCGAGGGTAGGATTCAAGTAAATAAAGATTAGAAAAGAGCCCAATTCCAGGAGCGTCTTGAAAACTAACAAAATTTGTGGAAGAGGATGAGGTTTTGTGAGTCATAGAATCCTAGAGCTGGAGGGGACCTCCTGGGTCATCTAGTCCAACCCCCTGCACTATGCAAGACACTCCCAACCCTCTTGCTCATCCACTGTCACCTGCCACCCCCTTGAGCCTTCACAGAATCAGCCTCTCTGTCAGATGGCTCTCCAGCCTCTGTTTAAACATTTCCAAAGATGGAGAACCCACCATCTCCCGAGGAAGCCTGTTCCACTGAGGAACCTCTCTAACTGCCAGGAACGTCTTCCGGAGGTTTAGACGGAATTTCTTTTGCATTAATTTCAAAAGAAATTCCTCATTCAGGAATCCCTTTGAGGGCTGTCAAGAATCGCCCGGGCTTCCCAAAGCCTTGGTTGAGACAGCCTGCTGTGGGCACGGGACGTTCAGAGTCGGTTTGCTGTCGCCTGTCTCTGCGTAGCAATCCCAGAATTCCTTGGGGGTCTCCCATCCCAGTCCGATCCAAGGGTGGCCTTCCGAAGCTTCTGAAATAGGGCAAGATCCGGCTGGCTGAGGCCATCCAGGTCAGGACAGCCAGCCAGTGAGTCAGGGAAGAGCCCAACTTCTTAAATAGGATTACTCATTTGACAGCTGTTTCCATGAGGCTTCCTTGTTCCGTGGAACAACAGGAAACCTCTTCCCCTAAGGGGACCCCCGGCCGCAGGAGACCCTTTTTCAAGCCACCTGGCCAAGGCATTTCTCCACTCCGGAGACTTGGTTTAAGAAAGGTTTCCCCCCCCCCTTTTGGAGGCTTTAGATGCCAGCTGCCCCAAAGGGAAGCACCTGGCCCTGCTTTCCCCAAACTGGTGGTCTCATACTGAGGGGAAAGGAACAGGCAGCCCCCCCCCCGCTCTGCCCTCCAGATGCTTCTACGGCCCTCTCTGCAGTTACAAAAAGAATTGCCCCCTTTGTGCAGCATGGTGCGGTGGTTAAGAAGAAGAAGAAGAGTTGGTACTTATATGCCGCTTTTCCCTACCCGAAGGAGGCTCAAAGTGGCTTCCATTTGCCTTCCCTTTCCTCTCCCTACAACAGACACCCTGTGGGGTGGGTGAGGCTGAGAGAGCCCTGAGATTCCTGCTTGGTCAGAACAGCTTTATCAGTGCCGTGGCGAGCCCAAGGTCACCCAGCTGGCTGCATGTGGGGGAGCACAAAATCGAACCCAGCATGCCAGATTAGAAGTCCGCACTCCTAACCACTAAACCAAACTGGTTAAGAGGACTCTGAGCTGAGTTTGATTCCCCACTCCTCCTCCACATGGAAGTGGGTGACCTTGGGCCACTCACAGTTTTTGTAGAGCTGCTCTTGTCGATCAGAGCTCTCTCAGCCCTGCCTACATAGTCCTGAACAAGAGCCAGCTTGGCGTAGCAGTTAAGAGCGGTGGATTCTAACCTCGAGGACCAGGTTTGATTCCCCACTACTCCTCCACCCTGGGTCAGTCCCAGTTCTCTCAGAGCTCTCTCTCAGCCCCCACCCACCTCCCCAGAGTGTCTGTTGTGGGGAGTGGAAGCCTGAGACATAGGAAGCCAGCTGGTGGACACCTTCCCTCTCCCCACAGCAGACACGCTGGGAGGACACGCTGGGAGGTAGGGGGGGGGCGAGAGAGCTCTGGTAGAACTGTTCTCTGTGAACAGTTCTAAGAAAACTGTGGCTAGCCCAAGATCCCGCAGCTGGCTGCATGTGGAGGAGAAGTGGGGAATCAAACCGGGTTCTCCGGATTAGAATCTGCCGCTCTCCACTATGACACCACGCCTGGGAGACGCAGGTTCAAATGTGCACAAGCCTCTTCCTTGGCCACCCATGCCACGTGCGCTGTAGAGCTGTTCTCTGCCCTGTATGGCAATAAGCATATCTTCTGGATAACACTAAGGAGATGGAGGGTTCAGCTGCCGGACCATCCTAGGATCCCCTGCCCCCCTCTGCCCACGGATGCTCCCCATTTGCCCCCTCTCTCTGCAGACGTGGACGAATGCGCGGAAGGGCAGTGTCACCCGGCGGCCGACTGCTCCAACACGCCCGGCTCGTTCTCCTGCCGCTGCCGGGCCGGCTACGAAGGGGACGGGCTCCAGTGCTCGCCAGGTACGGCTTCAGGGGGGGAGAGCGGGGTAGGAGGGTGCTTGGGGAGTCCGGAGCCCCGGGCAAATGTCTAGGATGGGTCAGGAGAATTGGGGCCGGCCCCCATCGGAGCCCTCTGCCAGGGACAAGCCAAACAGAACCCTCTTCCCGTGAGAGGCATCCGGAGGCTGGCTTCCCAAGCCTCGTGTGGGGCTGGCACAAGCAGCCGGGGGCCAGGGAGCTGCCTTTCGGCCAATCAGACCCCTGCTCCCTCGGGGTCACTATTGCATACTGAAGCCGGCAGCCGCTCTCCAGGTTCTCAGGCGGGGATCTTTCATATCACCTGCTGCCTGGCCCTTTTTGAAACTGGAGATGCCGGGGATTGAACCTGGGGCCTTCTGTGCATGCCAAGCAGAGCCCCCTCCCCTCCATTGGTCAGCTAGCAACGAGTCTTACGACCCGGCCCTCTTCCCATCCCTCCATAGATGGTGGTAATAGGGGGGGAGGGGGAGTTTTTCTGGACTTTTTCCTGCCGTGTAGTTGGGTTTTAAAGGTAAAGCTGGGTTCCTGCCGTGTAGTTGGGTTTTAAAGGTGACCCTGTGCAAGCACCGGGTCATGTCTGACCCTTGGGGTGACGCCCTCCAGCGTTTTCATGGCAGACTCAATACGGGGTGGTTTGCCAGTGCCTTCCCCAGTCATTACCGTTTTGAGCCTCTTGTGGCGCAGAGTGGTAAGGCATCAGACATGCAGTCTGAAAGCTCTGCCCATGAGGCTGGGAGTTCGATTCCAGCAGCGGGCTCAAGGTCGACTCAGCCTTCCATCCTTCCAAGGTCGGTAAAATGAGTATCCAGCTTGCTGGGGGGTAAACGGTCATGACTGGGGAAGGCACTGGCAAACCACCCCGTATTGAGTCTGGCATGAAAACACTGGAGGGCGTCACCCCAAGGGTCAGACATGACCCGGTTCTTGCACAGGGGATACCTTTACCTTTACCTTTAGTTGGGTTTTATTGTACTTGTTTATTCTTAATGGGTTTTTTACTGGGATTTTATCGGACGTCTTTAACCAGCCACGAGCCGGTTTGGGAGTGAACCAGGGACCTTCTGCATGCCAAGCAGAGGCTCCACCGCTGAGGTGCAGCCCCTCCCATAGAAGCCCCCCTGTATCCACCCAGAGCCCTCTGAAATAACTTCTCAGGCTCCTGCTGCAAAGTCATGCAACGCCTTCAACTGCGTCTCTCTCTCTCTCTGGCAGTGACGGTGCAGAGAACGACCCACTGCGAACGTGAGCGGCTCTACGCCAGCCAGAGGGGCTCCCCCATTCCTGGGGGCCCCCACGTGCCCCAGTGTGACGACCAGGGGAACTACAGGCCGCTGCAGTGCCACGGGAGTACCGGCGAGTGCTGGTGTGTCACCGGAGACGGCCGAGAAGTTCCTGGCAGCCGGAGACCGCCAAGCACCTCCCCACCACGCTGTGGGTCTCCAGGTGAGTGGTCTGCCTCCAGGTCCCCATTTCTGTCGAGAGTCACAGAGAAGGCTGGTTGGTGCCCTCCTATGGGGCAGGCTGAGACCCCAAAGCTTGACAGGGGCCAGGCAGGGTGGTGGGCAGTTCATATGAAAGCCTCGGCCTCCCTGCCCTGTTGTTGGCCCTCCAGAGGAACTGGCTGGCCCCTGTGTGAGAGAGGAGGCTGGACTGGATGGACCCCTGGTCTGACCCAGCAGGGCTCTCCTGATGTCCTTAGGACGGCCTCGGCCTCTCTGCCCTGTTGCTGGCCCTCCAGAGGAACTGGCTGGCCCCTGTGTGAGACAGGAGGCTGGACTGGATGGACCCCTGGTCTGACCCAGCAGGGCTCTCCTGATGTCCTTAGGAAGGCCTCGGCCTCTCTGCCCTGTTGCTGGCCCTCCAGAGGAACTGGCTGGCCCCTGTGTGAGACAGGAGGCTGGACTGGATGGACCCCTGGTCTGACCCAGCAGGGCTCTCCTGATGTCCTTAGGAAGGCCTCGGCCTCTCTGCCCTGTTGCTGGCCCTCCAGAGGAACTGGCTGGCCCCTGTGTGAGACAGGAGGCTGGACTGGAGGGACCCCTGGTCTGACCCAGCAGGGCTCTCCTGATGTCCTTAGGACGGCCTCGGCCTCTCTGCCCTGTTGCTGGCCCTCCAGAGGAACTGGCTGGCCCCTGGGTGAGACAGGAGGCTGGACTGGATGGACCCCTGGTCTGACCCAGCAGGGCTCTCCTGATGTCCTTAGGAAGGCCTCGGCCTCTCTGCCCTGTTGCTGGCCCTCCAGAGGAACTGGCTGGCCCCTGTGTGAGACAGGAGGCTGGACTGGAGGGACCCCTGGTCTGACCCAGCAGGGCTCTCCTGATGTCCTTAGGACGGCCTCGGCCTCTCTGCCCTGTTGCTGGCCCTCCAGAGGAACTGGCTGGCCCCTGGGTGAGACAGGAGGCTGGACTGGAGGGACCCCTGGTCTGACCCAGCAGGGCTCTCCTGATGTCCTTAGGAAGGCCTCGGCCTCTCTGCCCTGTAGCTGGCCCTCCAGAGGAACTGGCTGGCCCCTGTGGGGGACAGGAGGCTGGACTGGAGGGACCCCTGGTCTGACCCAGCAGGGCTCTCCTGATGTCCTTAGGAAGGCCTCGGCCTCTCTGCCCTGTTGCTGGCCCTCCAGAGGAACTGGCTGGCCCCTGTTGGGGACAGGAGGCTGGACTGGAGGGACCCCTGGTCTGACCGAGCAGGGCTCTCCTGATGTCCTTATGAAGGCCTCGGCCTCTCTGCCCTGTTGCTGGCCCTCCAGAGGAACTGGCTGGCCCCTGTGTGAAACAGGAGGCTGGACTGGATGGACCACTGGCCTGACCCAGCAGGGCTCTCTTGATGTCCTTAGGAAGGCCTCGGCCTCTCTGCCCTGTTGCTGGCCCTCCAGAGGAACTGGCTGGCCCCTGTGTGAGACAGGAGGCTGGACTGGATGGACCCCTGGTCTGACCCAGCAGGGCTCTCCTGATGTCCTTAGGAAGGCCTCGGCCTCTCTGCCCTGTTGCTGGCCCTCCAGAGGAACTGGCTGGCCCCTGTGTGAGGCAGGAGGCTGGACTGGATGGACCCCTGGTCTGACCCAGCAGGGCTCTCCTGATGTCCTTAGGAAGGCCTCGGTCTCTCTGCCCTGTTGCTGGCCCTCCAGAGGAACTGGCTGGCCCCTGTGTGAGACGGGAGGCTGGACTGGATGGACCCCTGGTCTGACCCAGCAGGGCTCTCCTGATGGCCTCTCTGCCCTGTTGCTGGCCCTCCAGAGGAACTGGCTGGCCCCTGTGTGAGGCAGGAGGCTGGACTGGAGGGACCCCAGGTCTGACCCAGCAGGGCTCTCCTGATGTCCTTAGGAAGGCCTCGGCCTCTCTGCCCTGTTGCTGGCCCTCCAGAGGAACTGGCTGGCCCCTGTGTGAGACGGGAGACTGGACTGGATGGACCCCTGGTCTGACCCAGCAGGGCTCTCCTGATGTCCTTGGGAAGGCCTCGGCCTCTCTGCCCTGTTGCTGGCCCTCCAGAGGAACTGGCTGGCCCCTGTGTGAGACGGGAGGCTGGACTGCAGGGACCCCTGGTCTGACCCAGCAGGGCTCTCCTGATGTCCTTAGGAAGGCCTCGGCCTCTCTGCCCTGTTGCTGGCCCTCCAGAGGAACTGGCTGGCCCCTGTGTGAGACGGGAGGCTGGACTGGAGGGACCCCTGGTCTGACCCAGCAGGGCTCTCCTGATGTCCTTGGGAAGGCCTCGGTCTCTCTGCCCTGTTGCTGGCCCTCCAGAGGAACTGGCTGGCCCCTGTGTGAGACGGGAGGCTGGACTGGAGGGACCCCTGGTCTGACCCAGCAGGGCTCTCCTGATGTCCTTAGGAAGGCCTCGGCCTCTCTGCCCTGTTGCTGGCCCTCCAGAGGAACTGGCTGGCCCCTGTGTGAGACAGGAGGCTGGACTGGATGGACCCCTGGTCTGACCCAGCAGGGCTCTCCTGATGTCCTTAGGAAGGCCTCGGCCTCTCTGCCCTGTTGCTGGCCCTCCAGAGGAACTGGCTGGCCCCTGTGTGAGACAGGAGGCTGGATTAGATGGGCCTCTGGTCTGATCCAGCAGGGCTCTTCTGATGTTCTTAGGAAGGCCTTGGCCTCTCTGCCCTGTTGCTGGCCCTCCAGAGGAACTGGCTGGCCGCTGGGTGAGACAGGAGGCTGGACTGGATGGACCCCTGGTCTGACCCAGCAGGGCTCTCCTGATGTCCTTAGGAAGGCCTCGGCCTCTCTGCCCTGTTGCTGGCCCTCCAGAGGAACTGGCTGGCCCCTGGGTGAGACAGGAGGCTGGACTGGATGGACCCCTGGTCTGACCCAGCAGGGCTCTCCTGATGTCCTTAGGAAGGCCTCGGCCTCTCTGCCCTGTTGCTGGCCCTCCAGAGGAACTGGCTGGCCCCTGTGTGAAACAGGAGGCTGGACTGGATGGACCACTGGCCTGACCCAGCAGGGCTCTCTTGATGTCCTTAGGAAGGCCTCGGCCTCTCTGCCCTGTTGCTGGCCCTCCAGAGGAACTGGCTGGCCCCTGTGTGAGACAGGAGGCTGGACTGGATGGACCCCTGGTCTGACCCAGCAGGGCTCTCCTGATGTCCTTAGGAAGGCCTCGGCCTCTCTGCCCTATTGCTGGCCCTCCAGAGGAACTGGCTGGCCCCTGTGTGAGGCAGGAGGCTGGACTGGATGGACCCCTGGTCTGACCCAGCAGGGCTCTCCTGATGTCCTTAGGAAGGCCTCGGTCTCTCTGCCCTGTTGCTGGCCCTCCAGAGGAACTGGCTGGCCCCTGTGTGAGACGGGAGGCTGGACTGGATGGACCCCTGGTCTGACCCAGCAGGGCTCTCCTGATGGCCTCTCTGCCCTGTTGCTGGCCCTCCAGAGGAACTGGCTGGCCCCTGTGTGAGGCAGGAGGCTGGACTGGAGGGACCGCAGGTCTGACCCAGCAGGGCTCTCCTGATGTCCTTAGGAAGGCCTCGGCCTCTCTGCCCTGTTGCTGGCCCTCCAGAGGAACTGGCTGGCCCCTGTGTGAGACGGGAGGCTGGACTGGATGGACCCCTGGTCTGACCCAGCAGGGCTCTCCTGATGTCCTTGGGAAGGCCTCGGCCTCTCTGCCCTGTTGCTGGCCCTCCAGAGGAACCGGCTGGCCCCTGTGTGAGACAGGAGGCTAGACTGGAAGGACCCCTGGTCTGATCCAACAGGGCTCTCCTGATGTCCTTAGGAAGGCCTCATCCTCTCTGCCCTGTTGCTGGCCCTCCAGAGGAACTGGCTGGCCCCTGGGTGAGACAGGAGGCTGGACTGGATGGACCCCTGGTCTGACCCAGCAGGGCTCTCCTGATGTCCTTAGGAAGGCCTCGGCCTCTCTGCCCTGTTGCTGGCCCTCCAGAGGAACTGGCTGGCCCCTGTGTGAGACAGGATTAGATGGGCCTCTGGTCTGATCCAGCAGGGCTCTTCTGATGTTCTTAGGAAGGCCTTGGCCTCTCTGCCCTGTTGCTGGCCCTCCAGAGGAACTGGCTGGCCCCTGGGTGAGACAGGAGGCTGGACTGGATGGACCCCTGGTCTGACCCAGCAGGGCTCTCCTGATGTCCTTAGGAAGGCCTTGGCCTCTCTGCCCTGTTGCTGGCCCTCCAGAGGAACTGGCTGGCCCCTGTGTGAAACAGGAGGCTGGACTGGATGGACCACTGGCCTGACCCAGCAGGGCTCTCTTGATGTCCTTAGGAAGGCCTCGGCCTCTCTGCCCTGTTGCTGGCCCTCCAGAGGAACTGGCTGGCCCCTGTGTGAGACAGGAGGCTGGACTGGATGGACCCCTGGTCTGACCCAGCAGGGCTCTCCTGATGTCCTTAGGAAGGCCTCGGCCTCTCTGCCCTGTTGCTGGCCCTCCAGAGGAACTGGCTGGCCCCTGTGTGAGGCAGGAGGCTGGACTGGATGGACCCCTGGTCTGACCCAGCAGGGCTCTCCTGATGTCCTTAGGAAGGCCTCGGCCTCTCTGCCCTGTTGCTGGCCCTCCAGAGGAACTGGCTGGCCCCTGTGTGAGACAGGAGGCTGGACTGGATGGACCCCTGGTCTGACCCAGCAGGGCTCTCCTGGTGTCCTTAGGAAGGCCTCGGCCTCTCTGCCCTGTTGCTGGCCCTCCAGAGGAACTGGCTGGCCCCTGTGTGAGACGGGAGGCTGGACTGGATGGACCCCTGGTCTGACCCAGCAGGGCTCTCCTGATGGCCTCTCTGCCCTGTTGCTGGCCCTCCAGAGGAACTGGCTGGCCCCTGTGTGAGGCAGGAGGCTGGACTGGAGGGACCCCAGGTCTGACCCAGCAGGGCTCTCCTGATGTCCTTAGGAAGGCCTCGGCCTCTCTGCCCTGTTGCTGGCCCTCCAGAGGAACTGGCTGGCCCCTGTGTGAGACGGGAGGCTGGACTGGATGGACCCCTGGTCTGACCCAGCAGGGCTCTCCTGATGTCCTTGGGAAGGCCTCGGCCTCTCTGCCCTGTTGCTGGCCCTCCAGAGGAACTGGCTGGCCCCTGTGTGAGACGGGAGGCTGGACTGGAGGGACCCCTGGTCTGACCCAGCAGGGCTCTCCTGATGTCCTTAGGAAGGCCTCGGCCTCTCTGCCCTGTTGCTGGCCCTCCAGAGGAACTGGCTGGCCCCTGTGTGAGACGGGAGGCTGGACTGGAGGGACCCCTGGTCTGACCCAGCAGGGCTCTCCTGATATCCTTAGGAAGGCCTCGGCCTCTCTGCCCTGTTGCTGGCCCTCCAGAGGAACTGGCTGGCCCCTGGGTGAGACAGGAGGCTGGACTGGATGGACCCCTGGTCTGACCCAGCAGGGCTCTCCTGATGTCCTTAGGAAGGCCTCGGCCTCTCTGCCCTGTTGCTGGCCCTGCAGAGGAACTGGCTGGCCCCTGTGTGAGACAGGAGGCTGGACTGGAGGGACCCCTGGTCTGACCCAGCAGGGCTCTCCTGATGTCCTTAGGAAGGCCTCGGCCTCTCTGCCCTGTTGCTGGCCCTCCAGAGGAACTAGCTGGCCCCTGTGTGAGACAGGAGGCTGGACTGGAGGGACCCCTGGTCTGACCCAGCAGGGCTCTCCTGATGTCCTTAGGAAGGCCTCGGCCTCTCTGCCCTGTTGCTGTCCCTCCAGAGGAACTGGCTGGCCCCTGTGTGAGACAGGAGGCTGGACTGGAGGGACCCCTGGTCTGACCCAGCAGGGCTCTCCTGATGTCCTTAGGAAGGCCTCGGCCTCTCTGCCCTGTTGCTGGCCCTCCAGAGGAACTGGCTGGCCCCTGTGTGAGACAGGATTAGATGGGCCTCTGGTCTGATCCAGCAGGGCTCTTCTGATGTTCTTAGGAAGGCCTTGGCCTCTCTGCCCTGTTGCTGGCCCTCCAGAGGAACTGGCTGGCCCCTGGGTGAGACAGGAGGCTGGACTGGATGGACCCCTGGTCTGACCCAGCAGGGCTCTCCTGATGTCCTTAGGAAGGCCTTGGCCTCTCTGCCCTGTTGCTGGCCCTCCAGAGGAACTGGCTGGCCCCTGTGTGAAACAGGAGGCTGGACTGGATGGACCACTGGCCTGACCCAGCAGGGCTCTCTTGATGTCCTTAGGAAGGCCTCGGCCTCTCTGCCCTGTTGCTGGCCCTCCAGAGGAACTGGCTGGCCCCTGTGTGAGACAGGAGGCTGGACTGGATGGACCCCTGGTCTGACCCAGCAGGGCTCTCCTGATGTCCTTAGGAAGGCCTCGGCCTCTCTGCCCTGTTGCTGGCCCTCCAGAGGAACTGGCTGGCCCCTGTGTGAGGCAGGAGGCTGGACTGGATGGACCCCTGGTCTGACCCAGCAGGGCTCTCCTGATGTCCTTAGGAAGGCCTCGGCCTCTCTGCCCTGTTGCTGGCCCTCCAGAGGAACTGGCTGGCCCCTGTGTGAGACAGGAGGCTGGACTGGATGGACCCCTGGTCTGACCCAGCAGGGCTCTCCTGGTGTCCTTAGGAAGGCCTCGGCCTCTCTGCCCTGTTGCTGGCCCTCCAGAGGAACTGGCTGGCCCCTGTGTGAGACGGGAGGCTGGACTGGATGGACCCCTGGTCTGACCCAGCAGGGCTCTCCTGATGGCCTCTCTGCCCTGTTGCTGGCCCTCCAGAGGAACTGGCTGGCCCCTGTGTGAGGCAGGAGGCTGGACTGGAGGGACCCCAGGTCTGACCCAGCAGGGCTCTCCTGATGTCCTTAGGAAGGCCTCGGCCTCTCTGCCCTGTTGCTGGCCCTCCAGAGGAACTGGCTGGCCCCTGTGTGAGACGGGAGGCTGGACTGGATGGACCCCTGGTCTGACCCAGCAGGGCTCTCCTGATGTCCTTGGGAAGGCCTCGGCCTCTCTGCCCTGTTGCTGGCCCTCCAGAGGAACTGGCTGGCCCCTGTGTGAGACGGGAGGCTGGACTGGAGGGACCCCTGGTCTGACCCAGCAGGGCTCTCCTGATGTCCTTAGGAAGGCCTCGGCCTCTCTGCCCTGTTGCTGGCCCTCCAGAGGAACTGGCTGGCCCCTGTGTGAGACGGGAGGCTGGACTGGAGGGACCCCTGGTCTGACCCAGCAGGGCTCTCCTGATATCCTTAGGAAGGCCTCGGCCTCTCTGCCCTGTTGCTGGCCCTCCAGAGGAACTGGCTGGCCCCTGGGTGAGACAGGAGGCTGGACTGGATGGACCCCTGGTCTGACCCAGCAGGGCTCTCCTGATGTCCTTAGGAAGGCCTCGGCCTCTCTGCCCTGTTGCTGGCCCTGCAGAGGAACTGGCTGGCCCCTGTGTGAGACAGGAGGCTGGACTGGAGGGACCCCTGGTCTGACCCAGCAGGGCTCTCCTGATGTCCTTAGGAAGGCCTCGGCCTCTCTGCCCTGTTGCTGGCCCTCCAGAGGAACTAGCTGGCCCCTGTGTGAGACAGGAGGCTGGACTGGAGGGACCCCTGGTCTGACCCAGCAGGGCTCTCCTGATGTCCTTAGGAAGGCCTCGGCCTCTCTGCCCTGTTGCTGTCCCTCCAGAGGAACTGGCTGGCCCCTGTGTGAGACAGGAGGCTGGACTGGAGGGACCCCTGGTCTGACCCAGCAGGGCTCTCCTGATGTCCTTAGGAAGGCCTCGGCCTCTCTGCCCTGTTGCTGGCCCTCCAGAGGAACTGGCTGGCCCTTGTGTGAGACAGGAGGCTGGACTGGAGGGACCCCTGGTCTGACCCAGCAGGGCTCTCCTGGTGTCCTTAGGAAGGCCTCGGCCTCTCTGCCCTGTTGCTGGCCCTCCAGAGGAACTGGCTGGCCCCTGTGTGAGAGAGGAGGCTGGACTGGATGGACCCCTGGTCTGACCCAGCAGGGCTCTCCTGATGTCCTTAGGACGGCCTCGGCCTCTCTGCCCTGTTGCTGGCCCTCCAGAGGAACTGGCTGGCCCCTGTGTGAGACAGGAGGCTGGACTGGAGGGACCCCTGGTCCGACCCAGCAGGGCTCTCCTGATGTCCTTAGGAAGGCCTCGGCCTCTCTGCCCTGTTGCTGGCCCTCCAGAGGAACTGGCTGGCCCCTGTGTGAGACGGGAGGCTGGACTAGGTGGGCCGCTCGCTGGTTGCTGTTTATCATTTTATGGAGTTTGAGTTGAGTTTTGCCCTGTGACCCTCCCCTGACTGCATCCCTCCCTTCCCCTCTTGCTTCTGTGCAGAGCCAACGCGGAGGCCCCAGACCATGTGTGAACGGTGGCGCCAGAGCCTTCTAGAGCACTATGGTGGCAGCCCCCGCGAGGACCAGTACGTGCCCCAGTGTGACCCTCTGGGCCACTTCAGCCCGCTCCAGTGCCACGGGAACAGCGGCTATTGCTGGTGCGTGGACGAGAAAGGCCACGAGGTCCAAGGCACAAGATCGGAGCCAGGCGTTGTGCCTCCATGTAAGGAAGCGAAAATGAAAAGCCTGTTTGGGGGGATAAAGGTTGAGAGCAACAACTGCTTGATACTGAGGCAGGCTGTGCAGAGGGGTGGGCCCCGTCCTTGTCAGGGGAGCGTATGCTTTGCATTAGGCTTGTGCACCAGGAGCTTGGCTCCCATTTAAGTCAATGGTGCCATTGACTTTAATGGGAATTCTGGCATTTCCATCTTTTTCAGGGCCCGGGTGGGGCTTCCAGTTACAGCCTGCAAACTTTCAGGGTAGCTCCAGGAGGCTCTCCCCTGACCCTCCTCCAAATTTCACAATGATTGGACCACGGGGTCCAATTCCAGGGGTTCCGAAGGTGGGTGCCCCCATCTGCTCCATTCTCTCCAATTGAAGAAGAGTTGGTTCTTATATGCCGCTTTTCCCTACCCGAAGGAGGCTCAAAGCGGCTTACAGTCGCCTTCCCTTTCCTCTCCCCACAACAGACACCCTGTGAGGGAGGGGGAGGCTGAGAGAGCCCTGAGATTACTGAAGAAGAAGAGTTGGTTCTTATATGCCGCTTTTCCCTACCCGAAGGAGGCTCAAAGCGGCTTACAGTCGCCTTCCCTTTCCTCTCCCCACAACAGACACCCTGTGAGGGAGGGGAGGCTGAGAGAGCCCTGAGATTACTGAAGAAGAAGAAGAGTTGGTTCTTATATGCCGCTTTTCCCTACCCGAAGGAGGCTCAAAGCGGCTTACAGTCGCCTTCCCATTCCTCTCCCCACAACAGACACCCTGTGGGGTGGGTGAGGCTGAGAGAGCCCTGATATTCCTGCTCAGTCAGAACAGTTTTATCAGCGCTGTGACTAGCCCAAGGTCACCCAGCTGGCTGCATGTGGGGGAGCGCAGAATCAAACCTGGCATGCCAGATTAGAAGTCCACACCCCTAACCACGACACCAAACTGGCTGTCCAATGGGACAGACTCTCCTTTGGATAGAATGGAGAGATGGGGGCACCCTCTTTCAGAGGGGTGCCAGGGAAGACACCAGAATTCCCATTAAAGTCAATGACGCTATTTAATTTAATAGGTTCTGAAGGCGAATCGGGTCAGATCAGATCAGGCCCCTGGTGCATAAGCCCTGCTTTGCATGCCGGTATTTCAGGTTCAAGCCCCATCGTCTGCAGATGAAAGAGTCCCCTTTTATTTATTTGTTCATTTTTTATTCCCTGGCACAAAGCGCTTTTCTCCCTTCTCTCCTTTTTATAGCATAACAATAATCCTGCAAGGTAGGCTAGGCCAAGAGTGTGTGATTGCCTGAGGTTGGCCAGAAAACCTCCGTGGCAGAGTGGGGATTTGAGCCTGCATTTCCCGCATCCCCGCCAGCACCGGCTCTTCTCCCCTCTACGGACAGCCCCGGCCTGTGTTTCTTGCCGCCGTGTGACGTGTGTCTCTCGTTTTGCCTGCAGGCCTTCCCAGCGTCGCCCCTCCCACCGTGCGGCCCTCTCCGCGGCCAGATGTCGTCCCCCCCTCGGCGGGGACCTTCCTGCTCTACGCGCAGGGACAGCAAATCGGCTACCTGCCCCTGAACGGCACCAAGCTGCACAAGGAGGCAGCCAAGAGCCTCCTGTCTCTGCATGTAAAGTGTTTTCCTACAACGTGGCGGTGGGGGGTCATGTTTGTAATCAAGGGGGGACGTCCGCCAGGTCTTCCTGTTTTCGTATGTTATTCCCTAGGTCCTGCTTTTTATTTATTTATTTACAAATGGGCACCTGCCAGAAAATTGCATTTTATTCATATTCCCCAGCCCTTTTTCTCCAGCCGAGATGATCTCTGTCGTCTGGAGAGTAGTGGTAATTCTGGATAATCTCCAGTCCTCACCTGGAGGCTGGCAACAATAGATGTTCAGGAGAAAACGGCTCTCTGGCATTGCATGTGCCCTCTTCAAACCCTACCCTTCCCGAGTTTTACCGTCAGATCTCTAGGAACAGCCTAATGTGAAGTTGGAAAGCTCAGAATTGTAGAGTTGGAAGGGACCTCCAGGGTCATCTAGTCCAGCCCCCTGCCAAATGGAGGAAAGTCACAACTACCTATCTCCTTCTCACCCAACAGCCAACCTTACTTCATCTGCCCCTCTGTCTTCAGCTTTCTATCTTCATCCCCCTTCCCTGCAGCCTCTGTCTAAAAAAACTAGCCTTTCTCCACAATGGGGACCAAAGTAGCGTATGCTATTCTCTCCTGCTTCTCCTCTTTATCCACACAACAACCCTGTGAGGTAGGGTTAGGCTGAAAGTTTGGCCCCAAATCGCCCAGTCAGTTTCCACTGCAAGATGGGTCTCATGATCCCTAATCTGAAGCTCAAACTGCTGCCCCCCACAGTAGCAAGTAGCCAGGCTTACTTGAGTCAGGGGGTTGGACTACATGACCCTGGAGGTCCCTTCCAACTCTGTGGTTCTATGATTCTAAATCATCATCCAGAAGTTGCTGCCAGGCTGTGGGTTCCCAGCTTCCAGGTGGGACCTGGGGATCCTCCAGATTTACAATTGAACTCCAGGCATCTGTCCCTTTGGAGGAAATGGCTGCTTTTGAAGAGTGGACTTTGTGGCATTATACTACACTGAAGCCACTCCCCTTGACAAATTCAACATAAAACCTCCAGGAATTTCCCAGCCTGGAGATGGCTACCCCAGGGGGCTTGATCCCTATGAATCCTCCTTTAATGGCAAAAATAGGCCCGGAAAGGGCCAACTCCACCCCTGCCCTTTACTCACAGAAACTCAAGCCTAGAATACTGTAGTTGCCTAGCAACAGCCATTGAGGAAATCTGAAACTTAAAGCTACAAGTGCTCCTTTTGTCATTTTGCGATTTTTTAACTGCCCAGAGGTTTTTTTTTTTTCACATTTCACATTTTTTTCCTGCAAACCTAGGGCCCCTCTCAGATTTGTGGAAAGATCTGACTTTCCCGTTCACAGATCCGGTTGCTGGATTTAAGCATCCAAAGATATCCCGACTTTACTATTAGAACATGAGATTTATTTATTTACTGCCGTCCCACCATGCCTTCCTCCCAGTAGGGCCCAAGAGAACAAACATTATTCTCCTCCCCTCTTTTTCTCTTCACAACATCCCTGTGAGGAAGGCTAGTCTGAGAGCTCACTGCCCCAGGCAGAAACGCCACCACCTTAACATTCTCACCAGCCCCTGTAAATGAGCTTTGTGTGTCCAAATGGCACGCCAAGGATGTGTCCCCAAGGGTTGCAAACGTTCCCGAATGTGAGGGTGGAACCAAGCTTGTGTACAGTTTGGCCACGTAGAGCAGGGGTAGTGAACCTGTGGTCCTCCAGATGTCCATGGACTACAATTCCCATGAGCCCCTGCCAGCAAACGCTGGCAGGGGCTCATGGGAATTGTAGTCCATGGACATCTGGAGGACCACAGGTCGGCTACCCCTGACGTAGAGGGTCAGTGTCCGGAGCAAAGCAAAAGAGCTGCTTCAGACCCTGAAAGTGGGAAACGGTCCCGACATCGCTCCAAGCCCCTGAATGGAATAGAGGCTAATGTCCTTCCAGAGATCTCCCCCCCAGCTCAAACCGTTGATTATTTTCACCCGGATTTGTCTAAACTTCAGGCCAAAAAAAGAAAAGAAAAGAAAAAAGCATTTGCAAACGAACCTTCCAAGAAATCCGGGGATTTGTTTTTGAAAGAAGACAGATGTCCTCTCCCCCCCCCCCCCCCGCCCCGTTTCTTCTTGTACAAGCCGTCCCCTTCCAAAAACTCTGGGGATTTCAGTGGATTTGTACAAAATTGAGGCATACGCACCATGTGACCCTCCAAAAGTTTTGCAGGGAACAGAGAGACGACACGTTGAGAAAGCCCCCCCCCCCCCACACACACACACTTAGATTCAGCTGTTTGAAGGTCATGCCCTGATTTTGCCCCTTCTGGATGCAAAATCCAGGGAGGATAAAGAAGGAATAAAAGCCAGGTCTTCCTTCTCTTCCCCCTACAGCTGACTTGGACAGAAACCAAAAAATGCTTATTTATTTAATTTATTTATTCACTTCCCTTACACCCCACATATCTCCCCAATGATGGCTTCTGTTGATCTCCTGCCCTCCGTCTTTATCCTTACAACAACCTTGTGAGGTGGACTCAGTTTAGAATGCGACTGGCCCGTGGTCACCCCTGCAATCTCTCCCAGTGGAGCTGGGATTCATAGCTGGGTCTTCTAGACCCTACTATCTCAACCAGGAAGCCCGAGAAGGCCTTCCCGAATGGGTGAGAGATGATTAATTTTGAGTATATTTAAGAAATGTTTTATTGATATTATTATTAATTCCATTTGTTACCCGCCACTCCCAGACGGCTCGTGGCGGGTTACATGTGTCTGAATAAAAACCCCCATTAAAATCCCAGACATAAAAACAACAGAATTCATTAATCAGAAAAGAAGAAACGGCGAAAAAAACTCACTCACTATTCTCATCCCCCCAATATCAGGCCGCTCTGCCCTGGAATGGGGGCCATGCAGATTTCTCTAGCTGCACCAGCCTCAACCATGGAGCATTTATCGGGGGGCGGGGGTACAGCCATATATGGTCATGTTGACCCCCCTCCGCAAATGGCCAGTGATGGGCCTGGAGGGGATGGGAAGGGGAGAGGCCCGCACTGACCCAGGCAGTGAGGAAGATCAACGTCCCCCCCCCATTGTTAAACAGTTACCTTGTCCCTCCTTCTTCCCCCTCCAGAGGTAGTGATGAGTAGGGGGTGTATTCTGCCACGTTGTCTGTTCCTGTGTACTTTTGTCTCCAATTTTAATGGGGTTTTAATGGGATTTTTTATTGGCTGTTTGTAACCCGCCACGAGCTGGTCTCGGGAGTGGTGGGGAATATAAATAATATAATAATATTAATTAAAACATACTGTTTACCAGAAAGGGATCTTTCAGAAAATCGCTGAGTGCTTGGATGGTGGTCCTCTTCCTGCCCGTCTAGTCTGGCCCCTGGTTAATGGCTGAGAGATGTGGCCCAGGATAAAAAGTATTGATTTTGTTTCGCTGGCTGGTTGAGATGTAGGTGGTTTTCTGGAAGCAACTGGGATTGGTGTGTTATTGGTCGAGCTGGTGGGTGTGTAATTCTGCAGGCAAGAGGTCCTGAGAGGGAATCGACTAAGGGAATTCTCTCTTTCCGGGGCACACTTAGCAGGTGACTCTTTCGTCGGTCAGATGGTGAGCCTCGTTGGCCATTGCTTGCCTTCATATATAGGACTTCTTTTTCTTTCTGTCTTACCTGGGCTGGGAGCAGTAGCAAGTTAACCTCTTGAAGGTAATCTTTTCGCAAGAAGTTAATATCAGGAGTGCTTTTATTTTTCTAGGTAAAATTTCTGTCTCTTATGATTGGAGTTAGGCCGCCTTTGTCATTTGTTTGAACAGCATTTGCCCCTTAACTGGGAGACATAGAAGATTTGGGGATAACGTTTAAGGCTTCTGTGCTTCCAAGGTGTATTATTCTTTGCAATATTTAACCCAACGGATTCACCACTGGCATTTGGCTTCCCTTCTGCAGGATAGGGGTTGCAACATCTAATTCAGGGGTAGTCAAACTGCGGCCCTCCAGATATCCATGGACTACAATTCCCAGAAGCCCCTGCCAGCATTCGCTGGCAGGGGCTTCTGGGAATTGTAGTCCATGGACATCTGGAGGGCCGCAGTTTGACTACCCCTGATCTAATTGATAAACCTCCTCCTGCATGTTTGATAACACCCTGGGATCTTTCCGTAGGGTTCGATTGTGGTGGGGATTGGCTTTGACTGCCGGGAGAAGATGCTGTACTGGACAGACGTTGCGGGGAGAACCATCAGCCGAGCCAGCCTCGAACCTGGGGCAGAGCCTGAAAGCGTGGTCAGCACCGGTGGGTGTCCTGCAGCCAATCTTGGGTCCCAAGAGGAATCCCCAGTATCCCCTAAATCTCATTCTTTCCCAAAGGTTGGCAGACCAAACGCAAACGGTTGCTAGTACAACCTTGGCAGGAGGTTCATGGTAGGCAAAAGGAAATACTACTGTGCTGCTCTAGACACACAGGGTTAGTCCAAAGGTTACATGGAGAGTGATTAAAATGTGGAATTTACTGCTGGTGGATGAAGTGATGGCCCCAGGAGCTTGAAAAGAGGAGTATAAGTCACTAAATGGCTGCTCACCTTGGTCACTGAGGAGAGTCTCCACATTTGGAGGCACTAGTCCTGTAAATCTCAGAGCCAGGAGGCAACATGAGGGGACAGCCTTGAACTCTCTGCCCTGTTGCTGGCCCTCCAGAGGAACTGGCTGGCTCCTGTGTGAGACAGGAGGCTGGACTGGAGGGACCCCTGGTCTGACCCAGCAGGGCTCTCCTGATGTCCTTAGGAAGGCCTCGGCCTCTCTGCCCTGTTGCTGGCCCTCCAGAGGAACTGGCTGGCCCCTGTGTGACACAGGAGGCTGGACTGGATGGACCCCTGGTCTGACCCAGCAGGGCTCTCCTGATGTCCTTAGGAAGGCCTCGGCCTCTCTGCCCTGTTGCTGGCCCTCCAGAGGAACTGGCTGGCCCCTGTGTGAGACAGGAGGCTGGACTGGATGGACCCTGGTCTGACCCAGCAGGGCTCTCCTGATGTCCTTAGGAAGGCCTCGGCCTCTCTGCCCTGTTGCTGGCCCTCCAGAGGAACTGGCTGGCCCCTGTGTGAGACAGGAGGCTGGACTGGAGGGACCCCTGGTCTGACCCAGCAGGGCTCTCCTGATGTCCTTAGGAAGGCCTCGGCCTCTCTGCCCTGTTGCTGGCCCTCCAGAGGAACTGGCTGGCCCCTGTGTGAGACAGGAGGCTGGACTGGAGGGACCCCTGGTCTGACCCAGCAGGGCTCTCCTGATGTCCTTAGGAAGGCCTCGGCCTCTCTGCCCTGTTGCTGGCCCTCCAGAGGAACTGGCTGGCCCCTGTGTGAGACAGGAGGCTGGACTGCATGGACCCCTGGTCTGACCCAGCAGGGCTCTCCTGATGTCCTTAGGAAGGCCTCGGCCTCTCTGCCCTGTTGCTGGCCCTCCAGAGGAACTGGCTGGCTCCTGTGTGAGACAGGAGGCTGGACTGGAGGGACCCCTGGTCTGACCCAGCAGGGCTCTCCTGATGTCCTTAGGAAGGCCTCGGCCTCACTGCCCTGTTGCTGGCCCTCCAGAGGAACTGGCTGGCCCCTGTGTGACACAGGAGGCTGGACTGGATGGACCCCTGGTCTGACCCAGCAGGGCTCTCCTGATGTCCTTAGGAAGGCCTCGGCCTCTCTGCCCTGTTGCTGGCCCTCCAGAGGAACTGGCTGGCCCCTGTGTGAGACAGGAGGCTGGACTGGAGGGACCCCTGGTCTGACCCAGCAGGGCTCTTCTGGGGTCCTTAGGAAGGCCTCAGCCTCCCTGCCCTGTTGCTGGCCCTCCAGAGGAACTGGCTGGCCCCTGTGTGAGACAGGAGGCTGGACTGGATGGACCCCTGGTCTGACCCAGCAGGGCTCTCCTGATGTCCTTAGGAAGGCCTTGGCCTCTCTGCCCTGTTGCTGGCCCTCCAGAGCAACTGGCTGGCCCCTGAGTGAGACAGGAGGCTGGACTGGAGGGACCCTGGTCTGACCCAGCAGGGCTCTCCTGATGTCCTTAGGAAGGCCTCGGCCTCTCTGCCCTGTTGCTGGCCCTCCAGGGTGTTTCTTACACTGGCGTGACAGATCAGAGATTCCTTCCTTCCTTCCTTCCTTCCTTCCTTCCTTCCTTCCTTCCTTCCTTCCTTCCTTCCTTCCTTCCTTCCTTCCTTCCTTCCTTCCTTCCTCCCTCCCTCCCTCCCTCCCTCCCTCCCTCCCTTCCTTCCTTCCCTTCCTTCCTTCCCTTCCTTCCTTCCTTTTTCAGAATTTTTGCTGGCCCACTGCACATAAATTAGCACGCTGAAAGTGACCACTCTGTGGCTTTCTTGCAGTAAATGTTCTTGCTTTGGAACAGTTAAGAGCATCAGAGAAGCCATGTTGAGTCAGGCCAAGGGCCCATCCAGTCCAACACTCAGGGGCCATCAGGAGGTCCCCCAGTGGGCCAGACCCCCAGAAGCCCTCCTTCTGCCTCCCTGCTCCATACAGAGTGTTCCACTTAGACCTTGTGGCCATTGGCTGCTGATGGGCCTCTGCTCCACATGTTGATCCTCATAAGCGTAGCCATGTTGGATGGGCAATTGGTCTAATCAATCATGGTTTCTCTCATGCTCTTAAGAGGCATTCGGCTCAACATATGCAGCAGAGGTCCTTCCGTGGATGTGAGCCATGAGGCCAGTGGCCCCTCCAGTTCAGCACTCTTTGTCACACAGTGGCCAACCCCCAGGGGTCCTCGGGAGGTCCACCAGCTGGGCCAGAACTCCCTGCATACCTTGTGGCCACTGCTAATAGCCCTCTGCTCCGTATCTTCTAGAAGTTGGCTGTGCTTGTAGCATTTCCCGCTGCCGGAGATTCCACGTCTTTGGGGGAAGGAGTTAAATTTGAGTCAATAGACCGGAGTTCTCCTGCCGACCTCCACAGCTCGCTTCTGTCCTGATGGATCACTTCTGTTTCGCTCCCCAGGGCTGATCAGTCCAGAAGGCCTGGCCATCGACCACCTCCGGCGGACGATGTTTTGGACGGACAGCGGCTTGGACAAGATAGAGAGCGCCCGGCTGGACGGCTCGGAGCGCCGCGTCCTCTTTGCCACCGACCTCGTCAACCCTCGCGCCATCGCGGTGGACCCGATCCGTGGGTAAGCAGCCGGAGGAACCAGACTCACAAACACACTCCCTCGGGAACTTTAAAACTGCCGGCCCACAAAGAGCCCAAGAAGTGGGAAAAAACGTTTCCCCCCCCCTTTATTCCCAGGGCTGAAAGGAAGTCAGTGTATAGAATCATAGAATCATAGTATCATAGAGTTGGAAGGGGCCATACAGGCCATCTAGAATCATAGAGTTGGAAGGGGCCATACAGGCCATCTAGTCCAACCCCCTGCTCAACGCAGGATTAGCCCTAAGCATCCTAAAGCAGTGTGTGTGTGTTTGTGTGTGGAGGGCATCTCTGAAAGATTTTCTGAGCAGCAGGGTGCCACCACTGATAAGGTCCTTCTATATGCCGAGCTTTAATTCAGCAAAGGGAGGCACCCCATGCGTGGAGCCCCATAGAAGCACAGGGGTGTTCTGATGAGACATCTTCTTTGGGCCTCATTAGAAAATCCTGCCTTGCAGTGAATCATAGAATAATAGAGTTGGAAGGTACCCCCTGGGTCATCTAGTCCAACCCCCTGCACTATGCAAGACTCTCACAACCCTATCGCTCATCCACTGTCACCTGCCACCCCCTTGAGCCTTCACTGGATCAGCCTCTCCATCAGAGGGTTCTCCAGCCTCTGCTTAGAAATCTCCAAAGATGGAGAACCCACCACCTCCCGAGGAAGCCTGTTCCACTGAGAAACCGCTCTGACTGTCAGGAACTTCTTCTGGATGTTTAGGCGGAATTTAGAATCATAGAGTTGAAAGGGACCTCCTGGGTCATCTAGTCCAACCCCCTGCACTATGCAGGAAACTCCCAACCCTCTCACTCATCGAGTGTCACCTGCCACCCCCTTGAACCTTCACAGAATCAGCCTCTCCACTGAGGCCAGGCTCTTATGAGGCTCTTTTGGTCTTCCCCTCCTCCTGGTGGTCTTCCGCCCCGCAGCAATCTTTACTGGACAGACTGGAATCGCGAAGCGCCGAAGATCGAGACGTCCACCGTGACGGGCGAGCACAGGCGCATCCTGGTCAACCAAGACATCGGGCTGCCCAATGGCTTGACCTTCGACCCCTTTTCCAAGCTGATCTGTTGGGCGGATGCAGGTAATCGGGGGACTGGTGGCAAAGGAATGTGCACAAACACTTTCAACGATGTGGTGTTTATAGCAGAGCCAAATGGGATTGCTTAATTGTCAGAGTCCATGCAAGTTTGAGCAGCCAACTCTTTACGGGAATTCAGATATTTCGGGGCAGGCCTGGGGAGGATGGGGCTGGCGGTAGAGGGACCCGGTGGGATATTTTGCCATTCCCACCCCTCTGAAGCACCCGTTTCCTCCTGGAAAAAGGATCACTGTAGTCTGGAGGCCACTTGTAATTCTAGGAGCTCATGAACATGTGGCATCCTGGACTGTGCCAGTGGGGCAGATGGGGGTGCGTTCTCTGACCAAGTCTCTTCTTTGCACAGGAACTAAGAAGCTGGAGTGTGCCTCACCTGACGGAACAGGAAGGCGCGTGATCCAAAATAACCTCAACTACCCCTTCAGCCTCGTTGGCTACGCGGATTATTTCTACCACACCGATTGGAGGAGGTGGGTTCCCTTCCAAGTTTGTGTTTTTAGACATCTGCCTGGCATGAAGTGGGTGCAGGGTGTGAGTGGACATTGGTTCACTGTGAGGACACTGTGACCCCTTTGGGAGTGTGACAGTCAGGTGACCCCTGCTTTCTCGTCCCCGCTGCTTTTCATGGGGAGCAGAAGACAGTGGTTTAAATTGCCCCAAGCCATTGAAACCCAAGAGCTGAGCTTCCTCCCCTGAAGAGCAGAAAGCAGGGGTTTAAATAGCTCTGAGCCAGGTTCTAGGTTCAATCCCCAGCGTCTCCAGCTTTGAGACTCCTTTGGGTAGAGAAAGCAGCATATAAGAACCAACTCATCTTCTTCAGTAATCTCTCTCAGCCTCCCCTCCCTCACAGGGTGTCTGTTGTGGGGAGAGGAAGGGAAGGTGACTGGAAGCCGCTTGGAGACTCCTTTGGGTAGAGAAAAGCGGCATATAAGAACCAACTCTTCTTCCTCTTCAGTAATCTCAGGGCTTTCTCAGCCTCCCCTCCCTCACAGGGTGTCTGTTGTGGGGAGAGGAAAGGGAAGGCGACTGTAAGCCGCTTTGAGACTCCTTTGGGTAGAGAAAAGCGGCATATAAGAACCAACTCTTCTTCTTCTTCAGTAATCTCAGGGCTCTCTCAGCCTCCCCTCCCTCACAGGGTGTTTGTTGTTGGAAGAGGAAAGGGAAGGTGACTGGAAGCCACTTTGAGACTCTTTGAGAAGATGGGAAGCCATCTTCAAGTATTTAAAAGGCTGCCATATGGAGGATGGAGAAGAGTTGTTCTCTCTTGCCCCAGAGGGACAGACCAGAACCAATGGGATGAAATTAAGGCAAAAGAAATTCCGTCTCAACCTCCGGAAGAAGTTCCTGACAGCTCCTGTTTGGCTTCCTCCCCACCCACTGTTGCCTGTTGTTTCCACGCAGGGACGGCGTCATAGCTGTGAATAAAAACGACGGTGCTTTTACAGACGAATACCTCCCTGAACAGCGGACGCACCTCTATGGGATAACGGCGGTCCACCTGTACTGCCCTGGAGGTAAAGGAAGTGGGGGGGGCGACTAGCCCCCAAAATGGGAGGAAGGAAGGGTGGTTTGTGAACGCTCTCCTCCCCCTTTTGAGTATTCGTCTTAGGGATCCTGCAAAATTCCTGGTGCTCCTCTGGGTCTTGCCAAAGCACCGACCTGCGGGGTGACTGGACCGGGTGGTTGGAGTAGCCCTGCAGGCCTCAGTCCCTGATACTATTTGTCCTGTTTTTGGATTTGGGGGCGGCTCTCTTCTTTCTCACCTGCCATGGCTGGTTGGGACCAGGGCCTGTTGCAGCTTTAGATGGGCTCTGGACAGTATGTCCCTTGAGCCCCTTCCTGCTGCCCACCCCTACGCATCTTTGCCATCGTCTCCGGGACTCAGAGGCCCACCCCATGGCAGTCCTGGGAGCTGAATGGGAGCGGTTGCATGGGGGGTGGGTGGGTGGGGAGGAAGACTCGCAAGGCATCTGGGAAGGGGGTGAAGCCCCCCTAGAAACTCCGGGTCTTGGAAGCTGCCCTGCCTCAGGGGGGGCCTGACCTTAGCCCTGATGGATGGCTGGAACCAGGGCTATCTGCCCATCTGCCGAGCCTCTTCTGCAGGGGATGCCACTCCAAAGGTTTTGCATTTCAATCTAGGGTGGCCATTGGCGGGGGGAGGGTCAACGGATGCAATTGGGGGAAACGCCTTGAGATTTGGGCTAGACTGGAGCTGCAGTTGGGGTACCCCCTCCAAAGCTTCCTCTTTTGCCAGAACTGATCTCTGTATTCTGGAGATGAGCTGTCAGTGTGGGATCATAGAATAGAATCATAGAGTTGGAAGGGGCCATACAGGCCATAGAATCCTAGAGTTGGAAGGGGCCACACAGGCCATAGAATCACAGAATCATAGAGTTGGAAGGGGCCATATAGGCCATCTAGTCCAACCCCCTGCTCAGAATTAGAATCACAGAATCATAGAGTTGGAAGGGGCTATACAGGCCATAGAATCATAGAGTTGGAAGGGGCCATACAGGCCATCTAGTCCAACCCCCTGCTCAATGCAGGATCAGCCCAGAGCATCCTAAAGCATCCAAGAAAAGTGTGTATCCAATCTTTACTTGAAGACTGCCAGGATATCGCCTGTTCTCACCTTGAGGCTGGCACCCCTAGTGGGACGGGGGTCGGGTTGCTAGATCCAGGTCGGGAAACCACTGGAGAGATGCAGACAGGGATCTGTGGGGTGTAATGCCACACTGAGTCTGCCTACCAAAGCATCCCTCGCTGCACCCTCTGGTGGCGCTTTGTACATTTTAATCACTCTCTGTGTAAAGCGGTATTTCCTCTTGTCCATCCTGAACTTACTGCCCAGCATCACCCTGCTGCTATCTCTTTCTCTCTTGTTGCAGGAAGGAAGTAAGCTCCCGGGGCTTGGAGGGGAAGACGTCCCCCCTGCGACCACCAAAGTAGAGTTGTGCTTCCTGCCAACCTTGTACATAAAAGAGGCCCCCCCTCCACAGCAGGACAGCCAGCAATGCATTAACGGGAGGCGGTGAAGTGGTTTAACTTAGAGCAAAAACTATCCCATTATTTTTTAAGTTATACCTCAAGATTTTTACTACTGTATTTCGTTTCATTTTTTTAAAAAACTCCAAAACCTTTAATGTATTGCAGAGAAGTCATGGTGCTAGGGGAGGAGGGAGTGGATCAATTCTCTTTCACCGACGTGAACTACTTTGTCCTAAAAGAGAGCGCATGGACATCCCCTGACTTTGTTCTTAATTTTAGTGGAAAACACGAGAGAGACACTTATTCTAAAGTGTGTCCCTGGGGTGGGGGAGCTTTTAGCACCACCAGGGTGACTTCTGGCCCCGGGGAGGGGACGGGGGGGGAGGGTTTAGAAGAAAACTTCACATGGATAAACGGGGCGGAGGGAAGCTCGCTGCAATTATCCAGTCTTTTGGTGCTTCGACCCCTACCCTGTCTTCTTAGTATTTATATGCTAGAAAGGGAGGGGCTCACGTTTCCAGCTGCAAGCCGTTGTGTCCGAATGTCTGTATGCGTGCCAAAAAAAAAAATATGCCTGAGTGTAACGGGCTCACGTTTCCTAGGATACTCCGAAAATCAAATAAACTTTTAAAAGTTTTAATTCTTTTTTAAAGACCATTTTTAACCCCTTTGACAGCCTCTTTCCTTCACGCGGACCTTCTTCTGGAGCAGGGCTCTCGTGACACACGAACGGTACCGCAGATGGTGCTCTGAAGATCTCAGGCTAAGTGTACAGAACCAAAACGTTATAAAATTAACAAAAGCTGGGCTCTCCGATGCTTTAAATCTGCCCCGGTTGGTCCCGAATGGAGTTAGGGCTGCTGCTACGCAGTCTAATATGTAGCTCAAAGGACACCAGTCTCTCTCTCTCTCTCTCTCTTTAAACTCAAGATTTATTGGTATAAAGAAAACCGGTATTGAGTGGAGTTGGTGGTGGAGCGCCCCCCTCCCCCGTTTTGTTTCCCAACACAGGAGCGGTGTTATGAATGGCATGCTAGGTTTGCAGGGGATTATCCCCCCCCCTCCGTCCACGCAGTGAAGAACATGAGAACTGGGAGCGTTTTCGGGTGTTCATCTTCCCACTTTGCCCAGTCTGTGGTCAGTTTTTGGGTCGGCGATAATGGCTTGCACGGCTACGATGGCTTCGTTGATCTTCGTCTGCAGCTCGCGGAGTTCTTCTATGTGCAGGAGTCGGAGGATCTGGGCCGCTTCGTTGAGGACGGCATCTGGAGGGGGAAAGGCCAGGAGCTCGTATTGAACTTGGAATGACAGGCCCTCTGCATGACGGGCCAAGTCTAAGGATTTGATTCAGGAAGAGCAGGACGGGGTGGTGGTTAAAAGACCTGTTAGAGGGTGGTAGCCTTATATCCAAAATCGTAAAGGTAAAGGTGAAGGTATCCCCTGTGCAAGCACCGGGTCATGTCTGACCCTTGGGGTGACGCCCTCCAGCGTTTTCATGGCAGACTCAATACGGGGTGGTTTGCCAGTGCCTTCCCCAGTCATTACCATTTACCCCCCAGCAGCAAGCTGGGTACTCATTTCACCGACCTCGGAAGGATGGAAGGCTGAGTCAACCTTGAGCCGGCTGCTGGGATCGAACTCCCAGCCTCCTGGGCAAAGCTTTCAGACTGCATGACTGCTGCCTTACCACTCTGCGCCACAAGAGGCTCTATCCAAAATCATAGAATCACAGAATTAGAAGGGACTTCCTAGGGCATCTAGTCCAACCCCCTGCACTGTGCAGGACACTCCCAACCCTCTCGCTCACCCACTGTCACCTGCCACCCCCTTGGGCCTTCACAGAATCAGCCCCTCCGTCAGAATCAGCCTCTCCAGCCTCTGCTTAAAAACCTCCAAAGATGGAGAACCCACCACCTCCTGAGGAAGCCTGCTCTACTGAGAAACCGCTCTAACTTGCAGAAACGTCTTCCGGAGATTTAGACAGAATTTATTTTGCATTAATTTCATCCCATTCGATCGGGTCTGTCCCTCCGGGGCAGGAGAGAAGCAGTTACAGAACCTGGGGGCAAGGCTGTGAACCAGCCTATACGGGGTGGAACACAATTAAAAAAAAAACAGCACCAGTGTGTATTAATCAAGTTTAGGTTCCTGAGGCTAAAAGAACACCAACAACAAACTGGCCTCCCACCATGGACGTCCATGCACCACACCAGTAACATTGCAGCTAGGCCTGCGCACTCCGGTGCGGTTTGGCTGCTTCAGTGATCGCTGACGACTGAGGCACCCAGCACCGCGGCAGCACCAGCCGGCAACCACACGCAGGCACAGAGTTCTATGCACGCCGCCACTGCCACCCCTCCTCTCCGCTGGGCGCCTTGGGTTTTGGTGGTGGCCGAACTGCGCAACCCAGCACTCCGGGCCACCCCCCCCCCACAGGAGAGAAGGCAGGGAGCACCTGGATTTTTAACGTCAACTGGGTTTGTAATCTATTGAGATGGAAGAGAACCTACAGCCTCCAAAGGACCAAAAACATACTGGGAAAAGGTGAAGTGGAACAGCGAGATACAAGGTCAGCAGCACCGTAGAAAACAAAGTGTTCAGATGTTGCATTGAGGCGCTTGTGGGCTCGAGGAGGAGGAGAACGGCTACCCTTCTGAAATGATCTTACGGTTCGGGGGGAGGGGGGTTGGTTTTGGTGCTGCGCACTAGTTTTGAAGTGCACTTCTCCAAATTCAAGGAAAGGCAAAAGGAAGTTCGCCACATGGTTAAAAGGAACCGGGGACAATTCAAAGACGATTCCGTAAGGGGAAAACACCAAGCATGGTTTGGGAGGGTTTTTCACAGGGTAGCAAGCACTGCAGTTTCAGCAGTGGAACCCCCTAAGAGGAGGGCAACTTTGGAAGAAAAGATGGCAAGGGCTGCGCGTGACAGAGAACAAGGGATCGTTTATGGTGGAGGAAAACGGCATTAAAAAGACCCTCTTACCTCCCGTGTCAAAGCCAAGAATGTGCTTGTCTAAGGCAACAGGCAAACCCTGGAGCAAGGCGGAAGAGGAAAAAAGGAAAACGTTACTGTAAAAAGAACTGTCACACTCTTGTTACATATATACTAAATAAAGAAGATTGTCAACACCAAGCCCAGGTTTTCCCAGGAGAAACACATATCAACATTAACTGCTACTTCTGAGTATCCCCGGTTTTTATTTTTGCTCCATGAGTTTGTCCCTCTACAGGGCCATGGAGAGGGCACAGAGGCCTCCCCCTGATGTTGCCTCTAGCACTGGGCTTCAGAGGCTGAGGGCCTCAGAACAAAGAGTTGGAAGGGCCCTCCGGGGTAATCTAGTCCAACCCCCTGCACTGTGCAGGACACTCACAACCCTCTCGCTCACCCACTGTGTCACCTGCCACCCCCTTGAGCCTCCACAGAATCAGCCTTTCCGGCAGATGGCTCTCCAGCCTCTGTTTAAAAATCTCCAAAGAAGGAGAACCTACCACCTCCCGAGGAAGCCTGTTCCACTGAGGAACCGCTCTGACTGTCAGGAACTTCTTCTGGAGGTTTCGTTGGAATTTAGAATCCTAGAGTTGGAAGTCACCTCCTGGGTCATCTAGTCCAACCCCCTGCACTGTGCAGGACACTCACATCCCAATCGCTCATCCACTGTCACCTGCCACCCCCCCGAACCTCCACAGAATCAGCCTCTCCATCAGATGGCAATCCACCCTCTGTTTAAAAATCTCCAAAAATGGAGAACCCACCACCTCCCAAGGAAGCCCGTTCCACTGAGGAACCACTCTAACTGTCAGGAACTTCTTCCAGAGGTTTAGACAGAATTTAGAATCATAGAATCCTAGAGTTGGAAGGGTCCTCCTGGGTCATCTAGTCCAACCCCTTGCACTGTGCAGGACACTCACAACTACCTGCCCACCCAGCATGGATCTCAATTCCATGTCCAGATGATGCCCCCACCCCAGAATTCCTGGCCAGCCTGGCCTGGATGAAATTCCTGTCCCTAACCCAAATTGGCGATGGGCATTTCCCAGGGCAGGCAAGGAAGGGCCACAAGAGCCAAGCCTGGACACAG
Source organism: Paroedura picta (assembly GCF_049243985.1). Classification (NCBI taxonomy): domain Eukaryota; kingdom Metazoa; phylum Chordata; class Lepidosauria; order Squamata; family Gekkonidae; genus Paroedura; species Paroedura picta. The sequence goes on along the minus strand of NC_135370.1, from coordinate 181,889,096 downwards.
TCCCTCCTGCTCACCCACTCACAATCCGCCTAAGTTCACAGAATCAGCATTTCTGTCATGGAGGTCTCCTTATCCCCCAAGGCCAGTATTACTAGTAGGCCTCTCCGCCATCAACCTGATGAGTCCCCTTTTAGGCTTGTGAGGTTTTCCCCTGCAGCAGCCTGTGATTGAACCTCCATGCAAGGCCTGTTTTCTGGTCACCCAAGTTAGAACGCCTTCTTGTCTGCATGCATATTCCTGAAACTTCATAAAAGGTGCTTTTAAGATACAAGTTAGTACAGCCTTTCTTGACTTTTTTTACCATGGAGAAACCCCTGAAGCATTCTTCCGGCTTTGAGAAACCCCGCAAGGGGCACAATCGAGCAAAATAGGGTCGGGAAGCAGATCTGTGGACACGGCCACCCGGGGCCCCTCCCCTTCCCACCCCCCAGGCTGATCATTGGCCTTTTGGGAATGGTTGGGTGGGTTGACATGGGCATATGTGACAGTATTACCCGATAAATGTTTAAAATATATAGAAATTCTGGGAAATCCTTCCAGGGCTGTCAAGAAACCCCAAGGTTTTACAAAACCTTGGTTGATCAAGCCTGGGGTTATAACTTATGGGCTGAGAAGTGAACAAAGCACTCATTGCTCAATTGTTGTGAGAGAGTCCCGCCTGAGAGCCGAGGAAGTGGAGTGTGTGGTTCGTTTCGGCCCACGAATGCTGGCCCTCCACTCATGAATTCCAGCTCTGGCTTAGTCCTGACTAGGAAAAGATGCAGGCCTGAGCCAACGCATGGTCCTGGGAGACTTGGCAGGGGCTCAGCAGCTTCTGCCTGCTGCCCATGCAAATTCTACCCTGTGGCTGCTTGGCATGGGGAACAAGGCACAACACAGCTCCTGAGTCCTGCAGGGGAGGTCTTTGGACTCAGCCAGTATCCTGCATAAGTCAAGCCGTAACGGGATTTTAAGTTCACTGGATGCCCCACTCTGAGCTTCCTTTTTTACGATCACCTAAAAAAATCCTGCAGGAAATATTCTGTTCTGCAAACAAAGTGAACTCCCAAAATATTCTTGAGGACACCTTAATTTAGGCAGTTTCTGTGTTGCTACAGAACGGGACGTTTTGCCAGACGACTTGTAAGACAGCCCGTGGATTTAGCGAAGCGGAGCCAGGGAGGGCTAAGAGACAGAGAGGCCTCACAGAGAAACTCTTGCATGCAGTGGAGCGGTTCACATTTTTTCCCAAACACACGAGACTAAAGAGCCTCTGTTGGGCTCCCGCTCTGAAAAAAAAAAAACAGCTTTTCATTCAAGCAACTGACTGCCGTTGCTGTCACTTCCGGAACAGGATCCTTTCTCTAGGCCAGGCTTCCTCAGCCAGGGTTTCACAGAACCCTGGAGTTTCTTGATGACCCTGGATGGGTTACGGCAGTGGTCCCCAACCTGCAGACTGCGGCTCCCTCTCCCCGCCCCCCCCCCCCGCAGCAAAAAACTTCCCAGGCCGCAAACTTGCGGCCCGGGAAGCTTCTTACTGCGGGAGGGCGGGGTGAGGGAATCAGGGCCGGGCTGTGCATTCGCGCATGTGTGGCCCAATGCGCGGGCGTGGCCTGTGCGAGCGCGGCCCAATGTGCGGGCGTGGCCTCAGAAAGGTTGGGGACCACTGGGTTAAGGAATGGGTAATTCATTTTTAATATATATTTAAAATGTGTTAAAACATTTATCAGGTGATGCGACCATTTATAGTCATGTTGATCCACCCCCTTTCTCCCAAAATGGCCAATGGTGGGCCTGGAGGGGGTGGGAAGGAGAGGAGCCCCAGGTGAGCGTATCCACAGCTCTGCTTCCCAGCCCTATTCTGCAGGATTGTGCCCCTTGTGGGGTTTCTCGAAGGCTGGAGAACATTTCATGGGATTTCTCAATGGTAAAATGTTGGGAAAGGCTGTTCTAGCTCCTCCTGGTATTCATGCAGGCACAGCCTAATTCACGATTGCTGTATTTAAACAACTTAAGCATCTTTAACAAGGCTCTGGGCAAACGCCCAGTTTTCAGTGAATAAGCACAGGGAGACCAGCGACATACCTCTTTTGACTGGCTCGCCTTGGCTACGGCCTCCTGCGTCAGGCGCTCTTGAACCAAGATGCGAATTGCCTGGGGACAAAAAGAAGGTTCAGGTGACGCCTCGAACCCGTGCCACTTTTAGCACGTAGTGGGGAATGATTCTTTACAGCCAGCGTGGTGTAGTGGTGAAGCAGGGGTGGACTCTAAACTGAAGAACACCAGAAGAGCCCTGCTGGATCAGACCAGGCTGGATCCACCTAGTCCAGCCTCTTGTCTCACACAGGGGCCAGCCAGTTCCTCTGGAGGGCCAACAGCAGGGCAGAGAGGCCGAGGCCTGGATGTTGCCTCCTGGTTCGGGGATTCAGATGCTGACAGCCTCTGAATGTGGAGGTTCCCATAAGTCACCATGGCTAGCTGCCACTGGTGTACCTCTCATTCATGAATGTCTAATCCTTTTTTAAAGCCGTTGATGCCTGCAGACAGTACTCCATCCTATGGCAGTTTTATTAATAAAGCCTCTGGCACTACTTCCTCAGTCAAACGGACGGCATGTCAGGGGCAAGAGCCCATCCTGTACACCTTCCAAGTTCTAAAGGTAAAGGTAAAGGTATCCCCTGTGCAAGCACCGAGTCATGTCTGACCCTTGGGGTGATGCCCTCCAGCGTTTTCATGGCAGACTCAATACGGGGTGGTTTGCCAGTGCCTTCCCCAGTCATTACCGTTTACCCCCCAGCAAGCAAGCTGGGTACTCATTTTACCAACCTCGGAAGGATGGAAGGCTGAGTCAACCTTGAGCCGGCTGCTGGGATTGAACTCCCAGCCTCATGGGCAAAGCTTTCAGACTGCCTTACCACTCTGCGCCACAAGAGGCTCTTTATTGCCACAATCTGCGCCACAAGAGGCTCCAAGTTCTAAAGGCACCTTAAAAGCTGAATAGCCTCATTCGGCAAAGAAGCAGCCTCTACAGAGAGGATATTTTGGATAAAGGCTGTTTTCATGCAGAGGACCGACAGACCCAAAGCCCTTCCTTTCTTTCCTAAATGTCAAGCCCCTGAAATAAAGTTGAGGGAACTGCTGTCTGGGTTAGGAACTTTTCACTGACTGACTGAATAAAATCTTTATTTTCCGCCTATCTTCATGGTTCAAGGTGGCTTTCTGGGGAAAAAAGAGTTGGTTCTTATATGCCACTTTTCTCTACCCAAAGGAGGCTCAAAGTGGCTTCCAATCGCCTTGCCTTGCCTCTCTCCACAACAGACACCCTGTGAGGCAGGTGAGGCTGAGAGCCCTGACAGGACTGCTCTGTGAGAACAGCACTATCAGGGCTGTGACTAGCCCTAGGTCACCCAGCTGGCTGCATCTGGCGGAGCAGGGAATCAAATCCGGCCTGCCAGATTAGAATTTGGTGCTCCTGAACAGTACACCAAGCTAGGAGAGAGGGGGAATGGAGAAGCACCTGTAACTTCTCCATGTTTTCTAACCACAGGAGTATTTCAGAAACTAAGTCCCTCCCACTGCCCTCCAACTCACCTTCAGCATCACCAAGTAGTCGTCATGGCGCTGGATCTGAAGGAGGTTCGCCAAAGCCATCACTCCGGCTTTGAAGTCGGGATTGTTCACTGTGAAAGAGACACACCGGTCGGTTCTGAAGCCAATCCCTTTCCTGCCTTAGTTCAGGCCTTATGGTTTTCAGAGCCCCCCCAAGGACTGCGTCTCTCCACTCACCATCTAAGTTGATCAGGGGTTCTGCGTTTTTGGCTGCATTATCCTCGTTCTTGGCCCCCTCTGGCGCGGCGTCCTTATACTTGTCAGCTGTCGAAACAAAAGACGTTGCGTCCCGTGAATGACAACGGGCCCGAGAACGGAGACAAGAGAAGGCCGAAAGGGAAGAAGCGCTAAGCGGTCACGCTCTTCCGAGAGGACAGCTTGTACGCAGGATTGCAGCAGCTGCCAGAGTGGTCTGCAGACTTCATTTTGGATTCTGGTCCATCAACGTCCTCATAATGAGGACGCTCAAATGGCAGCTGAGAAAATGTTCTGGATTGCTGGGGAGGGGAGAATGTATTTTTGCAAAAGTACACCAGGATCCTCCACCATCCTCGGAGACAAAGGCCCAGATGGACATGTGGCAGAGACCCAGGGTGCTAACATTTTTCTTCCCAGAAGTTCAGGGCTGCACAGCGCTCTGCAAAACTTTTGCTGAAGAGCACAAGGAGACGGCAAGCTGAAGCACAAGCGCAACCAATTCGGGGGGGGGGGGGAGCCAAATCCCTTCCCTTTCTCAATTTTCTCCTAAAACCTCCTTCCTCTGCTTGCTTTTCTCCTTGACACAGGGAACACGTGCCCACAGGCTGTGGCTCAGTGGTAGGGCCTCTGCTTGGCATGCAGAAGGTCCCTGGTGCAATCCCCGGCATCTGCAGTTAAAAAGACCAGGTAGCAGGGGGTGTGAAAGAGCTTCCTGAGAACCTGGAGAGTCACTGCCCATCTGAGTAGACAACAGTGACATGTAGGGTCCAAAAGTCTGAGAATCTGTAGAAGGCAGCTTCATGTGTTTGTGGAGGGGCTGTGGCTCAGTGTAAGAGCTGCCGCTTGGCATGCAGAAGGTCCCAAGTTCAATCCCTGGCATCCCCATTTAAAATGACCAGGTTGGAGGTTATGGGAGAGTCCGGCCTTGATAGACCAATGATCTGACTTAGTATAAGCCACTTCCTGTGTTCACGTTTATTAAGGAGGAGCTGTGATTCAGTGGAAAAGCCTCTGCTTGGCATGCAGAAGGTCCCAGGTTCAATCCCCGGCATCTCCAGTTTGAAAAAGGGCCAGGCAGGAGGGGATGGGAAAGAGTGACCTGGACAGACCAACCATCTGACTTAATAGAAGCAGCTACACCAGCCTTTCTTAACATTTTTTTACTGCTGAAAAACCCTGAAACATTCTTCAGGTTTTGAGAAACCCCAGAAGTGGCATGATCATGCAGAATATGGTTGGGAAGCAGAGCTGTGTCTTGGAGCCCCTCCCCTTTCCACCCCTTCCTTGGCCATTTGGCGAAGGGGGGGGGGGAGAATCAGGTCAACATGACCATATAGGGTCATCTCATCCAAGAAATGGTTCACAAATCTTAGAAATATCTAGAAAAGTTAGTTAACTCCCTCCCACTCAGAAATGCCTTCCAGGGCAGTCATGAAGTGAAAGCCTGGACTACACAAGCACACTCTAAGACAGGGGTAGTCAAACTGCGGCCCTCCAGATGTCCATGGACTACAATTCCCAGGAGCCCCTGCCAGCAAATGCTGGCAGGGACTCCTGGGAATTGTAGTCCATGGACATCTGGAGGGCCGCAGTTTGACTACCCCTGCTCTAAGAGAAGCACCCTTAAGTACTGTACAGACAAAAGCCACCAATTGTCAGTTAAGTGCCTTCATCAACCCGCCCTACGTGGTTTCCCTCTGGCCCTGGTTTGAGAAAGTCCAGTTCCACCGGGAGATCAGAGAGGGTCATGCAAACAAATCCACCCACCTCCCTCCCAACAAGAGACCGCAAAAGGCAAAACATACCGTTGTCTCCATACTCAAGCCTCACAGCTAAGCCTAGCAGCCAGTCGATTGTTTCTTGCCTCTCTTGCACGGAGAAGGGGCAATTCACATCTTTCAGGTACTGCAAGGGGGGGGGGAGGGGGGGGAGGAAATGCAAATAAAAATTTTATTCATTAACTGTAAACAAGGAGTCAGCAAACACGTGACAGCAAATAAATTAATACAAGTTGCAAGTGTTTTCTTTACTGCAGGACAACAGGTTTACCAAGAACTAGCATTTGATTGGCAGGTACAGAAACCCCATAAAGGAAACGCTGCGGCTAATCTATTGATTTATTAGGTCTGTATACGGCCCTTCCCACTTTTATGAATGGGCTCTGGGTGGTTCACAATTGTCAAAATAAAACATGACACTTACAAATTAAAACATTACAATAATTACGGTGTGTGGTCAGTCGGACAGCTGGGTGGGCCAGTAACAGAAACTCGGTGCCCACCATTAGCCAAAGGGCTGGCGGAACAGCTCTGTTTTATAGGTCCTGCGGAACTGAAGAAAGTCCTACAGCACCTGGATCTCACCTGGAAGCCTGTTCCACCAGGTTAGAGGCAGGGTGGAAAAGGCCTTGGTCTTGGTTGACAATAGTTAACTGAGGGGACTACTAGCAGGTTGCAATTTTGGAAACGCAAATCTCTCCCAGGGGTATAATGAGAGAGACAGTCTTGCAAATACTGCCTAGACCATGAAGGGTTGCAAAGGTCCATACCCAAACCTTGAACTGGATCCAGTGCTCCACTGCCAACCAGTGCAGCTAGTAAAGCGCAGGAAAGATGTGCGCATGACAATGCACTTTGGTGATTAAGCATACCCAGGATTTATCATTTTCTAAAGGACTCTTGCACATGTGCCATAGATAGAATCACAGAACCATAGAGCTGGAAGGGGCCACACAGGCCATCTAGTCCAACCCCCTGCTCAACGCAGGATCAGCCCTAAGCATCCTAAAGCATCCAAGAAAAGTGGGTATCCAACCTTTGCTTGAAGACTGCCAGTGAGGGGGCGCTCACCACCTCCTTAGGCAGCCTATTCCTTCCATGGAAGAAGGTATCTGAAGCTAGCCAAGGCGACAGCCTGACTGGAATACCAAGAACTCCCCTCTTCAAGTTTGGGCTTCTGGGGTCTCATCCTGCTGAGACTGAAACGGAAAATGATCTTGGGGTCGTGGTAGAGCACCACTGTGGCTGCAGCAGGGGATGAAACTTGCCCTCCTCCTGCATGGAAGGGTCCTCCACACCAAATCGGTCAGTGAAAACATAACTCTGGCTTGAAAACATATCTCTGGATTCAGTCTCATACAATGATCAACTGGGGAGGTACAAATGCAGCTCAAGGCAGAGAGACGTTCCCTTTGCTGCCCTCAGGATCTATTCATTAGGGACGTGGAATCTCCACAGACTACACAATGCCCCGTTGTTAGCTACGCAGCTCCCATATGTGATGACCTGGATGGGCCAGGGGAGTTTGACCTTGTCAAATCTCAGAAGCTAAGGAGGGTCAGCTTGGGCTAGTAGTTGGAGGGGAGACCTCCGAGGAACATCAGGGTCATGATGCAGAGCCGGGCAATGGCAAACCACCTCCGAATGTCTCTCCCCCTAACAACCCCTCCCCCAAAAAAAGGGACACTATAAGCTATGATGTGATGGTACTTTCCACCACCAACTCACTCACTCTCACACAAACGCACACACTGTTGCAGCTCAGGGGCAGAGCACCTGCTTTGCATACAGAAAGTCCCAGGTTCAATCCCTGGAATCTCTAGTAGAAAGAAGAAGAAGAGTTGGTTCTTATATGCCGCTTTTCTCTACCTGAAGTAGGCTCAAAGCGGCTTACAGTCGCCTTCCCATTCCTCTCCCCACAACAGACACTCTGTGAGGTGGGTGAGGCTGAGAGAGCCCTGATATCACTGCTCGGTCAGAACAGCTTTATCAGTGCCGTGGCGAGCCTGAGGTCACCCAGCTGGCTGCATGTGGGGGAGCGCAGAATCGAACCTGGCATGCCAGATTAGACGTCCACACTCCTAACCACAACACCAAACTGGGCCAATGAAACCACTACACCAAGGGCCAATGAAAGACCTCTCCCTGAGCCCCTGGAGAGCCACTGTCAATCTGAGCAGGCAACACTTATTTTGAGGGACCGGTGGTCTGATGCTGTTTATATTCAAGTGGGCAGCCGTATTGGTCTCAAGCAGCAGAACAAATGGAGACTCCGGGGACACCTTTAAGACCGACAAATTTTTATTCAAGGGATGAGCTTTCGTTGGCACGCCCACTGCCTAAGATACAATGTCGTGGAAGATGCTACCATGCTGGAGAGGAGAGGAAGGGGGTGGAAGGGCGAGGTCTTAGCTTACGGCTGCCAGCCATTGATTCTACACTAGCTCATTACTCTCTTAATGTGGACATCTTTATTGTACCCAAAATGTTTCCCCTGCAATTCCATTGCAAGGGAATCCAAACAGATCCAGATGGCTGGTTTTTCCTATTTATCTCTGGAATTCGTTAACCATCCTCAATATGAAACAAAAACAGAGTTCAGTGGCACCTTGAAGACCAACAAAGATTTATTCAAGGAGTGAGCTTTCGAGTGCAGGCACTCTCTCAGACTAATGTGCTTGCACTCAAAAGCTCCCGCCTTGAATAAATCTTTGTTGGTCTTAAAGGTGCCACTGGACTCTGATTTTGGTTTGTTGCTTCAGACGAACACGGCTACCCACTTGAATCCATCTTCATTATGGTGCATGTCAATTTACTCTTACGCTGATGACTTGAACTGATTACGTCCATTCCATGACACTGTTTCTGAGGAAGTGTGCGTGCCCATGAAAGCACATCACTTGAATATACTTTGCTGGCTTCACACTTTTGGCATGCATTTCATGCAAACGGCTGTAGTGCCAGATGACTCATTTTCGAGGGAGTGACCATCACCTCGCTGTGTGACAGTGAATGCCATTCAGTTAATTATGCATTTTGTAAAGAGCTACCCTCTTTGATCTGAACTGTCCTGGTAAAAGGTAAAGGTCTCCCCTGTGCAAGCACCGGGTCATGTCTGACCCTTGGGGTGACGCCCTCCAGCGTTTTCATGGCAGAGTCAATACGGGGTGGTTTGCCAGTGCCTTCCCCAGTCAATACCGTTTACCCCCCAGCAGCAAGCTGGGTACTCATTTTACCGACCTCAGAAGGATGGAAGGCTGAATCAACCTTGAGCCGGTTGCTGGGATTGAACTCCCAGCCTCATGGGCAAAGCTTTCAGATGGCTGCCTTACTACTCTGCGCCACAAGAGGCTCCTGGTACAGCACGCAAATCAATACTAGCCATCCTCTTTCCACTCACTCACAATTTACAGTCATGGCCTTACGTGCACACAGACACAAGCCCTTGCAAGCCCAGCAATCAACTCAAAGGGGCACCTGCAATTTCTGAACCGCCTTTTCCTGCATCTTCTCTGAGTCTGCAGAGACTCTTTCACTCAATGTCCAGGAGCAGTGAGACAACACTGCAGCCTTGCGCAGCAGAGGTTTCATTCTGTACTACCTTCTCAAAGGACTTGGTCCATTCGGCGGCATTGTGGATGTTCCTCAAATTTCCTCTGTCTTCTATTTTGTAGTGTCGGATTTTCTGGTCTTCGAGCCAGACAATGAAGTTTCGAAATTCAGTTTCATCTGCAAAATTATTATTTTTTTAAAATAAAAAAATCAAAGCTGGGCACTAGCAATACAGCCCCACCTAAAATACTATCTGATGAAGCCTGCACTTGACCTCAGTCTAAAATACTGGATTCCATTAGACAGCCTGATTAACCAGGCCTCAAACACAGAATGAACATCAGAAGAGCAAGAGCCCATAACTAAGATATGGTCAACTCCTTAACCCACTTCTGAGCAAGAAGAAAAGTTTTTTTTTTAATCGAAAAAGCACCACCAACATTACCTGCCAGCAATACTTTCCAGAGCAAAGATACCTGTCTATTACAATTCTTACCACTACCACCTGTATCCTCCGCCCCGATACATGAAGCAAAGTTGTAGCAGCATCAAATAGGAAACAAAATCAGTTTGTCTCCAAAATGGACACTTCATTTAAGAATGTAAGTACAGTCCTGCTGTATCAGACAAAAGATCATACAAGTCAGCATTTTTCCTACCATGTGCAGTTACTAAGAACATTCAATGGACACAGATGTACAGTAAAGACATCAAGGGGCAACTATTGGGTTATAGTTGGTATATTAATGTCTCTATTATTACTGCTGTTACTACTATTACTCCTCCTATCACCTGCACCACAAGGAGAGGGTGGTGTGTATGTGTGTGTATAATAAAATTACAAATAAACAATGTTTTCCAGTGGGACCATGAAGACCAACCGTGTTTTATTCAACGTATAAGCTTTTGTGCGCAAGCACACTTCTTCAAATACAAACAGATGTTTTTAACTGATACAGATTCAGCAGTGTGCACGCACCTTGAATAAAACTTGGTTGGTTTTACAGGTGCCTCCGAAAGACATTGTTGGATTCTCTCAGTAATTGCGCTTTGTAGTAAAATGCTGACCTAAGAGAAGCCATTTTGGATCAGGTCAATGGTCCATCCAGTCCGACACTCTGTGTCACGCAGGGGCCAAAACCCCTCATGAGGTCCACCAGAAAGGCCAGAACTCCAGAAGCCCTCCCACTGCGGCCCCCAAGGGCAAAAAGTCAGAGCACCCCTGCCCCAGACCGTGTTCCCTCTATAGCTTAACAAAATCAGAGTCCAGTGGCACCTTTAAGACCAACCAAGATTTATTCAAGGCGTGAGCTATAAGCCTTGGTTGGTCTTAAAACTTGGTTGTCAGATGTTGTCAGATCAACATGGCGAACCACTTGAATCTACCCACTATAGCAGGGGTGGGCAAACTGTGGCCCTCCAGATGTCCATGGACTACAATTCCCATGAGCCCCTGCCAGCCAGTTTGCTCTCCCCTGCTCCAGAAAAGAGAAGCCACGCTGGCTTAGGTCAGTGGCCCCTCCAGTCCAGCCCAGGGGTCATCAGCATATCCCCAAGACAGCGTCAAGCAAGCTAATAAAATCAACCTCGTAAAAAAAAAAATCTGCGCCCCTCCTTCTATCGCAAAACCAGAAGCGACGTAAAAAGAATGAATGGGCAAAGGGGCGGGGCTCCGAATCCGCGTCATCAGTTGGGGAGGGGGCGTCGGGAGGAGCGGTTGCCGCGGTGGGCGGGGCCCTGGGCGGCGCATGCGCGCCAGCGAGGCCAAGCACCGTGCTGGACAGGGGGGAGGGGCCGGAGTCGGCCCGCGGCCTTCTCGCCTCCGCTCACCTCGGCAGTTGAACCCGGCCGGGTTGTGGTAGTCGAGCGCGGACAGCTTCCGTCGGAACATGGCGCCGCGACGGGCCGAGACTCCGCTCCGGTCGGCCGCGACTACGAAGCGCCTCAGTCGGTCGCACTCCGCTGAGGAGACGGGCCACGCGCGCCTGCGCAGAGGCGGCGGCGAGAGGATTGAAAAGCTCCGCCTCCTCTTTGCAGTGTCTGACGCAGCGAGCCAATCAGAGCGAAGGGGCGGGACTTATTCCATAGGTATAAGGGGCGGGATTGGCCAGGTCCTTAAATGACGTGGCCCTTCGCTAATGAAGGCTAAGGGGGCTGGGTTCTCATGCTGGTTCGGGATGAGATGAAAGCTTTACTTCCGGTTCTTCATTGCAGTTGCTGGAATCCGACATGTGCGGGGCAGGAAGAGTGGAAGTGCGTGAGCGCCTGCGCAATAGCTCGACTGAAGCACGCGGCGGGCCTTTGCAACCGAGCGTGCTTTCTGCACAAATAAATGAGTGTGGCGACAAACGAGTCCTCGTGCAGGAGACCGGCTTTACCTGTTGCACTTCTGCCCGCGTCTCATTTTCACATGCACGAGAGCCCACTTTCTGTTGTCGATGTGTTTTGACAGCCACGTGCGCAGCCGCAGCACCCTACGATTCTCCTCCCCCCACCATGCTACGTTGCAGGCAGAAATTCTGCCGGTATAGACACGCTCGCTGTGGCGCTGCAGCCACGGGGAAGGCTGCGCCCATTCAGGATTTGCCAATGCAAAGCAACAGATGCAGGCAGACTCCTTGGAATGTGCTGCCCGGATCTTGCTCTCACTTAGAATCTCTCTCCTGCATTGAAAAATTATTTCTGATTATTTGTGGTATTTTTACAGTGTATGCATATTTTGAATGTTGCTGGCCATTTTCACTGAGAAAAGGGCATTACTAGCTGGGTTTTCCAACTCTAGGGGAGGTGTTTCTACAGATTTGGGAGTGGGACCAGAATCCCCCAAAGCACAGAGAAGACAGAGCATCACTATCACTACCCACTTAAGAATTTGAGGGAGGGTGGAGCGTTCCTACATCCTTTGTTCAGCTGAGCACCACCCGCACTATACTGCAGAAAAGACTCAGTTATCCGCACACATTTGCACTGTAGTAGCCTCCAGGCTGGACTGCTGCAATGAGATCTTGTGGGGCTGCCCTTGGAAGCATGTTCGGGAACAACCTGTGTTCTACAATTCTACTCACCAGTGCATTTCCCAGTAATCTGTCCTGTGCTTCTTGGAGGAAAGGGGATGGGGGTAAAAGGACATCAGTAGAATGGAGGTACAGAAATTGCTTCTGCAATGTTCCATCTACACTGCTAGCTGGTCTTGTTTCACACCTGATTCAAAGCCTTTAAAGCATCTGCCCTCTAAGGCAGGAAATACCTAAGCTGATTTCTTGATTCAATGTCCCCCTTCTGCTGGCCATTTCTGCCCTTCAACGTGTCACGTTTTGGGATGAACAAGGTCTTCTTGGTGGTGGTGTCATGGTTACAGAATCCCTATACAAGGGATATCCTGTTTTGATTGCTGCTCATTTTATGTTGGACACTAAAAGCCTGGCTTTTTAAGAAGGCCTTTGAGTCACCTCTGGCCCAATAGCTTCACTTGCTGAATTCTTGATATTTCTGGCCCTGCTGATAGATATTTCTGGCCACCTTCTGATGATAGATTCTCATGGGCCCTCAATCTTTTTCTCTGGATAGAGAAATAAAAGGTCAAAATTTCTTTGGACTCTAAAAGATTCCCAAAGTATCGTGAGCCCTGGGCTCACAATACTTTTGGGATTTTTTAGAGTCCAAAGAAATTTTGATCTTTCTTCCAGATGTTCATGGACTACAATTCCCATGATCCCCTGCCATCAAGTGCTGGCAGGGGCTCATGGGAATTGTAGTCCATTGACAGCTGCAGGAGCACAGGTTGACTACTCCAATGGATAAGCCTGGCCCTGCTTTTCAGATGTTCTCAAATCTAGCGGGCAGCTCTGGTTTTGTTGTCTGACTTTGGCATTTTACTGTTAGTCGCTCTGGAAATTTTCATGGGAATAAAGGGGAAACCAGCTAAGAACAGATCTCAGACGCTCCTGCTGGCGGTTGCTAATCGGCGTTCTCACCAAGCGGCCAGCAGAGGGCCTTGGGAAAGATGGATTTGCAATCCTTTCTAGTGAGTCTTTTCCTGGCAAGCCAAATTATTATAACGGGTATGTCCAATAACATCACAGCACCCGCTAGCAGATGAATGTTTGTGGTGGCCATGTTTTTTTTTTGTTTTTTTTGGGGGGGAAGGCCTGACCTGGAAAGGTTTCATTGTCATTTAAAGGCATCCAGCCCCATCACATTGCAAGATGTTGTGTGTGGGAGACCCATGTGCGAAGGCGGCCGATTCCCAGCATGGGGTTTTTGAGAGGCTGTCCTGGGACCACACCTTCCTCGGATGCAAGGTCCTGGGTGGACACAAAGGAATACTGCACATGGGGAATGAGTGAAATGTGGGATGTCAAGATCACCAGAGGAATAAACAGCTTGAAAAGGGATCACGGAGGATATGATCACAGAGAGCCAGTTTGGTGTAGTGGTTAGGAGTATGGACTTCTAATCTGGCATGCCGGGTTCTATTCCCTGCTCCTCCACATGCAGCCAGCTGGGTGACCTTGGGCTTGCCACAGCACTGATAAAGCTGTTCTGACCGAGCAGTGATATCAGGGCTCTCTCAGCCTCACCCACTTCACAGGGTGTCTGTTGTGGGGAGAGGAAAGGGAAGGCGAATGTAAGCAGCTTTGAGACTCCTTTGGGTACAGAAAAGCGGCATCTAAGAACCAACTCTTCTTCTTCCTATGAAGGCTCTGGCCTCTCTGCCCTGTTGCTTGCCATCCAGAGGAACTGGTTGGCCTCTCTGTGAGAAAAGATGCTGGAATTTATTTATTTCCTTTTCCTCTGGAATCAAACCCAAACAATTGGTAACCATAAAAACAGAGGTTGTTATTTGTGTTTGGCCCTTGGATCTGTTCAACGTCTTTGTTGTGCTATATGCTAATTCACTGCTCGCTCTAGATGTACGGATTGTTCATTTCCATTTCATCGGAAGTCATTTTGGTGTCGTGGTTAAAGGGCGGCAGACTCCACACTGGAAAACTGGGTTTCATTTCCCACTCCTCCCCATGCAGCCAGCTGGGTGCACCTCTTTTCTTTTTCTCTTCTGTATCTGCAGGAGTGCCCACGAAAGCTTATGCCCAGAACAAAACAGGGTTGGTCTTAAAAATGCCCCTGGACCCCACCTTCATTCAGCTGCTTCAGACCAAGGTGGCGATCCACCTGAATTTTTGTTTTAATGTCACTGGAAGTCCGAAACTTGGCACTGCGTCCCACGTCTGGTTCCCGAGTGTGACGTCACCCAACCCAGGCGATCCCCTCCGATCCCTCCCGAAAGCACAGGAAGGGAGGCTCTGAAATTAAGAGAGAACTGGCCGTGTTTTTCACAAGGTACGATTTACTAGCAGACCAAAAGCTACCGGATACAAATGATAGAAAAATGGTGGCACGAAGCACGCAAGGAACACGCAAAACAGCTCCGCCGACTCTCTGCCGCCGCACCACGATCTCCGTGGCTCCTTGAGAAAGAAAAGGAAACGGACAGAGAGAAAGAGAGAGAAGGGTCCCAGCTGACCCGTCCCCTTTCCCGCCCCTTTCTCGCACGCCCCTAACTCTAAGATGCTAAATATGCACAAGACCCACAGCTAAAGATCACCGTCACGCAACTAACTGGTTGTGATTATTGTACAGTTGAACCTTAAATAAAAGAGACATGGGTAAAGGGGGCGAGACAAATCCCAGAAGGCGACCGATACACACACAAAGGTCACCCCGCTTTGCGTCAGTTCTAGCTTTGCTCCGCCCAACCCTCATTCCAGTTTGCAAATTTATTTTTGGGACACACACACACACACACATACAAAAAGAGGCCCCCCGAACAAGGTGCGTTCCGCAAGAGCGGACGTGGACATTAAATTGACCCTCTTGATACATTTGGTTTCCCCCTCCCTCTCCGGGCGGCTCTCCAGCCGTGAAGACCTGCAGCCTGCCAAGACGGATCAACCTCACACGCCCCAATGCTGGCGGAGGCCCTTTTCTCTTAGAACATGCATCCCCCCCCCTGCCAACTCCCCGGCCGCTCGGTTCTTTTGAAAGTGTGGGCGGACGCCGGCGACGGCTCTGCGCCGCCGGAAAATATCTCTACATCACTGTCCAGGGTGGTCCCACGTCAGAGACGGGCCTGCATGAGGTTTTACAGAATGGCGCAAAAGAACTTTTTCTCCCGGAAGGGGTTTTCGGAGGCAGGCACCGGGGTCAATAGGGGGTCCTCCTTGGCGTGGGCTTCGCAGTACGCCATCAAGTCGGCCGCTGCTTTGGAGACCTGGAACAGAGAGACGAGAAAGGGGGTCACGATCCACGGCTACTGTCTCTTAGGACAAGGGTAGTCAACCTGTGGTCCTCCAGATGTCCATGGACTACAATTCCCATGAACATCTGGAGGACCGCAGGTTGACAACTCCTGTCTAGGAGACAGGGGAGAGGGATGCTTCGTAGAAAAGAGTTCAGAGTTGTTTATTATGTCCAAGTGGGCACGTCTGGAAGCATAATGAAAGAAAGACAATGGCTAAGAACATCTGGCTTGGCCACTCCTAGGGTGCATGTAGGCACACGCCCCCTTCTATTTAGAAGAAGAAGAGTTGGTTCTTATATGCTGCTTTTCTCTACCCAAAGGAGTCTCAAAGCAGCTTCCAATCACCTTCCCCTTCCTCTCCCCACAACAGACACCCTGTGAGGGAGGTAGGGCTGAGAGAGCCCTGAGATTACTGAAGAAAAAGAAGAAGAGTTTGTTCTTATATGCCACTTTTCTCTACCCGAAGGAGTCTCAAAGCGGCTTCCAGTCGCCTTCCCTTTCCTCTCCCCACAACAGACACCCTGTGAGGGAGGGGAGGCTGAGAGAGCCCTGAGATCACTGAAGAAGAAGAAGAGTTGGTTCTTAGATGCCGCTTTTCTCTACCTGAAGGATTCTCCAAGTGGCTTTCAGTTGCCCTCCCTTTCCTCTCCCCACAACAGACACCCTGTGGGGTGGGTGAGGCTGAGAGAGCCCTGATATTCCTGCTCAGTCAGAACTGTTTTATCAGTGCCTTGGCAAGCCCAAGGTCACCCCGCTGGCTGCATGTGGGGGAGTGCAGATTCAAGCCCGGCTCGCCAGATTAGAAGTCCGCACTCCTAACCACGACACCAAGCTGGCTCTCTTTACTTATTCTTGTATTTATATACCGCCGCATTCCCTTCGGACTTGCAGCGATTGACAATATGGTAAAAACCAGTATAGCCCTATTAAAGCCCGTTGAAAATGAACATTAAACAACGAGCATTAAAAAGATGGCGAATACAGAGTTCTAACCCCCCACTCTCTCCCTCTGTCCAACTATAAGGAGTTCTTCTACTAACTGATCATTTACTCGCCACTGGCTAGACCCACAGCAGAAATGTCTTTTTTATTATCGAAGGACAGCTAGAACAAAACGAAGTCTACATTCGTACACCTGCCTGGTCCACTTAACTGGAGATGCCGGGGATTGAACTTGGGACCTTCTGCATGCCGAGCAGAGGCTCTGCCCCTGAGCCACATCATGGCCAACTTCACGTTCTCCTTTTGCTTTCAGAGCATCGTAAATCCCAGCACCACTATGCACCCCTCTGACTTTGGGACGCAACCGTTTGGCCCGGAGTTCCGTCCACGCGTGGGACCCTCGGCGCCGACCACGAGCCGTTTCGGAGAACGAGCTTAGTCCGCGACGTTCTTTCGAAAAGCAGCTCGGCTCTTTGACAGCCCCCCCCCCAAAAAGAAACACCGCGAGCAGCTTTGGGGAAGGCCTGCGGTTGCCATGGCAATGCGCAAAGGGACCGAGCAGCCTGGCCGTGGCTGTCTCGAGCAGTCACCGTCAAGCTAGCCCCGCTGAAATCCGCAACCGCTCGGCTATTCATCTGCCCGCCGGTCCTTAGTTTATCGGGGCAGGTTGTGCTATTTGAGGAAAAAAGAAAAGGGGGGAGGGGAAACCTGGAGGATTATTGGGGAGGGGGGAACCTGGAGGGCTGCAGCATCTATGGTGGCCAAAGCAACGGCCCCGATGCTGAGTAAACCCAATCCATGTGGAAACCTCCCGCCAGATGTGCATAGGCACCTGCTCAAGAGAGTTGCGGATTATTTACAGAAGGTTTGCTCCCAAATTTTTCTCTCGCATCGGGTCATTCGTGGCCCAGGCTGAGCATGTTCGGCAAACAGTTTTCAGAACAGAAGCCTATGCCAGGTTTGCCTGCACAGCGGCCTTCCCTCCCACCATCCCGAAATTCCTGAGGATTTGCTTCCAAGGAGGATCAATTGATCAGAAGAAATATTGCTTAGCCACCTGCCTGCCAGGTAGAATTCAAGTTGGCTTCCAACGGAAATACTACTACTACTACTACTACTACTACTACTACTACTACTACTACTACTACTACTACTACTATAATTTATGTACTACCCTCCCTAGTGACTCAGGGCGGTTTAGAAGAAGACGACGACGAAGATTTGGTACTTCTATGCTGCTTTTCTCTACCCAAAGGGGTCACAAAGCGGCTTACAATTGCCTTCCCTTTCCTCTCCCCACAACAGACACCCTGTGAGGGAGGGGAGGCTAAGAGAGCCCTGATATTACTGGAGAAGAAGAAGAAGAGTTGGTTCTTATATGCCGCTTTTCTCTACCCGAAGGAGTCTCAAAGCGGCTTCCAGTCGCCTTCCCTTTCCTCTCCCCACAACAGACACCCTGTGGGGTGGGTGAGGCTGAGAGAGCCCTAATATTACTGAAGAAGAAGAGTTGGTTCTTATATGCCGCTTTTCTCTACCCGAAGGAGTCTCAGAGGGGCTTCCAGTCGCCTTCCCTTTCCTCTCCCCACAACAGACACCCTGTGGGGTGGGTGAGGCTGAGAGAGCCCTGAAATTCCTGCTCGGTCAGAACAGCTTTATCAGTGCCGTGGTGACCCAAGGTCACCCAGCTGGCTGCAGGAAGCCTGTTCCACTGAGGAACCGCTCTAACTGTCAGGAACTTCTCCCAGATGTTTAGATGGAATTTAGAATCCTAGAATCCTAGAGTTGGAAGGGACCTCCTGGGTCATCTAGTCCAACCCCCTGTACTATGCAGGAGACCCACAACCCTATCGCTCATCCACTGTCACCTGCCACCCCCTTGAACCTTCACAGAGTCAGCCTCTCCGTCAGATGGCTCTCCAGCCTCTGCTTAAAAACATCCAAAGATTTCCCAAGGAAGCCTGTTCCACTGAGAAACCGCTCTAACTGTCCAAAAAGACAGAGAGAAAACATTTGTAAAACTCAAGAGTGCTTTTGCTCAATCCAAACCTCCAGGACACACAGACATGCGTTTCTTCACGGTCTACAGAAATTAAAATAGTTATAATTCTCTCACGCATCTGTTTAAGTTGTGTGCGCATACGTTTAAAACTGGTTCTGCCACCCTGTGCTCCAAGGCTGCTTTCCTGTCACGGAAAGCAGCCTTAGATGCTTTAGGATGCTTGGATGTTTTAGGATGCTTAGGGCTGATCCTGCGTTGAGCAGGGGGTGGGACTAAATGGCCTGTATGGCCCTTTCCAACTCTATGATTCTATGATTCTAAATCACTAAGTAGCAACATCGGACTGTCTCCGGACGACATGGGAAAATGGAGGACGGCAGGTTCTTGAGGACTTCTCAGTCCTCTCAGCGGATCCAACAAGAGCCTCTCCTACCCTGGTGATGCTTACGCCGTTTTGACCAGTTTGCCCGCTTGCCCCTTTGAAAGACCAGGGACTGGTTTTACGGCCGCTGTTTTACTCAGCTCAGTTCGTTGTTCTTTTGCATTTCCAGGGTCTCCTGTTATTCTGCACCTGGATGGGTGTTGGGATACGAAGATCTGTAGTGTTTCAAAAGCACAGGAAGGACATCCTGCAGGGGGCACCACGGGAGACGTGTCGTTTAAAGATTCAGATTAGGAGCTTCCTGGTATTTCAAATTCATCTCCTTCTGTGTCCTGATTGGCCCGTTTGGAGACTTCCTGCTCCCTTGAGCACACTTCCTCTCTGCTCGCCTCCAGAACAACAGTCAGACTGTTAGAGCTCTCTACTCCCTTCTGCGCAAAAGTTTTTTCTCTTCGCAATAAAGAGCCAGCTTGGTGTAGTGGTTAGGAGTGTGTACTTCCAATCTGGCGAGCTGGGTTTTATTCTGTGCTCCCCCACATGCTCCCCCACATGCAGGGCTCACCTTGGGCACACTGCAGCACTGATAAAGCTGTTCTCACCGAGCAGGAATATCAGGGCTCTCTCGGCCTCACCTACCTCACTAGGAGAGGAAAAGGAAGGTGATTGTGAGCCACTTTGAGACTCCTTCGGGTAGAGAAAAGCAGCATATAAGAACCAATTCTTCTTCTTCTTCTTCTTCTTCAGTAATCTCAGGGCTCTCTCAGCCTCATCCATCTCACAGGGTGTCTGTTGTCGGGAGAGGAAAGGGAAGGCGACTGGAAGCCGCTTTGAGTCTCCTTCGGGGAGAGAAAAGTGGCATATAAGAACCAACTCTTCTTCTTCTTCTTCTTCAGTAATCTCAGGGCTCTCTCAGCCTCCCCTCCCTCACAGAGTATCTGTTGTGGGGAGAGGAAAGGGAAGGCGACTGGAAGCCACTTAGAGACCCCTTCAGGTAGAGAAAAACGGCATATAAGAACCAACTCTTCTTCTTCTTCTTCTTCAGTAATCTCAGGGCTCTCTCAGCCTCCCCTCCCTCACAGGGTGTCTGTTGTGGGGAGAGGAAAGGGAAGGCGAATGGAAGCCGCTTTGAGCCTCCTTCGGGTAGAGAAAAGCAGCATATAAGAACCAACTCTTCTCCTTCTTCAGTAACATCAGGGCTCTCTCAGCCTCACCTCCCTCACAGGGTATCTGTTGTGGGGAGAGGAAAGGGAAGGCGACTGGAAGCCACTTAGAGACCCCTTCAGGTAGAGAAAAACGGCATATAAGAACCAACTCTTCTTCTTCTTCTTCTTCAGTAATCTCAGGGCTCTCTCAGCCTCCCCTCCCTCACAGGGTGTCTGTTGTGGGGAGAGGAAAGGGAAGGCGAATGGAAGCCGCTTTGAGCCTCCTTCGGGTAGAGAAAAGCAGCATATAAGAACCAACTCTTCTTCTTCTTTAGTAACCTCAGGGCTCTTTCAGCCTCACCTCCCTCACCTGAGCCAGCCACAAAATGTCACGGACTGAGTGCCTGCAGAGCTCTAATAGTACAACTTCAACATCTCAGGCAGGAGCTGTTCACAGGCTGACTTTTAAAACGAACCTACTATTTTAAGAGATCATTTTGCCTAAACACACAGCTCGTCTTCAGTCATCTCATGGAGATCCTTCGGCTGTGTAGGCAGGTGCTGCCAAAAAAAAAGAATCTATCCCACCCGAAGCCCTCGTTTAACCCTGCCCACCTTCCAAAAGCCCTTGGCAGGAACCAGGAAAACCGTGGTGGGTGTTGTGCTGCCCTTGGGCACTGCGCTGAGGACCCTTAGCTTACTCCCTGCCACCCACCCTAGAGACCTCTGCGTAGAGGTGGGCGAAATCCATTCACAGATCCCGACCTTCCCGCTCAGAGACACGGGCCGCAAGCCGACCGAAGCCAAGTTACCTTTATTCTGTCAATATTTGCTTCCATTTTGAGCTGCTCCACCAGTTTCCTGGCTTGTGCGATGCTGGTGGTGTTATTGCTGGCCATCGGAGCCGTCTTGGTGCACCGACCTCCGAGCGCGCCCTGCCAGAAACAGAACGGGAGAGGAGGGGTGAAGGGGCTCCGTCAGGGAGCGAACGGATGGCCGGGTTCTCGCAAGCAGGGGGACGGGTGTTAATAATGGGGCAAACAGCAGCCCCCCCTTTTGCGGGCAACGAGATCCCAGCCATGGGTTAGCTTAAATTGTTTCTTTTTGAGCACGTGAGCGCACAAAATAGAGTCGGAGACGAGTTGGTTTTTTTGTACTTCGGTTCCCACTGACCGAAGGAGTCTCAAAATGACCTTCCTTCCTTTTCTAGAGGGTGGGCAGGAGGGGTGGTGCTTGTGCACCAGAGGCCCGATCAGGACCGATTCTGCGTTGGCTCTCCCCCTGACCCCCCCCTCCCGAATTTCACAATGATGGTATCCAAAGGAGAGTCTGTCCCATTGGATAGAACGTAGTGGATGCCCCCCCCCCTTTGGAACCCCTTGAAGTGGGGTCGCTGTGGGTGGGCAGGTAGCTGTGAGTTTCCTGCATAGTGCAGGCTGTGGGACTAGATGACCCTGGAAGTCTCTTCCAACTCTAGGATTCTATGATTCTCCCCACCACAAGTACTTTTCATTCATTCATTCATTCATTCATTCATTCATTCATTCATTCATTCATTCATTCATTCATATACTGCCCTCCCCGGAGGCTCAGGGCGGTTTACACTGATCTTATGAACCATACATGAAGCAATCTGCATTAATTACCATACAATAATATTAATACTGGTCGTAACAGTATAACAATATACTATAATAGTACAACAATGCAGCGGTGCAATGGCACAACAGGTCCAGAGCGCTCTGGTGGAGTTCTGGGGGGAGGAGCAGGGGCCCTTAATTTGCTGTTGGCTGTGCCTGGTCTCAACCAAATGCCTGGCGGCTCCTTTTTGCAGGCCCTGCGGAACTGTTTAAGCTCCGTCAGGGCCCTGATCTCCTCCGGGAGCTCGTTCCACCAGGTGGGGGCCAGGACAGAGAATGCTCTGGCCCTGGTTGAGGCCAGGCGGACTTCTTTAGGGCCAGGGACCATTAGCCGGTTGGTGGCGGAGGAGCGCAGAGCTCTTTGGGGGGCATAGGCAGGGAGGGAACTGAGAGCTCTGAAAGAACTGGGACTGGCCCAAGGTCACCCAGCTGGCTTCAGGCAGAGAAGTGGGGAATCACTTCCCAGATCCCAGATCAAAACCTGCTGCTCTTAACCACTGCAGTACAGTGGTTCTCTTTCCTCCACATCACATTTCCAAGCAGGATCGCACCTCTTTTGTTTTTGATGTGGAACACATCTACTAGCATGCTCCCTAAAACGGAAATGATAATGGACATGACATCTGTTGTCCTGCCTTAAAGCGTGCCAGTATATGAGGGTTGCAGCGATAGAGCTGCAAGGCTCAGAGCTGGGCCTCAGAGCCCTGCTGCACCACAGCTCGTCTTCCCAGGCCCGACCCATCTCCTGGAAAGCGGGACTGGCCTGGGAAAGCACAGACGCTAAGGCCAGCCCCAGCAGAGCTCCAAGGCCCAGAGCAGGTTCAATCCCCAGCATCTCCAGTGAAAAGGACCCGGCAGGATGGTGATGGGAAAGACCTCGGCCTTAGATGCTGGGGAGCAGCTGCCAGTCTGAGCAGGCAACACTGTCCTCAACAGATCAAGGCCCAATCTGGCATAAAGTCATTTCCTAAATGTCTTCTCCTGGTGGGCAGCTGCTCTCCGTGCCTTGGGCCAAGCTCCTTCCTGGACCTCTTCAACCACAGACTCATTTTGGTACTTCCTGCCTGCAAAGCAGAGACCCAAAAGAGTTCCGGTTCTGAGCAGCTGCCCATCTGGGGGGGATGAGGAAGAAGCAGCTTTCTTTCAAAAGCCACCCTTTCCAAACAGCCGTAAGCTGTGAGCTGCCAGACTTCTGCTTTCCTGGCAGTCCCCCCAAGTCTTTTCATGCCGCGTAGAATTTCAGGAGGGGAACTCCCTCCTCGATGCCATGCCAGAAACAGGTCCAGCAACCCAATCTGGGCTTGAAAGAGCCCTGGAGCTCTCCAAAGAGCCAGTGTGGTTGTCACGGTTGCAGTGTTGGACCACGATTTGGGAAACCTGGGTTCGAATCCTTCACTCTGCTACAGGAGTTTGCAGGGCGACCTGGGGCCAGTCCCATGGTCTTGCCCTAACCTACCTTACAGGACTGTTGTGTCAGAGAGGAGAGCAAGTTAAGCCCCTGTTTGGGACCCTGCTGGAGAGAAAAACAGGAAATGTACAAGGAAACAAATCGGGGAAAACCCCAAAGGAGTTGACCTACAGTCTTGGAGCCCTGGGGGCTATGTGAAAGAAAGCACAAGGAATTACCGGTATTTGGCAAGATTCTCATCTGTTTTTGTGCTAAAGAGGAAACGAGCTTTTTAAAAAATATATTTTTATAAAATGTTTTGAGAACAGACAAAAGGACAGATCAACAGAAACGAAAGGCAGAAGAAGACAAAATAAAAGAAACAACAGTAAAACTTCAACGTTTCTCGGCCTATATATTTGGCAAGGTTTCTCAACCTATTTAAACCACAGAGCTGGAAGTTGCCCATAGAGGCCATCCAGTTCAAGCCCTTGCTCAATGCAGGATCAACCTAAGCCAGCCTCTCTCTTCTTTTTTGACCCTGAAATATTCTTCAGGCTTCGAGAAACCTCAGAAGCGGTGCCATCTTGTAGAACACGGTTGGGAAGCTGCGGACATGCACCCCCCCCCAGGACCCTCCCCTTCCCACCCCCTCCAGGCCCAGCATTGACCATTTGGGGAGGGAGTGGGCATATATGGTCATATCACGTAATAAACGTTTCAAGCAATATTTTAAAAAATGAATTAACACCCAACGATTTGGGAAACCCTTCGAGGGCCGTCAAGAAACCCCAGGGTTTCATGAGACCCTGGCTGAGAGAACCACATCCATGATAAGGTTCTGTTCAGCCACTGCTCAAAATCCTAGAGTTGGAAGGGATCCTCAGGGTCATCTAGTCCAACCCCCTGCACAATGCAGAAAACGGCCACACAATCCCTTCTGTCCACCCAATAAGTTCACAGAATCAGCATTTCTGTCAGATGGCTATCTAAGGTAAAGGTAAAGGTATCCCCTGTGCAAGCACCGGGTCATGTCTGACCCTTGGGGTGACGCCCTCTAGCGTTTTCATGGCAGACTCAATATGGGGTGGTTTGCCATTCCCATCCCCAGTCACCATTTACCCCCCAGCAACCTGAGTACTCATTTTACCGACCTCAGAAGGATGGAAGGCTGAGTCAACCTTGAGCCGGCTGCTGGGATCAAACTCCCAGCCTCATGGGCAGACAGCTTCAGACTGCATGTCTGCTGCCTTACCACTCTGCGGCACAAGATGGCTATCTGGCCTCTGCCTAAAAAGGTCCATAGAAGGAGAACCTCTCACCTCCCAAGGAAACCTGTTCCCTTCAGACTTTCCTCATAGGGCTTGGTCCCTGTTTATCCACGTTCTTTATAGGGGAAACTACATGTTGCCTTCACCAATCCTGGGATAGAATTTTATGACCAATATTAAAGATTAATTTACTCTGAAGCTTTTATGTACAGCAGTTTTTAGATCGTATTTCAATATTTTATGTAATTCCGTATGTTGTCATCCGCCCTGAGAGCCAACACAAGGCAGAAGAGAAGGCTAAAGAATAAATAAAATAAATAAATCCCAAGAATTTTTAAGTACAAATGAATGAATGAATGAATGAATGAATGAATGAATGAATGAATGAAGGAAGGAAGGAAGGAAGGAAGGAAGGAAGGAAGGAAGGAAGGAAGGAAGGAGAATTTAAATGAAGGAAGGAAGGAAGGAAGGAAGGAAGGAAGGAAGGAAGGAAGGAAGGAAGGAAGGAAGGAAGGAAGGAAGGAGAATTTGAATTCTGGAAGGAAGGAAAGAGGAAGGAAGGAAGGAAGGAATTCATTAGAGAATCTTAATTCAAATTAGATTTTCTGCTGTATTTTAGAATTGAACGTGATTTGAATTGTGTTGTGATCTGCCCAGTCTGCCAAAAGAGGGTGGAATAAAAATGTAAATCCTAAAAAAATAATATTTCTCAAAGACCTACACACTTCCCAGCTCAATTACCTGACCCAACTTACAATAAAATTCCTTACTGTAAAACTGGGCCGTTGCAAAATCATCTTTCATTTCTAATGTCTAAAATCATCACACTCCAAGGAACACGTTTTCTAAAATGGATCTTGCCAGCCCCACATCTGATTAAGCGGGTGACATGGGAGTCAATATGTATGAATCCTCCATGAAACTCTGGGTTGACCTTTGCTCCCCGGATCTAGACAGCACGCTTAGCGACTCTCCTATCTGGGGATGGGTAGGAGACAAGGTTACCGTAAACTGAGCTACCAGGTGTTGTGATGCCACTCACCTGCAATCCACCTCTGTCCCTACTGCAATGTTCAAGTGGGGAGATTCTTCCTTTCAGAAGTCACCAGGACCCTGCAAGGTTAGAAGAACAGAGAGTTTTTAGATGCTCACAGAAATAGGAGAAGGTCTTAGGTCTCGGGGAGGGGGGGCTGGGGATCCCCTGAGAATACAGCTCGTTTCCAGACAACGGAGATCAGTTCCCCTGGAGAAAATGGATGTTTGGAGGGTAGATTTTATGGCCCTATACCCACTGAGGCCCCTGTCCTCTCCACCCCCAAATCTCCATGAGTTTCCAGATCTGGGCATGGAATTGAGGTCACTATGGGTGGGCAGGTTGCAGTGAGTTTCCTGCATTGTGCAGAGGGTTGGACTAGATGACCCAGGAAGTCCCTTCCAACACCATAATATCATGATTCTAGGAATGTAGCCATTCAGGAAGGAGATCCTAAAACTGGAACCTGAAGCATTAATAATCCAGCAGCTAGTGACCAGATGCTGACTGTAGGGGGCAGTGTGTCCCCAAGACCAATAGGGCATGGACAGATGTCCATGGACAGCTGGACAGCCACAGCCTGGCCACCCCAGCGGAGAAAACCTCAACGGATTCTGTCATAAGCGTCACCCCAATTAAGCTCTGCATTCACCAATATACGGACACATTTCACTTGAACCTCTGTTCCCTGGCTTGCATTCCAAATACATTTCTGCTGTGGTAGGAGATGTCCTACCACAAACTCCCAGCCCCTCCTGATGCAGTTCTTGGGAGCATTTTCTGCAGGGCTGCATCAGAACGTAAGAGAAGCCATGCTGGAACAGGCCAATGGCCCATCCAGTCCAACACTTTGTATCATGCATTGGTCAAAACCCAGGGGCCAACAAAAGGTCCACCATCGGGGCCAGAACTTCAGAAGCCTTCCAACTCTTGCCCTCCACCCCAAGCACCAAGAAAACAGAGCAGCCCTGTGCCAGAGAGAGTGCTAAATTTCAACCTCGTGGTGAAGAGCCACTGAAGAACCTCTGCTCTTAAGAACATAAGAGGAGCCATACTGGACCAGGCCAATGGCCCATCCAGTCCACCAGAAGGTGCCACACAGTGGCCAAAGCCCAGAGGCCGTTAGGAGGTCTATCATGATGCTGAGAACTCCAGAACTGTTCTCACTGTGGCTCCCCCAAGCACCGGGACAGAGCAAAGATGCCCCAGACAGAGAGTTCGATCTCTACATAGGAGCTGATAGCCAGCGATGGCCTCTGCTCCATATGTTTATTCTATCCCCTCTTGAATCTGCCTGTGATTTCAGGTGTCACCCCGTCCTGTGGCAGGGACTTCTCTGTGTTCATTATTACAGAGCCAGTTTGGTGTCGTGGTTAGGAGTGCGGACTTCTAATCTGGCATGACGGGTTCGATTCTGCGCTCCCCCACATGCAGCCAGCTGGGTGACCTTGGGCTCGCCATGGCACTGATAAAGCTGTTCTGACCGAGCAGAGATATCCGGGCTCGGTCAGCCTCCCCTCCTTCACAAAGTGTCTGTTGAGGGGAGAGGAAAGGGAAGGGGACTGGAAGCCACTTTGAGACTCCTTCGGGTAGAGAAAAGCAGCATATAAGAACCAAGTCTTCTTCTTCACTAATCTTAGGGCTCTCTCAGCCTCCCCTCCCTCACAGGGTGTCTGTTGTGGGGAGAGGAAAGGGAAGGCGACTGTAAGCCGCTTTGAGCCTCCTTCGGGGAGAGAAAAGCAGCATAGAAGAACCAACTCTTCTTCTTCGTCTACAGCAAGAAAGAAAGTTTGGTCCACCGGTGGAGAAATACCCCAGGATCAAAACATCTGCCTTAGCAAAAATATTTGTTTTCTGATAAGCACTAGAGGCAGACATGAATCACAGCTGGTTTATATTAGAGGTTTGTACAGCCTGTAGACATATTTGGTATTCTGAAGAGGGGGTGCCAAAAAGGATGCCACAAGAGGCAGGGCCAAGCAAAAAAAGAAAGCAAATGCAAGAGGTGGGCCCAAATCCTTCATGATTGCTTTGCAAAAGAATTGAGGAGGGGAATATCCCACCTGTCTCTCTCAGGGGCCAACCATTTCTTCTGGAAGGCCAACAACAGGGCAGAGAGACTTTCCCCTGATGTTGCCTCCTAACTCTGAGATTGATCAGTTGATTGATCAGATTTTTCTCCTGCCTCTCTCCAAAGACTCCTGGCACATGGCGCATTACATCAGACATAAACACCCATCAAACCCCCAACCTGCTGGGAGCGATGGAGGGCAAAAGAAGAAGGGGACGACAGAGAATGAGGCGGCTGGATGGAGTCACTGAAGCAGTAGGTGCAAACTTAAATGGACTCCGGGGAATGATAGAGGACAGGAAGGCCTGGAGGATCATTGTCCATGGGGTCGCGATGGGTCAGACACAACTTCGCAGCTAACAACAACAACATAACATCCTTTCGGAGATACGATCTGTGATGCCACACAGCCCCAAGCAAGCTGATCCCGGTTGTCTAGGTCAGCTATCATTCTGGGAGATCGGCAGACCCTACCTGGGGGCTGGTGACCCTGAATTCCGTGCCCCCTGGTTCAAACTGGTGCTTGGGAGGCTGGAATCTAAAGGAGGCCCTTCTCCTCCCCGGGCAGTGAGGAGGGAGAGGAAAAATATCTGCTGCTAACGTTCCCAGAACAGGCCAAAATGCTTTGTTTTAAAATGGACAGTTGTCTCTTGCTGGTTCCTCCTCCAAGAAGTTGGGGAACTGATAGACAAAAGCCAGTGTGGGGTAGCGGCTATGAGCTCTAATCTGGAGGCTCCCCTCCCCCTCCGCATGCAGCCAGCTGGGTGACCTTGGGCCAGCACAGTTCTCTCTGAGCTCTCTCGGGCCTCACCTCCCTCATAGGGTGTCTGTTGTGGGGAGAGGAAAGAGAAGGCGACTGGAAGCCGCTTGGAGACTCCTTTGGGTAGAGAAAAGCGGCATATAAGAACCAACTCTTCTTCTTCTTCAGTAATCTCAGGGCTCTCTCAGCCTCCCCTCCCTCACAGGGTGTCTGTTGTGGGGAGAGGAAAGGGAAGGCGACTGGAAGCCACTTTGAGACTCCTTCGGGTAGGGAAAAGCAGCATATAAGAACCAACTCTTCTTCTTCAGTAATCTCAGGGCTCTCTCAGCCTCCCCTCCCTCACAGGGTGTCTGTTGTGGGGAGAGGAAAGGGAAGGCGACTGGAAGCCACTGAGACTCCTTCGGGTAGAGAAAAGCGGCATATAAGAACCAACTCTTCTTCTTCTTCAGTAATCTCAGGGCTCTCTCAGCCTCCCCTCCCTCACAGGGTGTCTGTTGTGGGGAGAGGAAGGGAAGGCGATAGGAAGCCGCTTGGAGACACCTTTGGGTAATAGAAAGAGGGTACAAAAGAGAGTTCTTCTTCCTCTTCTCCTTTGTTCTTCTCAGTCTTTAGTTGCCAGGGCCCGGACTGGTCTTTCCCTCTGTGCCATCTCAAACCCCTCCTTCCCTGGGCACCAATCCCAAATTTCCAGGTATTTCCCCAAGCAGGAGTTGGCAACCGCTCAGCAGCGGCCTCCTCCAGCGACGCACATTTCCTTGCGTCAGTTTGCAAGAAATTCTGAGAACCGCGCCCTCAATTTCCTTTCCACCCAGGCAAACGAAATATTATGAGCAGAAACGAGGCCCGGAATGGCTCTCCAAAGGGACAAAGGAGTCGATTCATGAACTCTTCTGGCTGTTTTTCTTTGGGGGGGAAAAACACCCCCGAGAGCATATCTGCTTTTGATTTATGATGTGCGGTTACATGCTAGAAAGCGGTGTGCAGCGCATGAACTGGAGGGGGGGGGGGCGGCAGAAACGAAGTCACCATGGAGACGGCTTCATTAAAAAGCCAGCCTGTGCAAGTTGCCCGTTTGACATCTGGGGAAGGGGCTCCCAAGGGCCGCACGGTTCTTGGCAGGCGGAAGGAAAAGAGAGACCCTCATTCAAAGCAGACATATTTTCAGGAAGGGCTCGGCCTCTCTGCCCTGTTGCTGGCCCTCCAGAGGAACTGGCTGGCCCCTGTGTGAGACAGGAGGCTGGACTGGATGGACCCCTGGTCTGACCCAGCAGGGCTCTCCTGGTGTCCTTAGGAAGGCCTCGGCCTCTCTGCCCTGTTGCTGGCCCTCCAGAGGAACTGGCTGGCCCCTGTGTGAGACAGGGGGCTGGACTGGATGGACCCCTGGTCTGACCCAGAAGGGCTCTCCTGATGTCCTTAGGAAGGCCTCGGCCTCTCTGCCCTGTTGCTGGCCCTCCAGAGGAACTGGCTGGCCCCTGTGTGAGACAGGGGGCTGGACTGGATGGACCCCTGGTCTGACCCAGCAGGGCTCTCCTGATGTCCTTAGGAAGGCCTCGGCCTCTCTGCCCTGTTGCTGGCCCTCCAGAGGAACTGGCTGGCCCCTGAGTGAGACAGGAGGCTGGACTGGATGGACCTCTGGTCTGACCCAGCAGGGCTCTCCTGATGTCCTTAGGAAGGCCTCGGCCTCTCTGCCCTGTTGCTGGCCCTCCAGAGGAACTGGCTGGCCCCTGTGTGAGACAGGAGGCTGGACTGGATGGACCTCTGGTCTGACCCAGCAGGGCTCTCCTGATGTCCTTAGGAAGGCCTCGGCCTCTCTGCCCTGTTGTTGGCCCTGCAGAGGAACTGGCTGGCCCCTGTGTGAGACAGGAGGCTGGACTGGATGGACCCCTGGTCTGACCCAGCAGGGCTCTCCTGATGTCCTTAGGAAGGCCTCGGCCTCTCTGCCCTGTTGCTGGCCCTCCAGAGGAACTGGCTGGCCCCTGAGTGAGACAGGAGGCTGAACTGGATGGACCCCTGGTCTGACCCAGCAGGGCTCTCCTGATGCTCTTAGGAAGGCCTCGGCCTCTCTGCCCTGTTGCTGGCCCTCCAGAGGAACTGGCTGGCCCCTGTGTGAGACAGGAGGCTGGACTGGAGGGACCCCTGGTCTGACCCAGCAGGGCTCTCCTGATGTCCTTAGGAAGGCCTCGGCCTCTCTGCCCTGTTGCTGGCCCTCCAGAGGAACTGGCTGGCCCCTGTGTGAGACAGGAGGCTGGACTGGATGGACCGCTGGTCTGACCCAGCAGGGCTCTCCTGATGTCCTTAGGAAGGCCTCGGCCTCTCTGCCCTGTTGCTGGCCCTCCAGAGGAACTGGCTGGCCCCTGTGTGAGACAGGAGGCTGGACTGGATGGACCCCTGGTCTGACCCAGCAGGGCTCTCCTGATGTCCTTAGGAAGGCCTCGGCCTCTCTGCCCTGTTGCTGGCCCTCCAGAGGAACTGGCTGGCCCCTGTGTGAGGCAGGAGGCTGGACTGGATGGACCCCTGGTCTGACCCAGCAGGGCTCTCCTGATGTCCTTAGGAAGGCCTCGGCCTCCCTGCCCTGTTGCTGGCCCTCCAGAGGAACTGGCTGGCCCCTGTGTGAGGCAGGAGGCTGGACTGGAGGGACCCCTGGTCTGATCCAGCAGGGCTCTCCTGATGTCCTTAGGAAGGCCTCGGCCTCTCTGCCCTGTTGCTGGCCCTGCAGAGGAACTGGCTGGCCCCTGTGTGAGGGAGGAGGCTGGACTGGAGGGACCCCTGATGTAACCCAGCAGGGCTCTCCTGATGTCCTTAGGAAGGCCTCGGCCTCTCTGCCCTGTTGCTGGCCCTCCAGAGGACCTGGCTGGCCCCTGTGTGAGACAGGAGGCTGGACTAGGTGGACCCCTGGTCTGACCCAGCAGGGCTCTCCTGATGTCCTTAGGAAGGCCTCGGCCTCTCTGCCCTGTTGCTGGCCCTCCAGAGGAACTGGCTGGCCCCTGTGTGAGACAGGAGGCTGGACTGGAGGGACCCCTGGTCTGACCCAGCAGGGCTCTCCTGATGTCCTTAGGAAGGCCTCGGCCTCTCTGCCCTGTTGCTGGCCCTCCAGAGGAACTGGCTGGCCCCTGTGTGAGGCAGGAGGCTGGACTGGAGGGACCCCTGGTCTGACCCAGCAGGGCTCTCCTGATGTCCTTAGGAAGGCCTCGGCCTCTCTGCCCTGTTGCTGGCTCTCCAGAGGAACTGGCTGGCCCCTGTGTGAGACAGGAGGCTGGACTAGGTGGACCCCTGGTCTGACCCAGCAGGGCTCTCCTGATGTCCTTAGGAAGGCCTCGGCCTCTCTGCCCTGTTGCTGGCCCTCCAGAGGAACTGGCTGGCCCCTGTGTGAGACAGGAGGCTGGACTGGAGGGACCCCTGGTCTGACCCAGCAGGGCTCTCCTGATGTCCTTAGGAAGGCCTCGGCCTCTCTGCCCTGTTGCTGGCCCTGCAGAGGAACTGGCTGGCCCCTGTGTGAGGCAGGAGGCTGGACTGGAGGGACCCCTGGTCTGACCCAGCAGGGCTCTCCTGATGTCCTTAGGAAGGCCTCGGCCTCTCTGCCCTGTTGCTGGCCCTCCAGAGGAACTGGCTGGCCCCTGTGTGAGACAGGAGGCTGGACTGGAGGGACCCCTGGTCTGACCCAGCAGGGCTCTCCTGATGTCCTTAGGAAGGCCTCGGCCTCTCTGCCCTGTTGCTGGCCCTCCAGAGGAACCGGCTGGCCCCTGTGTGAGACCGGAGGCTGGACTGGATGGACCCCTGGTCTGACCCAGCAGGGCTCTCCTGATGTCCTTAGGAAGGCCTCGGCCTCTCTGCCCTGTTGCTGGCCCTGCAGAGGAACTGGCTGGCCCCTGTGTGAGACAGGAGGCTGGACTGGAGGGACCCCTGGTCTGACCCAGCAGGGCTCTCCTGATGTCCTTAGGAAGGCCTCGGCCTCTCTGCCCTGTTGCTGACCCCCCAGAGGAACTGGCTGGCCCCTGTGTGAGACAGGAGGCTGGACTGGAGGGACCCCTGGTCTGACCCAGCAGGGCTCTCCTGATGTCCTTAGGAAGGCCTCGGCCTCTCTGCCCTGTTGCTGGCCCTCCAGAGGAACTGGCTGGCCCCTGTGTGAGACAGGAGGCTGGACTGGAGGGACCCCTGGTCTGACCCAGCAGGGCTCTCCTGATGTCCTTAGGAAGGCCTCGGCCTCTCTGCCCTGTTGCTGGCCCTCCAGAGGAACTGGCTGGCCCCTGTGTGAGACAGGAGGCTGGACTGGATGGACCCCTGGTCTGACCCAGCAGGGCTCTCCTGATGTCCTTAGGAAGGCCTCGCTCGGCCTCTCTGCCCTGTTGCTGGCCCTCCAGAGGAACTGGCTGGCCCCTGAGTGAGACAGGAGGATGGACTGGAGGGACCCCTGGTCTGACCCAGCAGGGCTCCCCTGATGTCCTTAGGAAGGCCTCGGCCTCTCTGCCCTGTTGCTGGCCCTCCAGAGGAACTGGCTGGCCCCTGGGTGAGACAGGAGGCTGGACTGGAGGGACCCCTGGTCTGACCCAGCAGGGCTCTCCTGATGTCCTTAGGAAGGCCTCGGCCTCTCTGCCCTGTTGCTGGCCCTCCAGAGGAACTGGCTGGCCCCTGTGTGAGACAGGAGGCTGGACTGGAGGGACCCCTGGTCTGACCCAGCAGGGCTCCCCTGATGTCCTTAGGAAGGCCTCGGCCTCTCTGCCCTGTTGCTGGCCCTCCAGAGGAACTGGCTGGCCCCTGTGTGAGGCAGGAGGCTGGACTGGAGGGACCCCTGGTCTGACCCAGCAGGGCTCTCCTGATGTCCTTAGGAAGGCCTCGGCCTCTCTGCCCTGTTGCTGGCCCTCCAGAGGAACTGGTTGGCCCCTGTGTGAGACAGGAGGCTGGACTGGATGGACCCCTGGTCTGACCCAGCAGGGCTCTCCTGATGTCCTTAGGAAGGCCTCGGCCTCTCTGCCCTGTTGCTGGCCCTCCAGAGGAACTGGCTGGCCCCTGGGTGAGACGGGAGGCTGAACTGGAGGGACCCCTGGTCTGACCCAGCAGGGCTCTTCTGATGTTCTTAGGAAGGCCTCGGCCTCTCTGCCCTGTTGCTGGCCCTCCAGAGGAACTGGCTGGCCCCTGGGTGACAGGAGGCTGGACTGGAGGGACCCCTGGTCTGACCCAGCAGGGCTCCCCTGATGTCCTTAGGAAGGCCTCGGCCTCTCTGCCCTGTTGCTGGCCCTGCAGAGGAACTGGCTGGCCCCTGTGTGAGACAGGAGGCTGGACTGGAGGGACCCCTGGTCTGACCCAGCAGGGCTCTCCTGATGTCCTTAGGAAGGCCTCGGCCTCTCTGCCCTGTTGCTGGCCCTGCAGAGGAACTGGCTGGCCCCTGTGTGAGACAGGAGGCTGGACTGGAGGGACCCCTGGTCTGACCCAGCAGGGCTCTCCTGATGTCCTTAGGAAGGCCTCGGCCTCTCTGCCCTGTTGCTGACCCCCCAGAGGAACTGGCTGGCCCCTGTGTGAGACAGGAGGCTGGACTGGAGGGACCCCTGGTCTGACCCAGCAGGGCTCTCCTGATGTCCTTAGGAAGGCCTCGGCCTCTCTGCCCTGTTGCTGGCCCTCCAGAGGAACTGGCTGGCCCCTGTGTGAGACAGGAGGCTGGACTGGAGGGACCCCTGGTCTGACCCAGCAGGGCTCTCCTGATGTCCTTAGGAAGGCCTCGGCCTCTCTGCCCTGTTGCTGGCCCTCCAGAGGAACTGGCTGGCCCCTGTGTGAGACAGGAGGCTGGACTGGATGGACCCCTGGTCTGACCCAGCAGGGCTCTCCTGATGTCCTTAGGAAGGCCTCGCTCGGCCTCTCTGCCCTGTTGCTGGCCCTCCAGAGGAACTGGCTGGCCCCTGAGTGAGACAGGAGGATGGACTGGAGGGACCCCTGGTCTGACCCAGCAGGGCTCCCCTGATGTCCTTAGGAAGGCCTCGGCCTCTCTGCCCTGTTGCTGGCCCTCCAGAGGAACTGGCTGGCCCCTGGGTGAGACAGGAGGCTGGACTGGAGGGACCCCTGGTCTGACCCAGCAGGGCTCTCCTGATGTCCTTAGGAAGGCCTCGGCCTCTCTGCCCTGTTGCTGGCCCTCCAGAGGAACTGGCTGGCCCCTGTGTGAGACAGGAGGCTGGACTGGAGGGACCCCTGGTCTGACCCAGCAGGGCTCCCCTGATGTCCTTAGGAAGGCCTCGGCCTCTCTGCCCTGTTGCTGGCCCTCCAGAGGAACTGGCTGGCCCCTGTGTGAGGCAGGAGGCTGGACTGGAGGGACCCCTGGTCTGACCCAGCAGGGCTCTCCTGATGTCCTTAGGAAGGCCTCGGCCTCTCTGCCCTGTTGCTGGCCCTCCAGAGGAACTGGTTGGCCCCTGTGTGAGACAGGAGGCTGGACTGGATGGACCCCTGGTCTGACCCAGCAGGGCTCTCCTGATGTCCTTAGGAAGGCCTCGGCCTCTCTGCCCTGTTGCTGGCCCTCCAGAGGAACTGGCTGGCCCCTGGGTGAGACGGGAGGCTGAACTGGAGGGACCCCTGGTCTGACCCAGCAGGGCTCTTCTGATGTTCTTAGGAAGGCCTCGGCCTCTCTGCCCTGTTGCTGGCCCTC
This sequence comes from Paroedura picta, assembly GCF_049243985.1. Classification (NCBI taxonomy): domain Eukaryota; kingdom Metazoa; phylum Chordata; class Lepidosauria; order Squamata; family Gekkonidae; genus Paroedura; species Paroedura picta. The sequence continues at coordinate 181,854,427 of NC_135370.1, read as the reverse complement.
CAGAGGAACTGGCTGGCCCCTGGGTGACAGGAGGCTGGACTGGAGGGACCCCTGGTCTGACCCAGCAGGGCTCCCCTGATGTCCTTAGGAAGGCCTCGGCCTCTCTGCCCTGTTGCTGGCCCTGCAGAGGAACTGGCTGGCCCCTGTGTGAGACAGGAGGCTGGACTGGAGGGACCCCTGGTCTGACCCAGCAGGGCTCTCCTGATGTCCTTAGGAAGGCCTCGGCCTCTCTGCCCTGTTGCTGGCCCTCCAGAGGAACTGGCTGGCCCCTGTGTGAGACAGGAGGCTGGACTGGAGGGACCCCTGGTCTGACCCAGCAGGGCTCCCCTGATGTCCTTAGGAAGGCCTCGGCCTCTCTGCCCTGTTGCTGGCCCTCCAGAGGGACTGGCTGGCCCCTGTGTGAGACAGGAGGCTGGACTGGAGGGACCCCTGGTCTGACCCAGCAGGGCTCTCCTGATGTCCTTAGGAAGGCCTCGGCCTCTCTGCCCTGTTGCTGGCCCTCCAGAGGAACTGGCTGGCCCCTGTGTGAGACAGGAGGCTGGACTGGAGGGACCCCTGGTCTGACCCAGCAGGGCTCCCCTGATGTCCTTAGGAAGGCCTCGGCCTCTCTGCCCTGTTGCTGGCCCTCCAGAGGGACTGGCTGGCCCCTGTGTGAGACAGGAGGCTGGACTGGAGGGACCCCTGGTCTGACCCAGCAGGGCTCTCCTGATGTCCTTAGGAAGGCCTCGGCCTCTCTGCCCTGTTGCTGGCCCTCCAGAGGAACTGGTTGGCCCCTGTGTGAGACAGGAGGCTGGACTGGAGGGACCCCTGGTCTGACCCAGCAGGGCTCCCCTGATGTCCTTAGGAAGGCCTCGGCCTCTCTGCCCTGTTGCTGGCCCTCCAGAGGAACTGGCTGGCCCCTGGGTGAGACAGGAGGCTGGACTGGAGGGACCCCTGGTCTGACCCAGCAGGGCTCTCCTGATGTCCTTAGGAAGGCCTCGGCCTCTCTGCCCTGTTGCTGGCCCTCCAGAGGAACTGGCTGGCCCCTGTGTGAGACAGGAGGCTGGACTGGAAGGACCCCTGGTCTGACCCAGCAGGGCTCTCCTGATGTCCTTAGGAAGGCCTCGGCCTCTCTGCCCTGTTACTGGCCCTCCAGAGGAACTGGCTGGCCCCTGTGTGAGACAGGAGGCTGGACTGGAAGGACCCCTGGTCTGACCCAGCAGGGCTCTCCTGATGTCCTTAGGAAGGCCTCGGCCTCTCTGCCCTGTTGCTGGCCCTCCAGAGGAACTGGCTGGCCCCTGTGTGAGACAGGAGGCTGGACTGGATGGACCCCTGGTCTGACCCAGCAGGGCTCTCCTGATGTCCTTAGGAAGGCCTCGGCCTTTCTGCCCTGTTGCTGGCCCTCCAGAGGAACTGGCTGGCCCCTGTGTGAGACAGGAGGCTGGACTAGGTGGACCCCTGGTCTGACCCAGCAGGGCTCTCCTGATGTCCTTAGGAAGGCCTCGGCCTCTCTGCCCTGTTACTGGCCCTCCAGAGGAACTGGCTGGCCCCTGTGTGAGACAGGAGGCTGGATTGGATGGACCCCTGGTCTGACCCAGCAGGGCTCTCCTGATGTCCTTAGGAAGGCCTCGGCCTCTCTGCCCTGTTCCTGGCCCTCCAGAGGAACTGGCTGGCCCCCGTGTGAGACAGGAGGCTGGACTGGATGGACCCCTGGTCTGACCCAGCAGGGCTCTCCTGATGTCCTTAGGAAGGCCTCGGCCTCTCTGCCCTGTTACTGGCCCTCCAGAGGAACTGGCTGGCCCCTGAGTGAGACAGGAGGATGGACTGGAGGGACCCCTGGTCTGACCCAGCAGGGCTCCCCTGATGTCCTTAGGAAGGCCTCGGCCTCTCTGCCCTGTTGCTGGCCCTCCAGAGGAACTGGCTGGCCCCTGTGTGAGACAGGAGGCTGGACTGGAGGGACCCCTGGTCTGACCCAGCAGGGCTCTCCTGATGTCCTTAGGAAGGCCTCGGCCTCTCTGCCCTGTTGCTGGCCCTCCAGAGGAACTGGCTGGCCCCTGTGTGAGACAGGAGGCTGGACTGGAGGGACCCCTGGTCTGACCCAGCAGGGCTCTCCTGATGTCCTTAGGAAGGCCTCGGCCTCTCTGCCCTGTTACTGGCCCTCCAGAGGAACTGGCTGGCCCCTGTGTGAGACAGGAGGCTGGACTGGATGGACCCCTGGTCTGACCCAGCAGGGCACTCCTGATGTCCTTAGGAAGGCCTCGGCCTCTCTGCCCTGTTGCTGGCCCTCCAGAGGAACTGGCTGGCCCCTGTGTGAGACAGGAGGATGGACTGGAGGGACCCCTGGTCTGACCCAGCAGGGCTCTTCTGATGTCCTTAGGAAGGCCTCGGCCTCTCTGCCCTGTTGCTGGCCCTCCAGAGGAACTGGCTGGCCCCTGTGTGAGACAGGAGGCCGGACTGGAGGGACCCCTGGTCTGACCCAGCAGGGCTCTCCTGATGTCCTTAGGAAGGCCTCGGCCTCTCTGCCCTGTTGCTGGCCCTCCAGAGGAACTGGCTGGCCCCTGTGTGAGACAGGAGGCTGGACTGGAGGGACCCCTGGTCTGACCCAGCAGGGCTCTCCTGATGTCCTTAGGAAGGCCTCGGCCTCTCTGCCCTGTTGCTGGCCCTCCAGAGGAACTGGCTGGCCCCTGTGTGAGACAGGAGGCTGGACTGGATGGACCCCTGGTCTGACCCAGCAGGGCACTCCTGATGTCCTTAGGAAGGCCTCGGCCTCTCTGCCCTGTTGCTGGCCCTCCAGAGGAACTGGCTGGCCCCTGTGTGAGACAGGAGGATGGACTGGAGGGACCCCTGGTCTGACCCAGCAGGGCTCTTCTGATGTCCTTAGGAAGGCCTCGGCCTCTCTGCCCTGTTGCTGGCCCTCCAGAGGAACTGGCTGGCCCCTGTGTGAGACAGGAGGCCGGACTGGAGGGACCCCTGGTCTGACCCAGCAGGGCTCTCCTGATGTCCTTAGGAAGGCCTCGGCCTCTCTGCCCTGTTGCTGGCCCTCCAGAGGAACTGGCTGGCCCCTGTGTGAGACAGGAGGCTGGACTGGAGGGACCCCTGGTCTGACCCAGCAGGGCTCTCCTGATGTCCTTAGGAAGGCCTCGGCCTCTCTGCCCTGTTGCTGGCCCTCCAGAGGAACTGGCTGGCCCCTGTGTGAGACAGGAGGCCGGACTGGAGGGACCCCTGGTCTGACCCAGCAGGGCTCTCCTGATGTCCTTAGGAAGGCCTCGGCCTCTCTGCCCTGTTGCTGGCCCTCCAGAGGAACTGGCTGGCCCCTGTGTGAGACAGGAGGCCGGACTGGAGGGACCCCTGGTCTGACCCAGCAGGGCTCTCCTGATGCCCTTAGGAAGGCCTCGGCCTCTCTGCCCTGTTGCTGGCCCTCCAGAGGAACTGGCTGGCCCCTGTGTGAGACAGGAGGCTGGACTGGAGGGACCCCTGGTCTGACCCAGCAGGGCTCTCCTGATGTCCTTAGGAAGGCCTCGGCCTCTCTGCCCTGTTACTGGCCCTCCAGAGGAACTGGCTGGCCCCTGTGTGAGACAGGAGGCTGGACTGGAGGGACCCCTGGTCTGACCCAGCAGGGCTTTCCTGATGTCCTTAGGAAGGCCTCGGCCTCTCTGCCCTGTTGCTGGCCCTCCAGAGGAACTGGCTGGCCCGTGTGAGACAGGAGGCTGGACTGGAGGGACCCCTGGTCTGACCCAGCAGGGCTCTCCTGATGTCCTTAGGAAGGCCTTGGCCTCTCTGCCCTGTTACTGGCCCTCCAGAGGAACTGGCTGGCCCCTGTGTGAGACAGGAGGCTGGACTGGATGGACCCCTGGTCTGACCCAGCAGGGCTCTCCTGATGTCCTTAGGAAGGCCTCGGCCTCTCTGCCCTGTTGCTGGCCCTCCAGAGGAACTGGCTGGCCCCTGTGTGAGACAGGAGGCTGGACTGGATGGACCCCTGGTCTGACCCAGCAGGGCTCTCCTGATGTCCTTAGGAAGGCCTCGGCCTCTCTGCCCTGTTGCTGGCCCTCCAGAGGAACTGGCTGGCCCCTGTGTGAGACAGGAGGCTGGACTGGAGGGACCCCTGGTCTGACCCAGCAGGGCTCTCCTGATGTCCTTAGGAAGGCCTCGGCCTCTCTGCCCTGTTGCTGGCCCTCCAGAGGAACTGGCTGGCCCCTGTGTGAGACAGGAGGCTGGACTGGATGGACCCCCGGTCTGACCCAGCAGGGCTCTCCTGATGTTCTTAGGAAGGCCTCAGCCTCTCTGCCCTGTTGCTGGCCCTCCAGAGGAACTGGCTGGCCCCTGTGTGAGACAGGAGGCTGGACTGGAGGGACCCCTGGTCTGACCCAGCAGGGCTCTCCTGGTGTCCTTAGGAAGGCCTCGGCCTCTCTGCCCTGTTGCTGGCCCTCCAGAGGAACTGGCTGGCCCCTGTGTGAGACAGGAGGCTGGACTGGAGGGACCCCTGGTCTGACCCAGCAGGGCTCTCCTGATGTCTTTAGGAAGGCCTCAGCCTCTCTGCCCTGTTGCTGGCCCTCCAGAGGAACTGGCTGGCCCCTGTGTGAGACAGGAGGCTGGACTAGATGGACCCCTGGTCTGACCCAGCAGGGCTCTCCTGATGTCCTTAGGAAGGCCTCGGCCTCTCTGCCCTGTTGCTGGCCCTCCAGAGGAACTGGCTGGCCCCTGTGTGAGACAGGAGGCTGGACTGGATGGACCCCTGGTCTGACCCAGCAGGGCTCTCCTGATGTCCTTAGGAAGGCCTCGGCCTCTCTGCCCTGTTGCTGGCCCTCCAGAGGAACTGGCTGGCCCCTGTGTGAGACAGGAGGCTGGACTGGATGGACCCTGGTCTGACCCAGCAGGGTTCTGATGTCCTTAGGAAGACCTCGGCCTCTCTGCCCTGTTGCTGGCCCTCCAGAGGAACTGGCTGGCCCCTGTGTGAGACAGGAGGCTGGACTGGAGGAACCCCTGGTCTGACCCAGCAGGGCTCTCCTGATGTCCTTAGGAAGGCCTCGGCCTCTCTGCCCTGTTGCTGGCCCTCCAGAGGAACTGGCTGGCCCCTGTGTGAGACAGGAGGCTGGACTGGAGGGACCCCTGGTCTGACCCAGCAGGGCTCCTCTGATGTCCTTAGGAAGGCCTCGGCCTCTCTGCCCTGTTGCTGGCCCTCCAGAGGAACTGGCTGGCCCCTGTGTGAGACAGGAGGCTGGACTGGAGGGACCCCTGGTCTGACCCAGCAGGGCTCTCCTGATGTCCTTAGGAAGGCCTCGGCCTCTCTGCCCTGTTGCTGGCCCTCCAGAGGAACTGGCTGGCCCCTGTGTGAGACAGGAGGCTGGACTGGAGGGACCCCTGGTCTGACCCAGCAGGGCTCCTCTGATGTCCTTAGGAAGGCCTCGGCCTCTCTGCCCTGTTGCTGGCCCTCCAGAGGAACTGGCTGGCCCCTGTGTGAGACAGGAGGCTGGACTGGAGGGACCCCTGGTCTGACCCAGCAGGGCTCTCCTGATGTCCTTAGGAAGGCCTCGGCCTCTCTGCCCTGTTGCTGGCCCTCCAGAGGAACTGGCTGGCCCCTGTGTGAGACAGGAGGCTGGACTGGAGGGACCCCTGGTCTGACCCAGCAGGGCTCCTCTGATGTCCTTAGGAAGGCCTCGGCCTCTCTGCCCTGTTGCTGGCCCTCCAGAGGAACTGGCTGGCCCCTGTGTGAGACAGGAGGCTGGACTGGAGGGACCCCTGGTCTGACCCAGCAGGGCTCTCCTGATGTCCTTAGGAAGGCCTCGGCCTCTCTGCCCTGTTGCTGGCCCTCCAGAGGAACTGGCTGGCCCCTGTGTGAGACAGGAGGCTGGACTGGAGGGACCCCTGGTCTGACCCAGCAGGGCTCCTCTGATGTCCTTAGGAAGGCCTCGGCCTCTCTGCCCTGTTGCTGGCCCTCCAGAGGAACTGGCTGGCCCCTGTGTGAGACAAAAGGCTGGACTGGATGGACCCCTGGTCAGGTCAGAACACCCAATAGGGCTGCCTTAGGAAGGCCTCGGCCATGAGCACGCAATATGCTGATTTCACCTGGAAATGACATCGGAACGTTGTGGGTGACGCTCTGGCTTTTGGGCAATACTCCCTTAGAAAACTGTTCAGCGAGGAGAGCTCCAACAGAACCGTGACTGGCCCAATATCTCACCCCTGGCTTCATGTGGAGGAAGAGCAGGGACTCAAATCCAGCTCAGTGGCCGGGCTCTTTAATCACCACACTGCCAACGAAACCATAAAACGCTAATACCCTCTGTAATAAAGTCACGGGAAGTTTGCAACGGAGGCCCCATCTATCACAGCGGTCAGAGATGCGCAGGGGTTGCGCAGGGGACAATGCGCCCAAGGGCTTCTGTCACAAATGAACTTCCACATTCACTGCTCCGTTCCACTCTCAGCTTTTCAGAGAAGAGAGAGAGAGAGAGAAACCCAATCGTTCTGGAAAGGCCGGATGAGTTATTCAAAAACTGGCCCATTCCCAAGACTCCACAACAGACAGACTGTGGATTGTGCGGCTGGCAAATCCATCCCCCCCACCCCCCTCCGGCAATACAGAACTGTCTAATTGCTTGCGATCAAATGCCCCCCCCCATCCCCAGATCGTTGCCAGCTGACGTGTATTTGGAAGGCATCAGCGGCTCTCCCCCCCCCCCCCGCTTGTTTGCAACCAGGGACGATTTCACAGACACAACAGTCCCCCACGGCGGGATGGGCTCCTGAAGTCGAGCCCACCCCAAGGAAAGGGAGAGGGGGCTTCTGTGGGGAGGGGAGTGAAAGGGGCCTCAGGGCTTATGGCCTCATATGCTGGACTGGGCCCGAGAAGGCCAGGGGGCGGCTATGGAAGAATGTCAAACATCTCAGAGGGGCTGTGCCTTAGGGCAGGGGTAGTCAACCTGTGGTCCTCCAGGTTCCCATGAGCCCCTGCCAGCATTGATTTATTTATTATATTTATATACCGCCCTCCCTGGAGGATCAGGGCAGTTTACACGGAACATAAGAACAGTACATGAAACAATCTATAACATGTGAATAACCGTACAATAATAATAACTAATAATTGTAACCATATCTTTAAACCGCTCCTGCGGAGCAGATTAAATAAAAGGGTTAGGGCTGTCGGGGAGGAGTTAGGGCAGGCCCTGTCCGGGATAAAAACTCGGGGGAGCGAATCAGGAGCCGCAAAGCGCGGCTCCCTATTGGCCACTTGGCCCGTCTCCCGAACGCCGCGCCAAGAACTCTCCAGTCCTCCCGAGCCGCCATCCGAGCCGGATGGCTGCCAGGGAGGAGGCTCGGCCCATGCCGCTGGGCTCGGGGAAAATGTCTTTCCCTCCGCCCAGCGACTGCCCTTCCCCAACAGCCCACTTCCCCCCTTGCCGGCCTCTGACTGACCTTCGCTGCTGCCGCTGAGAGCAGCCACCAAGCTCGCCACCCTCTCAGCCACCTTCGCCGCCGAGCCCGCTGCCGAGCTGCACCGTGGCAAGCGGTGCCCCAAAACATCACCGCCCGGCCTCTACATCGCTGCGCACAGAAGCAGTCCTCCGGCTCCAGCGCCGCACACAGCCCTCGCCGGCCGCGCAGGACAACATGGCCACCCGATCCACTCCTCGCCTCCTTCACGCCGCCGGTGCCCTGACGAAGACGTGCGAGGAGCCTGCCCCAAGTAAGTTCCACCCCACTACACTGCCCCAGGCCCACTGCACCAGCAGCCCGGTCCATGCCCGTCTGCCGCCTGCCTCCCCGCCCACACAGAACCCTTTAGGAGTCGGGGGGGGGGGAGAGCCCTTCTAGCGCCCATTTTATTTCAATATCAAATGGGCTTTGAATCTAGTAACAATATCACTGTATAAACCAGGGGTAGTCAAACTGCGGCCCTCCAGATGTCCATGGACTACAATTCCCAGGAGCCCCTGCCAGCGAATGCTGGCAGGGGGCTCCTGGGAATTGTAGTCCATGGACATCTGGAGGGCCGCAGTTTGACTACCCCTGGTATAAACAATATAAGCAATGCAAGTCCAGAGTAGCTTCCAAAATTCAAAGTCCTTGCACTGTGTATATTGTTACAAACACAGGGTTATATTCAGCCATATTTTGAGGGTGGGGTGTATTTTGTTTTTTTTTGCTCTATTGCATCAAATTCACAGTCAACTTTTATCAATCCAGATCCTATGATTGATAGTCTTGCCCCTTTTGGATGTTCAAGGGGCACCCACGGTTCCTTTCCCTCCAATGAAAAAGCTGGTTGGATTCTCCATGTTGAGTCCTCTGCTCTTAAGCGCTACACCAAACTGGCTCTCATACTGCGGATTTACCAGCTTTCCACAGGGCCTGCAAAACGGAGCTCTTCCGCCAGGTTTACGGTTGAGGCCGGCACCCTGATGGTAGATCGGACCCCCCTCCAGGGCCATTTGACGCTGATTTGTTTTCCTCCTTGAGATATTTTTTGGGCTGTAACGCTGCCGCCACTTGGAATGATTGGGGGGTGTTGAGTTTTAGATGGCTTTTATTATATTATTTATATTTATATTTATATTTATATTTATATTTATATTTATATTTATATTTATATTTATATTTATATTTATATTTATATTTATATTTATATTTATATTTATATTTATATTTATATTTATATTTATATTTATATTTATATTTATATCTATATCTATATCTATATCTATATTTATATTTATATTAGGAGTTTTAAGAAGGTTTTTACTGACTGTGACCTGCCACGAGCCTCACGGGAGTGGCGGGATATAAATCCAACAAATAAATAAATAATAAATAGTACTAGCTTCTGCAGAAACTGCCTCGGACTGGCTTGGTTCCACGTCCTGCTCCGGGATTCCAAAGGGATTTCTGCTCCCAACCCGTATTTCCCGACCGTTTCTCTCCCGCCTGCCTGTCGCTCCAGAGAATCCCCTGGAAGAACAAGTGTGCCGCTTCATTAACCACGGGATCCCTGTGGCGGTTGGGGAAACCCGTGTGGAAGAAAGGCAGGATTTGTGGAACCCAGCGGTACACCCCACAGGACCTTTGTGTTTCTGGCGGGGGTCGGAAAGCGGGAGAAGTCGCCAACCTCGTTTGCCTGCAACCTGATCAGCCCAGAAACGGAAGAAAACCGGAGCGCGGAAACTGCGTTTTGCAGCAAGGGCCTGAAACGGAGGCAGATCCCATCGCAGTTTTCAAAGCAGCCCGTCTATAAATGAGAACCTCGCCTCCCTCTTTCCGAATACTAGAACTCCAGGACGGCCAATGAAGCTAATGGGCCGTAGGTTCAGAACCTACAAAAGGAAATACCACTCTACACAGAGAGGGATTTGGATGTGGGACACATCAGAGGATGCCGTGATGGACATGGGGAGAGGCAGCTTGAAAAGGGGAGTCTATCAATGGCTGCTAGCCCTGGAATGAGGGGAACCTCCACATTCAGAGGCACTCATCCAGTGGATCCCAGAGGATTCAAAGCTTCACTGTCTCTGGCTTTGGAGGTTCCCTTTAGTCACTCCTAGACCTCTCTCACTAATCGGTCTAATCCACCTTGGCAGCTAGGCCTGTGACCCTTTGAGTCCAGGAGGGCCTTTGAGACCCACAAGTTTTTTCAAGGTTTAAGCCTTAGAGCAGCGGTAGTCAACCTGTAGTCCATGTTCATGTTTTGACCCTCTAAGGCAGGGGTAGTCAACCTGTGATCCTCCAGATGTGCGTGGACTACAATTCCCATGAGCCCCTGCCAGCAACACTGGCAGGGCCTCATGGGAATTGCAGTCCACGCACATCTGGAGGATCACAGGTTGACTACCCCTGCCTTAGAGGGTCAAAAGCATGGGTCCTTAGAGCACAGGTAGAGCACAAGCGGGGACAGAACACCAGAAGCTTTCCACACTGTGTGTCCCCCCCACTGCCCCCACTGCCCCCCCACTGCCCCAGATATAACAACATAAGAGAAGCCATGTTGGATCAGGCCCAACCAGTCTAACCCTCTCACAGAGTGGCCAAAATCCAGGGGCCCTCGAGAGATCTACCAGCGGGCCAGTCCTCCCACTGGGGCCCCCCAAGCTCACTGCCCCAGACAGAATTCCATCTAGACCTTGGGGCTAAGAGCCCCAGATAGATCCCTGCTCCATAGTAATCCAATCCCCTTTTGAAGCTGCCAATACAGCCTTTGGCTATGCAAGTTGCCCAACAGTTCTTGTCCTGTGAGAAAAGGAGGGAAATCCTTAGAATCATAGAATCCTAGAGT